>NC_064626.1:194086841-194394139 GCF_023864275.1 Schistocerca cancellata | reverse complement strand
ATTCCCGGTACCGGAAATGCGCATTTTGCTGCTCCTCTTATGCGACTTGGCCCGACTTAGCTCGACTGACGCTCCGCTGACGCTTGCAGAAAACTACGTTAAGTACGATTCGGCGTGACAAGTGACGGCGAGAGCGATGCGACATCTGTCCACCTCTAATCGAGGCACATACCTGTGGTCATCAGACTTGGAGGACTGCAAGACATTGCCACTGGGGTTGAATGCAGCTAACCACACTGCTTGGTGTCCTAACAGCGCAGACACGTTCGTTTGCCAGTATACATATAATGGAGATCGCGTCTGACACAGCTGTGGGGAGACGCAGTGGTGTGTGGGCCGAGCTTTGCTGTTCATCGCCACTTGCAGTCGCGAGAACTGCTGTCGGCGGTGCTTCCGTGCCGTGATCGTCTAGTGGTTAGGACATTGCGTTGTGGCCGCAATAACCCAGGTTCGAATCCTGGTCACGGCAATTTTTAAACTTTTTGCCTTGCTGTCGCTGCAGTGACGATTGTGACTCAGTGTTTGAAAACACGGTGCCCTCTTGATTTTTCACTCATGTTCGCAGGCTGCAGGTGGCACTACCAATTCATTATCAACACGTAATGCCGCCGCACCAGAGCGCGGGCAGCTGCCTGTGTAGTGAATCTCTCTTCGAAGAAGGCATTTGTTTGAGGTGCAATGGATGAGCAGCCAGTCGCAGCAGAACAGGAAGCTGTGTCGTGGACTGTTTCTACAAAAGCGAAGAACACTGGCACAGGTAGCGTGGCCGAGCGGTCTAAGGCGCTGGTTTAAGGCACCAGTCTCTTCGGAGGCGTGGGTTCGAATCCCACCGCTGCCAATTTTTTCTCGTTTTTTGTGCCATTGCGGTGTTTTCTCGTGGGGTAGAACGCAGCTCCTCTGACCGCCGTGCGGCGTCGGTAGCGTGGCCGAGCGGTCTAAGGCGCTGGTTTCAGCACCAGTCTCCTCGGAGGCGTGGGTTCGAATCCCACCGCTGCCAATGTTTTCTGTCTCGAAAGCCGGAGCACTGACTACCCGCGACGAACAGCGCAGCAAGCCGTGAGCGTCTCTTTTCTTAAATTGTCGCAGCACAGTGCGCGGTGCAACGACATGATTCACAGGCGCAGTTTGGTGTCATGATGGCTGGCGTTCGTCTCCGCGAAATGTGTCCCGAGCATGCCGTTGTACAAAGAGGGAGCGCCTATGTTTACAGTTGTCGTTAAGTAGCGTGCGTATAGCTTGCTGTGTTCGCTGGAGGAGCCCTTGTGCCGTTGTCCGGTGTGGTCTAGTGGCTAGGATACCTGGCTCTCACCCAGGAGGCCCGGGTTCGATTCCCGGTACCGGAAATGCGCATTTTGCTGCTCCTCTTATGCGACTTGGCCCGACTTAGCTCGACTGACGCTCCGCTGACGCTTGCAGAAAACTACGTTAAGTACGATTCGGCGTGACAAGTGACGGCGAGAGCGATGCGACATCTGTCCACCTCTAATCGAGGCACATACCTGTGGTCATCAGACTTGGAGGACTGCAAGACATTGCCACTGGGGTTGAATGCAGCTAACCACACTGCTTGGTGTCCTAACAGCGCAGACACGTTCGTTTGCCAGTATACATATAATGGAGATCGCGTCTGACACAGCTGTGGGGAGACGCAGTGGTGTGTGGGCCGAGCTTTGCTGTTCATCGCCACTTGCAGTCGCGAGAACTGCTGTCGGCGGTGCTTCCGTGGCCGTGATCGTCTAGTGGTTAGGACATTGCGTTGTGGCCGCAATAACCCAGGTTCGAATCCTGGTCACGGCAATTTTTAAACTTTTTGCCTTGCTGTCGCTGCAGTGACGATTGTGACTCAGTGTTTGAAAACACGGTGCCCTCTTGATTTTTCACTCATGTTCCGCAGGCTGCAGGTGGCACTACCAATTCATTATCAACACGTAATGCCGCCGCACCAGAGCGCGGGCAGCTGCCTGTGTAGTGAATCTCTCTTCGAAGAAGGCATTTGTTTGAGGTGCAATGGATGAGCAGCCAGTCGCAGCAGAACAGGAAGCTGTGTCGTGGACTGTTTCTACAAAAGCGAAGAACACTGGCACAGGTAGCGTGGCCGAGCGGTCTAAGGCGCTGGTTTAAGGCACCAGTCTCTTCGGAGGCGTGGGTTCGAATCCCACCGCTGCCAATTTTTTCTCGTTTTTTGTGCCATTGCGGTGTTTTCTCGTGGGGTAGAACGCAGCTCCTCTGACCGCCGTGCGGCGTCGGTAGCGTGGCCGAGCGGTCTAAGGCGCTGGTTTCAGGCACCAGTCTCCTCGGAGGCGTGGGTTCGAATCCCACCGCTGCCAATGTTTTCTGTCTCGAAAGCCGGAGCACTGACTACCCGCGACGAAACAGCGCAGCAAGCCGTGAGCGTCTCTTTCTTAATTGTCGCAGCACAGTGCGCGGTGCAACGACATGATTCACAGGCGCAGTTTGGTGTCATGATGGCTGGCGTTCGTCTCCGCGAAATGTGTCCCGAGCATGCCGTTGTACAAAGAGGGAGCGCCTATGTTTACAGTTGTCGTTAAGTAGCGTGCGTATAGCTTGCTGTGTTCGCTGGAGGAGCCCTTGTGCCGTTGTCCGGTGTGGTCTAGTGGCTAGGATACCTGGCTCTCACCCAGGAGGCCCGGGTTCGATTCCCGGTACCGGAAATGCGCATTTTGCTGCTCCTCTTATGCGACTTGGCCCGACTTAGCTCGACTGACGCTCCGCTGACGCTTGCAGAAAACTACGTTAAGTACGATTCGGCGTGACAAGTGACGGCGAGAGCGATGCGACATCTGTCCACCTCTAATCGAGGCACATACCTGTGGTCATCAGACTTGGAGGACTGCAAGACATTGCCACTGGGGTTGAATGCAGCTAACCACACTGCTTGGTGTCCTAACAGCGCAGACACGTTCGTTTGCCAGTATACATATAATGGAGATCGCGTCTGACACAGCTGTGGGGAGACGCAGTGGTGTGTGGGCCGAGCTTTGCTGTTCATCGCCACTTGCAGTCGCGAGAACTGCTGTCGGCGGTGCTTCCGTGGCCGTGATCGTCTAGTGGTTAGGACATTGCGTTGTGGCCGCAATAACCCAGGTTCGAATCCTGGTCACGGCAATTTTTAAACTTTTTGCCTTGCTGTCGCTGCAGTGACGATTGTGACTCAGTGTTTGAAAACACGGTGCCCTCTTGATTTTTCACTCATGTTCCGCAGGCTGCAGGTGGCACTACCAATTCATTATCAACACGTAATGCCGCCGCACCAGAGCGCGGGCAGCTGCCTGTGTAGTGAATCTCTCTTCGAAGAAGGCATTTGTTTGAGGTGCAATGGATGAGCAGCCAGTCGCAGCAGAACAGGAAGCTGTGTCGTGGACTGTTTCTACAAAAGCGAAGAACACTGGCACAGGTAGCGTGGCCGAGCGGTCTAAGGCGCTGGTTTAAGGCACCAGTCTCTTCGGAGGCGTGGGTTCGAATCCCACCGCTGCCAATTTTTTCTCGTTTTTTGTGCCATTGCGGTGTTTTCTCGTGGGTAGAACGCAGCTCCTCTGACCGCCGTGCGGCGTCGGTAGCGTGGCCGAGCGGTCTAAGGCGCTGGTTTCAGGCACCAGTCTCCTCGGAGGCGTGGGTTCGAATCCCACCGCTGCCAATGTTTTCTGTCTCGAAAGCCGGAGCACTGACTACCCGCGACGAACAGCGCAGCAAGCCGTGAGCGTCTCTTTCTTAAATTGTCGCAGCACAGTGCGCGGTGCAACGACATGATTCACAGGCGCAGTTTGTGTCATGATGGCTGGCGTTCGTCTCCGCGAAATGTGTCCCGAGCATGCCGTTGTACAAAGAGGGAGCGCCTATGTTTACAGTTGTCGTTAAGTAGCGTGCGTATAGCTTGCTGTGTTCGCTGGAGGAGCCCTTGTGCCGTTGTCCGGTGTGGTCTAGTGGCTAGGATACCTGGCTCTCACCCAGGAGGCCCGGGTTCGATTCCCGGTACCGGAAATGCGCATTTTGCTGCTCCTCTTATGCGACTTGGCCCGACTTAGCTCGACTGACGCTCCGCTGACGCTTGCAGAAAACTACGTTAAGTACGATTCGGCGTGACAAGTGACGGCGAGAGCGATGCGACATCTGTCCACCTCTAATCGAGGCACATACCTGTGGTCATCAGACTTGGAGGACTGCAAGACATTGCCACTGGGGTTGAATGCAGCTAACCACACTGCTTGGTGTCCTAACAGCGCAGACACGTTCGTTTGCCAGTATACATATAATGGAGATCGCGTCTGACACAGCTGTGGGGAGACGCAGTGGTGTGTGGGCCGAGCTTTGCTGTTCATCGCCACTTGCAGTCGCGAGAACTGCTGTCGGCGGTGCTTCCGTGGCCGTGATCGTCTAGTGGTTAGGACATTGCGTTGTGGCCGCAATAACCCAGGTTCGAATCCTGGTCACGGCAATTTTTAAACTTTTTGCCTTGCTGTCGCTGCAGTGACGATTGTGACTCAGTGTTTGAAAACACGGTGCCCTCTTGATTTTTCACTCATGTTCCGCAGGCTGCAGGTGGCACTACCAATTCATTATCAACACGTAATGCCGCCGCACCAGAGCGCGGGCAGCTGCCTGTGTAGTGAATCTCTCTTCGAAGAAGGCATTTGTTTGAGGTGCAATGGATGAGCAGCCAGTCGCAGCAGAACAGGAAGCTGTGTCGTGGACTGTTTCTACAAAAGCGAAGAACACTGGCACAGGTAGCGTGGCCGAGCGGTCTAAGGCGCTGGTTTAAGGCACCAGTCTCTTCGGAGGCGTGGGTTCGAATCCCACCGCTGCCAATTTTTTCTCGTTTTTTGTGCCATTGCGGTGTTTTCTCGTGGGGTAGAACGCAGCTCCTCTGACCGCCGTGCGGCGTCGGTAGCGTGGCCGAGCGGTCTAAGGCGCTGGTTTCAGGCACCAGTCTCCTCGGAGGCGTGGGTTCGAATCCCACCGCTGCCAATGTTTTCTGTCTCGAAAGCCGGAGCACTGACTACCCGCGACGAAACAGCGCAGCAAGCCGTGAGCGTCTCTTTCTTAAATTGTCGCAGCACAGTGCGCGGTGCAACGACATGATTCACAGGCGCAGTTTGGTGTCATGATGGCTGGCGTTCGTCTCCGCGAAATGTGTCCCGAGCATGCCGTTGTACAAAGAGGGAGCGCCTATGTTTACAGTTGTCGTTAAGTAGCGTGCGTATAGCTTGCTGTGTTCGCTGGAGGAGCCCTTGTGCCGTTGTCCGGTGTGGTCTAGTGGCTAGGATACCTGGCTCTCACCCAGGAGGCCCGGGTTCGATTCCCGGTACCGGAAATGCGCATTTTGCTGCTCCTCTTATGCGACTTGGCCCGACTTAGCTCGACTGACGCTCCGCTGACGCTTGCAGAAAACTACGTTAAGTACGATTCGGCGTGACAAGTGACGGCGAGAGCGATGCGACATCTGTCCACCTCTAATCGAGGCACATACCTGTGGTCATCAGACTTGGAGGACTGCAAGACATTGCCACTGGGGTTGAATGCAGCTAACCACACTGCTTGGTGTCCTAACAGCGCAGACACGTTCGTTTGCCAGTATACATATAATGGAGATCGCGTCTGACACAGCTGTGGGGAGACGCAGTGGTGTGTGGGCCGAGCTTTGCTGTTCATCGCCACTTGCAGTCGCGAGAACTGCTGTCGGCGGTGCTTCCGTGGCCGTGATCGTCTAGTGGTTAGGACATTGCGTTGTGGCCGCAATAACCCAGGTTCGAATCCTGGTCACGGCAATTTTTAAACTTTTTGCCTTGCTGTCGCTGCAGTGACGATTGTGACTCAGTGTTTGAAAACACGGTGCCCTCTTGATTTTTCACTCATGTTCCGCAGGCTGCAGGTGGCACTACCAATTCATTATCAACACGTAATGCCGCCGCACCAGAGCGCGGGCAGCTGCCTGTGTAGTGAATCTCTCTTCGAAGAAGGCATTTGTTTGAGGTGCAATGGATGAGCAGCCAGTCGCAGCAGAACAGGAAGCTGTGTCGTGGACTGTTTCTACAAAAGCGAAGAACACTGGCACAGGTAGCGTGGCCGAGCGGTCTAAGGCGCTGGTTTAAGGCACCAGTCTCTTCGGAGGCGTGGGTTCGAATCCCACCGCTGCCAATTTTTTCTCGTTTTTTGTGCCATTGCGGTGTTTTCTCGTGGGGTAGAACGCAGCTCCTCTGACCGCCGTGCGGCGTCGGTAGCGTGGCCGAGCGGTCTAAGGCGCTGGTTTCAGGCACCAGTCTCCTCGGAGGCGTGGGTTCGAATCCCACCGCTGCCAATGTTTTCTGTCTCGAAAGCCGGAGCACTGACTACCCGCGACGAAACAGCGCAGCAAGCCGTGAGCGTCTCTTTCTTAAATTGTCGCAGCACAGTGCGCGGTGCAACGACATGATTCACAGGCGCAGTTTGGTGTCATGATGGCTGGCGTTCGTCTCCGCGAAATGTGTCCCGAGCATGCCGTTGTACAAAGAGGGAGCGCCTATGTTTACAGTTGTCGTTAAGTAGCGTGCGTATAGCTTGCTGTGTTCGCTGGAGGAGCCCTTGTGCCGTTGTCCGGTGTGGGTCTAGTGGCTAGGATACCTGGCTCTCACCCAGGAGGCCCGGGTTCGATTCCCGGTACCGGAAATGCGCATTTTGCTGCTCCTCTTATGCGACTTGGCCCGACTTAGCTCGACTGACGCTCCGCTGACGCTTGCAGAAAACTACGTTAAGTACGATTCGGCGTGACAAGTGACGGCGAGAGCGATGCGACATCTGTCCACCTCTAATCGAGGCACATACCTGTGGTCATCAGACTTGGAGGACTGCAAGACATTGCCACTGGGGTTGAATGCAGCTAACCACACTGCTTGGTGTCCTAACAGCGCAGACACGTTCGTTTGCCAGTATACATATAATGGAGATCGCGTCTGACACAGCTGTGGGGAGACGCAGTGGTGTGTGGGCCGAGCTTTGCTGTTCATCGCCACTTGCAGTCGCGAGAACTGCTGTCGGCGGTGCTTCCGTGGCCGTGATCGTCTAGTGGTTAGGACATTGCGTTGTGGCCGCAATAACCCAGGTTCGAATCCTGGTCACGGCAATTTTTAAACTTTTTGCCTTGCTGTCGCTGCAGTGACGATTGTGACTCAGTGTTTGAAAACACGGTGCCCTCTTGATTTTTCACTCATGTTCCGCAGGCTGCAGGTGGCACTACCAATTCATTATCAACACGTAATGCCGCCGCACCAGAGCGCGGGCAGCTGCCTGTGTAGTGAATCTCTCTTCGAAGAAGGCATTTGTTTGAGGTGCAATGGATGAGCAGCCAGTCGCAGCAGAACAGGAAGCTGTGTCGTGGACTGTTTCTACAAAAGCGAAGAACACTGGCACAGGTAGCGTGGCCGAGCGGTCTAAGGCGCTGGTTTAAGGCACCAGTCTCTTCGGAGGCGTGGGTTCGAATCCCACCGCTGCCAATTTTTTCTCGTTTTTTGTGCCATTGCGGTGTTTTCTCGTGGGTAGAACGCAGCTCCTCTGACCGCCGTGCGGCGTCGGTAGCGTGGCCGAGCGGTCTAAGGCGCTGGTTTCAGGCACCAGTCTCCTCGGAGGCGTGGGTTCGAATCCCACCGCTGCCAATGTTTTCTGTCTCGAAAGCCGGAGCACTGACTACCCGCGACGAAACAGCGCAGCAAGCCGTGAGCGTCTCTTTCTTAAATTGTCGCAGCACAGTGCGCGGTGCAACGACATGATTCACAGGCGCAGTTTGGTGTCATGATGGCTGGCGTTCGTCTCCGCGAATGTGTCCCGAGCATGCCGTTGTACAAAGAGGGAGCGCCTATGTTTACAGTTGTCGTTAAGTAGCGTGCGTATAGCTTGCTGTGTTCGCTGGAGGAGCCCTTGTGCCGTTGTCCGGTGTGGTCTAGTGGCTAGGATACCTGGCTCTCACCCAGGAGGCCCGGGTTCGATTCCCGGTACCGGAAATGCGCATTTTGCTGCTCCTCTTATGCGACTTGGCCCGACTTAGCTCGACTGACGCTCCGCTGACGCTTGCAGAAAACTACGTTAAGTACGATTCGGCGTGACAAGTGACGGCGAGAGCGATGCGACATCTGTCCACCTCTAATCGAGGCACATACCTGTGGTCATCAGACTTGGAGGACTGCAAGACATTGCCACTGGGGTTGAATGCAGCTAACCACACTGCTTGGTGTCCTAACAGCGCAGACACGTTCGTTTGCCAGTATACATATAATGGAGATCGCGTCTGACACAGCTGTGGGGAGACGCAGTGGTGTGTGGGCCGAGCTTTGCTGTTCATCGCCACTTGCAGTCGCGAGAACTGCTGTCGGCGGTGCTTCCGTGGCCGTGATCGTCTAGTGGTTAGGACATTGCGTTGTGGCCGCAATAACCCAGGTTCGAATCCTGGTCACGGCAATTTTTAAACTTTTTGCCTTGCTGTCGCTGCAGTGACGATTGTGACTCAGTGTTTGAAAACACGGTGCCCTCTTGATTTTTCACTCATGTTCCGCAGGCTGCAGGTGGCACTACCAATTCATTATCAACACGTAATGCCGCCGCACCAGAGCGCGGGCAGCTGCCTGTGTAGTGAATCTCTCTTCGAAGAAGGCATTTGTTTGAGGTGCAATGGATGAGCAGCCAGTCGCAGCAGAACAGGAAGCTGTGTCGTGGACTGTTTCTACAAAAGCGAAGAACACTGGCACAGGTAGCGTGGCCGAGCGGTCTAAGGCGCTGGTTTAAGGCACCAGTCTCTTCGGAGGCGTGGGTTCGAATCCCACCGCTGCCAATTTTTTCTCGTTTTTTGTGCCATTGCGGTGTTTTCTCGTGGGGTAGAACGCAGCTCCTCTGACCGCCGTGCGGCGTCGGTAGCGTGGCCGAGCGGTCTAAGGCGCTGGTTTCAGGCACCAGTCTCCTCGGAGGCGTGGGTTCGAATCCCACCGCTGCCAATGTTTTCTGTCTCGAAAGCCGGAGCACTGACTACCCGCGACGAAACAGCGCAGCAAGCCGTGAGCGTCTCTTTCTTAAATTGTCGCAGCACAGTGCGCGGTGCAACGACATGATTCACAGGCGCAGTTTGGTGTCATGATGGCTGGCGTTCGTCTCCGCGAAATGTGTCCCGAGCATGCCGTTGTACAAAGAGGGAGCGCCTATGTTTACAGTTGTCGTTAAGTAGCGTGCG
Organism: Schistocerca cancellata; assembly: GCF_023864275.1. NCBI lineage: Eukaryota > Metazoa > Arthropoda > Insecta > Orthoptera > Acrididae > Schistocerca > Schistocerca cancellata. The sequence continues at coordinate 194,384,934 of NC_064626.1, read as the reverse complement.
TATAGCTTGCTGTGTTCGCTGGAGGAGCCCTTGTGCCGTTGTCCGGTGTGGTCTAGTGGCTAGGATACCTGGCTCTCACCCAGGAGGCCCGGGTTCGATTCCCGGTACCGGAAATGCGCATTTTGCTGCTCCTCTTATGCGACTTGGCCCGACTTAGCTCGACTGACGCTCCGCTGACGCTTGCAGAAAACTACGTTAAGTACGATTCGGCGTGACAAGTGACGGCGAGAGCGATGCGACATCTGTCCACCTCTAATCGAGGCACATACCTGTGGTCATCAGACTTGGAGGACTGCAAGACATTGCCACTGGGGTTGAATGCAGCTAACCACACTGCTTGGTGTCCTAACAGCGCAGACACGTTCGTTTGCCAGTATACATATAATGGAGATCGCGTCTGACACAGCTGTGGGGAGACGCAGTGGTGTGTGGGCCGAGCTTTGCTGTTCATCGCCACTTGCAGTCGCGAGAACTGCTGTCGGCGGTGCTTCCGTGGCCGTGATCGTCTAGTGGTTAGGACATTGCGTTGTGGCCGCAATAACCCAGGTTCGAATCCTGGTCACGGCAATTTTTAAACTTTTTGCCTTGCTGTCGCTGCAGTGACGATTGTGACTCAGTGTTTGAAAACACGGTGCCCTCTTGATTTTTCACTCATGTTCCGCAGGCTGCAGGTGGCACTACCAATTCATTATCAACACGTAATGCCGCCGCACCAGAGCGCGGGCAGCTGCCTGTGTAGTGAATCTCTCTTCGAAGAAGGCATTTGTTTGAGGTGCAATGGATGAGCAGCCAGTCGCAGCAGAACAGGAAGCTGTGTCGTGGACTGTTTCTACAAAAGCGAAGAACACTGGCACAGGTAGCGTGGCCGAGCGGTCTAAGGCGCTGGTTTAAGGCACCAGTCTCTTCGGAGGCGTGGGTTCGAATCCCACCGCTGCCAATTTTTTCTCGTTTTTTGTGCCATTGCGGTGTTTTCTCGTGGGGTAGAACGCAGCTCCTCTGACCGCCGTGCGGCGTCGGTAGCGTGGCCGAGCGGTCTAAGGCGCTGGTTTCAGGCACCAGTCTCCTCGGAGGCGTGGGTTCGAATCCCACCGCTGCCAATGTTTTCTGTCTCGAAAGCCGGAGCACTGACTACCCGCGACGAAACAGCGCAGCAAGCCGTGAGCGTCTCTTTCTTAAATTGTCGCAGCACAGTGCGCGGTGCAACGACATGATTCACAGGCGCAGTTTGGTGTCATGATGGCTGGCGTTCGTCTCCGCGAAATGTGTCCCGAGCATGCCGTTGTACAAAGAGGGAGCGCCTATGTTTACAGTTGTCGTTAAGTAGCGTGCGTATAGCTTGCTGTGTTCGCTGGAGGAGCCCTTGTGCCGTTGTCCGGTGTGGTCTAGTGGCTAGGATACCTGGCTCTCACCCAGGAGGCCCGGGTTCGATTCCCGGTACCGGAAATGCGCATTTTGCTGCTCCTCTTATGCGACTTGGCCCGACTTAGCTCGACTGACGCTCCGCTGACGCTTGCAGAAAACTACGTTAAGTACGATTCGGCGTGACAAGTGACGGCGAGAGCGATGCGACATCTGTCCACCTCTAATCGAGGCACATACCTGTGGTCATCAGACTTGGAGGACTGCAAGACATTGCCACTGGGGTTGAATGCAGCTAACCACACTGCTTGGTGTCCTAACAGCGCAGACACGTTCGTTTGCCAGTATACATATAATGGAGATCGCGTCTGACACAGCTGTGGGGAGACGCAGTGGTGTGTGGGCCGAGCTTTGCTGTTCATCGCCACTTGCAGTCGCGAGAACTGCTGTCGGCGGTGCTTCCGTGGCCGTGATCGTCTAGTGGTTAGGACATTGCGTTGTGGCCGCAATAACCCAGGTTCGAATCCTGGTCACGGCAATTTTTAAACTTTTTGCCTTGCTGTCGCTGCAGTGACGATTGTGACTCAGTGTTTGAAAACACGGTGCCCTCTTGATTTTTCACTCATGTTCCGCAGGCTGCAGGTGGCACTACCAATTCATTATCAACACGTAATGCCGCCGCACCAGAGCGCGGGCAGCTGCCTGTGTAGTGAATCTCTCTTCGAAGAAGGCATTTGTTTGAGGTGCAATGGATGAGCAGCCAGTCGCAGCAGAACAGGAAGCTGTGTCGTGGACTGTTTCTACAAAAGCGAAGAACACTGGCACAGGTAGCGTGGCCGAGCGGTCTAAGGCGCTGGTTTAAGGCACCAGTCTCTTCGGAGGCGTGGGTTCGAATCCCACCGCTGCCAATTTTTTCTCGTTTTTTGTGCCATTGCGGTGTTTTCTCGTGGGGTAGAACGCAGCTCCTCTGACCGCCGTGCGGCGTCGGTAGCGTGGCCGAGCGGTCTAAGGCGCTGGTTTCAGGCACCAGTCTCCTCGGAGGCGTGGGTTCGAATCCCACCGCTGCCAATGTTTTCTGTCTCGAAAGCCGGAGCACTGACTACCCGCGACGAAACAGCGCAGCAAGCCGTGAGCGTCTCTTTCTTAAATTGTCGCAGCACAGTGCGCGGTGCAACGACATGATTCACAGGCGCAGTTTGGTGTCATGATGGCTGGCGTTCGTCTCCGCGAAATGTGTCCCGAGCATGCCGTTGTACAAAGAGGGAGCGCCTATGTTTACAGTTGTCGTTAAGTAGCGTGCGTATAGCTTGCTGTGTTCGCTGGAGGAGCCCTTGTGCCGTTGTCCGGTGTGGTCTAGTGGCTAGGATACCTGGCTCTCACCCAGGAGGCCCGGGTTCGATTCCCGGTACCGGAAATGCGCATTTTGCTGCTCCTCTTATGCGACTTGGCCCGACTTAGCTCGACTGACGCTCCGCTGACGCTTGCAGAAAACTACGTTAAGTACGATTCGGCGTGACAAGTGACGGCGAGAGCGATGCGACATCTGTCCACCTCTAATCGAGGCACATACCTGTGGTCATCAGACTTGGAGGACTGCAAGACATTGCCACTGGGGTTGAATGCAGCTAACCACACTGCTTGGTGTCCTAACAGCGCAGACACGTTCGTTTGCCAGTATACATATAATGGAGATCGCGTCTGACACAGCTGTGGGGAGACGCAGTGGTGTGTGGGCCGAGCTTTGCTGTTCATCGCCACTTGCAGTCGCGAGAACTGCTGTCGGCGGTGCTTCCGTGGCCGTGATCGTCTAGTGGTTAGGACATTGCGTTGTGGCCGCAATAACCCAGGTTCGAATCCTGGTCACGGCAATTTTTAAACTTTTTGCCTTGCTGTCGCTGCAGTGACGATTGTGACTCAGTGTTTGAAAACACGGTGCCCTCTTGATTTTTCACTCATGTTCCGCAGGCTGCAGGTGGCACTACCAATTCATTATCAACACGTAATGCCGCCGCACCAGAGCGCGGGCAGCTGCCTGTGTAGTGAATCTCTCTTCGAAGAAGGCATTTGTTTGAGGTGCAATGGATGAGCAGCCAGTCGCAGCAGAACAGGAAGCTGTGTCGTGGACTGTTTCTACAAAAGCGAAGAACACTGGCACAGGTAGCGTGGCCGAGCGGTCTAAGGCGCTGGTTTAAGGCACCAGTCTCTTCGGAGGCGTGGGTTCGAATCCCACCGCTGCCAATTTTTTCTCGTTTTTTGTGCCATTGCGGTGTTTTCTCGTGGGGTAGAACGCAGCTCCTCTGACCGCCGTGCGGCGTCGGTAGCGTGGCCGAGCGGTCTAAGGCGCTGGTTTCAGGCACCAGTCTCCTCGGAGGCGTGGGTTCGAATCCCACCGCTGCCAATGTTTTCTGTCTCGAAAGCCGGAGCACTGACTACCCGCGACGAAACAGCGCAGCAAGCCGTGAGCGTCTCTTTCTTAAATTGTCGCAGCACAGTGCGCGGTGCAACGACATGATTCACAGGCGCAGTTTGGTGTCATGATGGCTGGCGTTCGTCTCCGCGAAATGTGTCCCGAGCATGCCGTTGTACAAAGAGGGAGCGCCTATGTTTACAGTTGTCGTTAAGTAGCGTGCGTATAGCTTGCTGTGTTCGCTGGAGGAGCCCTTGTGCCGTTGTCCGGTGTGGTCTAGTGGCTAGGATACCTGGCTCTCACCCAGGAGGCCCGGGTTCGATTCCCGGTACCGGAAATGCGCATTTTGCTGCTCCTCTTATGCGACTTGGCCCGACTTAGCTCGACTGACGCTCCGCTGACGCTTGCAGAAAACTACGTTAAGTACGATTCGGCGTGACAAGTGACGGCGAGAGCGATGCGACATCTGTCCACCTCTAATCGAGGCACATACCTGTGGTCATCAGACTTGGAGGACTGCAAGACATTGCCACTGGGGTTGAATGCAGCTAACCACACTGCTTGGTGTCCTAACAGCGCAGACACGTTCGTTTGCCAGTATACATATAATGGAGATCGCGTCTGACACAGCTGTGGGGAGACGCAGTGGTGTGTGGGCCGAGCTTTGCTGTTCATCGCCACTTGCAGTCGCGAGAACTGCTGTCGGCGGTGCTTCCGTGGCCGTGATCGTCTAGTGGTTAGGACATTGCGTTGTGGCCGCAATAACCCAGGTTCGAATCCTGGTCACGGCAATTTTTAAACTTTTTGCCTTGCTGTCGCTGCAGTGACGATTGTGACTCAGTGTTTGAAAACACGGTGCCCTCTTGATTTTTCACTCATGTTCCGCAGGCTGCAGGTGGCACTACCAATTCATTATCAACACGTAATGCCGCCGCACCAGAGCGCGGGCAGCTGCCTGTGTAGTGAATCTCTCTTCGAAGAAGGCATTTGTTTGAGGTGCAATGGATGAGCAGCCAGTCGCAGCAGAACAGGAAGCTGTGTCGTGGACTGTTTCTACAAAAGCGAAGAACACTGGCACAGGTAGCGTGGCCGAGCGGTCTAAGGCGCTGGTTTAAGGCACCAGTCTCTTCGGAGGCGTGGGTTCGAATCCCACCGCTGCCAATTTTTTCTCGTTTTTTGTGCCATTGCGGTGTTTTCTCGTGGGGTAGAACGCAGCTCCTCTGACCGCCGTGCGGCGTCGGTAGCGTGGCCGAGCGGTCTAAGGCGCTGGTTTCAGGCACCAGTCTCCTCGGAGGCGTGGGTTCGAATCCCACCGCTGCCAATGTTTTCTGTCTCGAAAGCCGGAGCACTGACTACCCGCGACGAAACAGCGCAGCAAGCCGTGAGCGTCTCTTTCTTAAATTGTCGCAGCACAGTGCGCGGTGCAACGACATGATTCACAGGCGCAGTTTGGTGTCATGATGGCTGGCGTTCGTCTCCACGAAATGTGTCCCGAGCATGCCGTTGTACAAAGAGGGAGCGCCTATGTTTACAGTTGTCGTTAAGTAGCGTGCGTATAGCTTGCTGTGTTCGCTGGAGGAGCCCTTGTGCCGTTGTCCGGTGTGGTCTAGTGGCTAGGATACCTGGCTCTCACCCAGGAGGCCCGGGTTCGATTCCCGGTACCGGAAATGCGCATTTTGCTGCTCCTCTTATGCGACTTGGCCCGACTTAGCTCGACTGACGCTCCGCTGACGCTTGCAGAAAACTACGTTAAGTACGATTCGGCGTGACAAGTGACGGCGAGAGCGATGCGACATCTGTCCACCTCTAATCGAGGCACATACCTGTGGTCATCAGACTTGGAGGACTGCAAGACATTGCCACTGGGGTTGAATGCAGCTAACCACACTGCTTGGTGTCCTAACAGCGCAGACACGTTCGTTTGCCAGTATACATATAATGGAGATCGCGTCTGACACAGCTGTGGGGAGACGCAGTGGTGTGTGGGCCGAGCTTTGCTGTTCATCGCCACTTGCAGTCGCGAGAACTGCTGTCGGCGGTGCTTCCGTGGCCGTGATCGTCTAGTGGTTAGGACATTGCGTTGTGGCCGCAATAACCCAGGTTCGAATCCTGGTCACGGCAATTTTTAAACTTTTTGCCTTGCTGTCGCTGCAGTGACGATTGTGACTCAGTGTTTGAAAACACGGTGCCCTCTTGATTTTTCACTCATGTTCCGCAGGCTGCAGGTGGCACTACCAATTCATTATCAACACGTAATGCCGCCGCACCAGAGCGCGGGCAGCTGCCTGTGTAGTGAATCTCTCTTCGAAGAAGGCATTTGTTTGAGGTGCAATGGATGAGCAGCCAGTCGCAGCAGAACAGGAAGCTGTGTCGTGGACTGTTTCTACAAAAGCGAAGAACACTGGCACAGGTAGCGTGGCCGAGCGGTCTAAGGCGCTGGTTTAAGGCACCAGTCTCTTCGGAGGCGTGGGTTCGAATCCCACCGCTGCCAATTTTTTCTCGTTTTTTGTGCCATTGCGGTGTTTTCTCGTGGGGTAGAACGCAGCTCCTCTGACCGCCGTGCGGCGTCGGTAGCGTGGCCGAGCGGTCTAAGGCGCTGGTTTCAGGCACCAGTCTCCTCGGAGGCGTGGGTTCGAATCCCACCGCTGCCAATGTTTTCTGTCTCGAAAGCCGGAGCACTGACTACCCGCGACGAAACAGCGCAGCAAGCCGTGAGCGTCTCTTTCTTAAATTGTCGCAGCACAGTGCGCGGTGCAACGACATGATTCACAGGCGCAGTTTGGTGTCATGATGGCTGGCGTTCGTCTCCGCGAAATGTGTCCCGAGCATGCCGTTGTACAAAGAGGGAGCGCCTATGTTTACAGTTGTCGTTAAGTAGCGTGCGTATAGCTTGCTGTGTTCGCTGGAGGAGCCCTTGTGCCGTTGTCCGGTGTGGTCTAGTGGCTAGGATACCTGGCTCTCACCCAGGAGGCCCGGGTTCGATTCCCGGTACCGGAAATGCGCATTTTGCTGCTCCTCTTATGCGACTTGGCCCGACTTAGCTCGACTGACGCTCCGCTGACGCTTGCAGAAAACTACGTTAAGTACGATTCGGCGTGACAAGTGACGGCGAGAGCGATGCGACATCTGTCCACCTCTAATCGAGGCACATACCTGTGGTCATCAGACTTGGAGGACTGCAAGACATTGCCACTGGGGTTGAATGCAGCTAACCACACTGCTTGGTGTCCTAACAGCGCAGACACGTTCGTTTGCCAGTATACATATAATGGAGATCGCGTCTGACACAGCTGTGGGGAGACGCAGTGGTGTGTGGGCCGAGCTTTGCTGTTCATCGCCACTTGCAGTCGCGAGAACTGCTGTCGGCGGTGCTTCCGTGGCCGTGATCGTCTAGTGGTTAGGACATTGCGTTGTGGCCGCAATAACCCAGGTTCGAATCCTGGTCACGGCAATTTTTAAACTTTTTGCCTTGCTGTCGCTGCAGTGACGATTGTGACTCAGTGTTTGAAAACACGGTGCCCTCTTGATTTTTCACTCATGTTCCGCAGGCTGCAGGTGGCACTACCAATTCATTATCAACACGTAATGCCGCCGCACCAGAGCGCGGGCAGCTGCCTGTGTAGTGAATCTCTCTTCGAAGAAGGCATTTGTTTGAGGTGCAATGGATGAGCAGCCAGTCGCAGCAGAACAGGAAGCTGTGTCGTGGACTGTTTCTACAAAAGCGAAGAACACTGGCACAGGTAGCGTGGCCGAGCGGTCTAAGGCGCTGGTTTAAGGCACCAGTCTCTTCGGAGGCGTGGGTTCGAATCCCACCGCTGCCAATTTTTTCTCGTTTTTTGTGCCATTGCGGTGTTTTCTCGTGGGGTAGAACGCAGCTCCTCTGACCGCCGTGCGGCGTCGGTAGCGTGGCCGAGCGGTCTAAGGCGCTGGTTTCAGGCACCAGTCTCCTCGGAGGCGTGGGTTCGAATCCCACCGCTGCCAATGTTTTCTGTCTCGAAAGCCGGAGCACTGACTACCCGCGACGAAACAGCGCAGCAAGCCGTGAGCGTCTCTTTCTTAAATTGTCGCAGCACAGTGCGCGGTGCAACGACATGATTCACAGGCGCAGTTTGGTGTCATGATGGCTGGCGTTCGTCTCCGCGAAATGTGTCCCGAGCATGCCGTTGTACAAAGAGGGAGCGCCTATGTTTACAGTTGTCGTTAAGTAGCGTGCGTATAGCTTGCTGTGTTCGCTGGAGGAGCCCTTGTGCCGTTGTCCGGTGTGGTCTAGTGGCTAGGATACCTGGCTCTCACCCAGGAGGCCCGGGTTCGATTCCCGGTACCGGAAATGCGCATTTTGCTGCTCCTCTTATGCGACTTGGCCCGACTTAGCTCGACTGACGCTCCGCTGACGCTTGCAGAAAACTACGTTAAGTACGATTCGGCGTGACAAGTGACGGCGAGAGCGATGCGACATCTGTCCACCTCTAATCGAGGCACATACCTGTGGTCATCAGACTTGGAGGACTGCAAGACATTGCCACTGGGGTTGAATGCAGCTAACCACACTGCTTGGTGTCCTAACAGCGCAGACACGTTCGTTTGCCAGTATACATATAATGGAGATCGCGTCTGACACAGCTGTGGGGAGACGCAGTGGTGTGTGGGCCGAGCTTTGCTGTTCATCGCCACTTGCAGTCGCGAGAACTGCTGTCGGCGGTGCTTCCGTGGCCGTGATCGTCTAGTGGTTAGGACATTGCGTTGTGGCCGCAATAACCCAGGTTCGAATCCTGGTCACGGCAATTTTTAAACTTTTTGCCTTGCTGTCGCTGCAGTGACGATTGTGACTCAGTGTTTGAAAACACGGTGCCCTCTTGATTTTTCACTCATGTTCCGCAGGCTGCAGGTGGCACTACCAATTCATTATCAACACGTAATGCCGCCGCACCAGAGCGCGGGCAGCTGCCTGTGTAGTGAATCTCTCTTCGAAGAAGGCATTTGTTTGAGGTGCAATGGATGAGCAGCCAGTCGCAGCAGAACAGGAAGCTGTGTCGTGGACTGTTTCTACAAAAGCGAAGAACACTGGCACAGGTAGCGTGGCCGAGCGGTCTAAGGCGCTGGTTTAAGGCACCAGTCTCTTCGGAGGCGTGGGTTCGAATCCCACCGCTGCCAATTTTTTCTCGTTTTTTGTGCCATTGCGGTGTTTTCTCGTGGGGTAGAACGCAGCTCCTCTGACCGCCGTGCGGCGTCGGTAGCGTGGCCGAGCGGTCTAAGGCGCTGGTTTCAGGCACCAGTCTCCTCGGAGGCGTGGGTTCGAATCCCACCGCTGCCAATGTTTTCTGTCTCGAAAGCCGGAGCACTGACTACCCGCGACGAAACAGCGCAGCAAGCCGTGAGCGTCTCTTTCTTAAATTGTCGCAGCACAGTGCGCGGTGCAACGACATGATTCACAGGCGCAGTTTGGTGTCATGATGGCTGGCGTTCGTCTCCACGAAATGTGTCCCGAGCATGCCGTTGTACAAAGAGGGAGCGCCTATGTTTACAGTTGTCGTTAAGTAGCGTGCGTATAGCTTGCTGTGTTCGCTGGAGGAGCCCTTGTGCCGTTGTCCGGTGTGGTCTAGTGGCTAGGATACCTGGCTCTCACCCAGGAGGCCCGGGTTCGATTCCCGGTACCGGAAATGCGCATTTTGCTGCTCCTCTTATGCGACTTGGCCCGACTTAGCTCGACTGACGCTCCGCTGACGCTTGCAGAAAACTACGTTAAGTACGATTCGGCGTGACAAGTGACGGCGAGAGCGATGCGACATCTGTCCACCTCTAATCGAGGCACATACCTGTGGTCATCAGACTTGGAGGACTGCAAGACATTGCCACTGGGGTTGAATGCAGCTAACCACACTGCTTGGTGTCCTAACAGCGCAGACACGTTCGTTTGCCAGTATACATATAATGGAGATCGCGTCTGACACAGCTGTGGGGAGACGCAGTGGTGTGTGGGCCGAGCTTTGCTGTTCATCGCCACTTGCAGTCGCGAGAACTGCTGTCGGCGGTGCTTCCGTGGCCGTGATCGTCTAGTGGTTAGGACATTGCGTTGTGGCCGCAATAACCCAGGTTCGAATCCTGGTCACGGCAATTTTTAAACTTTTTGCCTTGCTGTCGCTGCAGTGACGATTGTGACTCAGTGTTTGAAAACACGGTGCCCTCTTGATTTTTCACTCATGTTCCGCAGGCTGCAGGTGGCACTACCAATTCATTATCAACACGTAATGCCGCCGCACCAGAGCGCGGGCAGCTGCCTGTGTAGTGAATCTCTCTTCGAAGAAGGCATTTGTTTGAGGTGCAATGGATGAGCAGCCAGTCGCAGCAGAACAGGAAGCTGTGTCGTGGACTGTTTCTACAAAAGCGAAGAACACTGGCACAGGTAGCGTGGCCGAGCGGTCTAAGGCGCTGGTTTAAGGCACCAGTCTCTTCGGAGTCGTGGGCCCGAACACATCGCGCGCTCGCTCCGGCGTGTCGGGCGGTGTTTACGTGTGCTTCGCGGTCGGCGGTGGTTCATCGCGGTGACTGTTTCTTCGCTGCTGTAGTCAGCTGAACTGTAAGTTAAGATGGATTCTGAAGACCGCGAAAATAATATCCAATGCGAATTCGACAGAAACGTAACCCGACCGTCTGCTTTCGAAATTCATTCGTGGATGAAAAATGACTTGCAAATTCCTGAAAGTGATGTGCTAGGCTTGCAATTGGACGCGTTCCTGAACTCTTTGTTTGTAAAATTGAAATGTCCGGAACTGTGTGATGCCCTCGTTAGTGAAAACGGTGGTGTACGAAAGTTCAAACACTCTGATGGAACAATTAGCAATGTGACTCTGTCGAATGCTGGTTTTGGTATCCGAAATGTTCGCGTATTCAATCTTCCGTTTGAAACTAGGAATGAGACAATAGCTCGTAGCCTTATGCCTTATGGCACAGTTTTGTCGATTACGAAAGAAAAGTGGTCGTCCGCTTATATCTATCAAGTTGAGAACGGTATCCGTAGTGTCAAAATGATTGTGAGGAAGCACGTTCCTTCGTTTTTGGTTATGGCCGGCCACCGGGCTTTTATTTCGTATAGTGGTCAGCCCCAGACCTGCTCCTATTGTAATGCCACGGATCATTTTCGGCAAAATTGTCCTCGGCGTAGGCGCCCTGTGCAGTTGCCGCCCCGTGGGCACGATGACGACAAGTCGTACGCTGCCGTCTTGTTAGGTGTTTCGCGTTCACCGGCACGTTCCGCGGACACGGAAACACCGTTAGATGATGCGGTCGCGATGGATACCGATGCCCCTGCAACCGGTACTGTTTCTGTTCAAGACATGTCCCTACCTTCTCAGTCAGTTCCCGCAGCTACTATATCGATTCCGCCTCCGGCCTTGCCTGAAGTTCCGGTGCGGACCGCATCAGAACCCGTGCAGGTGGCTACCCCCCCTGTTGCTGTTGTGGATCCGTCACCATCTCAATCCGTACCTCAAGGTGTTCCGGACGGGGCTACTGCCACACAGGAACCAAAGCCAAGGCGTGAAAGTGTTTCGGAGAGGCGTGGAAATGCTGAACGCTTCCGCAGTGCCAGTAGTTCACGTATTTTAGAAAAACGTTCCTATTCTCGCGGGGAACGCAGCCCGTCTCCGGAGTGGAAGCAGGTTCCACGTCCGAAGTCGAAACAAAAGCAAAAATCTGTGCAAAAGCCGACGCACAAGCCCTTGCCCCGCCCCGTAGTCGAATCTCGGCCGTCGGTTGCTACCGGACGTCGTCAACAACGTCCTGTGGCGAGCAGTCAGCCAGCGCCTACTACAAGTGTGTCGGAAGACAGGCGGGAAGAGGTTGTACGACAGTTAAAGGAAATGTTGCACTGCTCTGATGTAAATCTCGTAATGGACACTACGACGTCTCAGGCAACGAACCCGGCCCAACATTCGGTTAAGCGTAAGGCTGAAGATACTCCCCAGCGGCGCACGCGCCCCTCTTCGCAGGATTCCGCGTCTGCACCTCCCACACAAGAACCGCCTACTTCGGTTGCACCGTCTGCACGTTGTGACTGGGCAGACGATATGGAGGAGGAGGGTGAGTCCACTCCTGCCGTCTAATTTGTGTTATTTGTTTTTCCCTGTAGTCTATGGTAGCACGCCCTCCATCTGTCGTAGCTACTATTAATCTTAATAAATTGGAGTCACCGGTGAAGTTTGCTAGTTTTGTGGGGTTTTTAAATTACATTGCTGCTGACGTAGTGTTTTTGCAGGAGGTTGTGATAGATCTACTACACTCAATTCCGGGCTATCAAGTTCTCTTGAACTTTGATGTCGAGTGTAATTGTGGTACTGCTATTTTAATTCGTGTTGATCTTGACTATAGTAATGTTGCTACCATTCCTAATGGTCGTGGTGTGGCTTGCACGATCAACAACGTCCGATATATTAACGTGTACGCCCCTTCTGGAGCCGACGGGCAGCCGCATCGCCGTGTGTTTTACAGTAGTGACATTTGTCACCTTTTACGGGGCCCCCACCTGCCTGTAGTCATGGGCGGTGATTTTAACTGCGTGCTGGAAGATAGAGATCAGGAGCCACGGCCGTATAAGTGCCTAGAATTACAGACGCTCGTTACGGAGATGAATTTAATTGACTCGTGGTGTTATTTACACCCGCGGGACGTGGGATTTACTTTCTTTTACCCCACGGGAAGGAGTCGGCTCGATAGAATTTATGTTTCTCGTGATAAACAGCACTGTATTACGGAATCCTCTGTTCACCCCGTGATTTTTTCCGATCATTGTGCGTATGTCTGCCGCTTTCATTCTCTATTGGCAATTAAACCCCGCGCAAGTCGATTATGGAAGTTTAATGTGCGACATCTCTCACACCCACATTTTGCGCCGGTTATCGTGCGTGTGTGGCAGAGGGTGCTGGAATATCGCGGTCTATATGCCTCCACCTTGTCTTGGTGGGTAGAATTTGTTAAGCCGGCATTCCGCAAGACCATCCTCGAGTTCAGTCAGGATGTTGCTCATTGGGAGCGATCTACATTAAAATTTTACGAAAGCTGTTTAAATGATGCCATCCACCTGCACACAAATAATCCCGCACTTCGGATGGCGACGATTCGGCGTATAAAACACCGTCTTCTGGACTTGAAAAGGGAATCGTTGCGCGGATCTGTCGTACGGAGCCGGGCTCCCGGGCCGCTTGCTGATGAAGCGCCTTCCGTATTTCATCAGCTGCGCGAACGCCGGCGCGCCAGGCGACGTTACGTCACAGAGCTGGAATCAGCTGACGGTGCGCGGCTTCATAGCCAGGCGGCAATTCTTGCCGAGGCCCACCGTCACTTCGTCGAACTTTTCAGTGCGAAATACACGGATGCTGTCGCGATTTCCGAGCTTCTCCACGACGTTCCATACGTCTTATCCGTAGCGGATCGCCGTCGCCTCACAGAAAACTTTACCGTGGAGGAAGTGCGTGATGTCTTAACCCTCTGTTCCCAGAATAAATCACCGGGCGCTGATGGGTTGCCACCGGAATTTTATATACATTTTTGGCACTTGTTTGGCTCGGCCCTGACTGATGTTTTTAATGAAATATTAAATGGCGTGGATGTCCCCGCGTCCTTCCTGGAAGGCATTGTGGTCTTGGCTCCAAAGGTTCCAGTCACCAGGAAACTGTGCAATCTGAGACCGATCACCCTTCTTAATGGTGACTATAAACTCTTTACCAAATGTGTCTCCTCTCGCTTGAAGCTGGTCATGAAAAAACTGATTAGTCCATATCAATACTGTGCAGTGCCGAAACGCACTCTCTATGGTGCTGTGTCGACATACCGCGATGCCATTGCCTATGCTTCGACGAATAGGATTCCTTTTGGCATTTTATCCATCGATTTTGCAATGGCTTTTGACAGAGTTAGCCACTTATATCTCCGGCGAGTGCTACAGAAATTTGGTTTCGGTGTAAAGTATATAACTATGATTTTTAACCTTTTCAAAAATTCCACCTCACGGATTAGCATCAATGGCTTGTTGTCGGAACCTGTTCCGCTCTGCTGTTCAGTCAAACAAGGGTGCCCTCTGTCCATGGCGCTTTACGCAATTTCCTTAGATCCTTTGTTGCGAAATTTGCACAGTGTTTGTAGGGGAATCCGTATTGGGGATGAGAAGCACGTTTGTCGCGCGTATGCTGACGACCTTGGCCTCTTGGTGTCCTCAGCTACCGACTTCGATAAAATACGCGCGGTTCTCACCCAGTATGAACGAGCATCCGGTGCGAGCATCAATACCCGTAAGACGGTTTTTCTGCCTATTTATGCGGCGACACGGGGCTTCAAACGCCCATGGTTTACAGTGAAACAGGAACACAAAATTTTGGGTGTTCGCTTTCAAGCCAATCTGTTACAGACTGCGTCCTACAACTGGCGTATTGTCTTAAATGGCATACGAGCTATGGCTAGCCTGTCTGCTACTCGCACCCTAGCATTAACACAGCGGGTGCGTTTAATCAATGTTTTCTTGCTCAGTAAGGCCTGGTATCTAGCTCAGTTATTTCAGGTACCTAAGAATTTGGGCAGAGCTATAACACAGGCAGTCTATTGGCTATTGTGGCGGGGACATATTTTCAAGGTGTCTTACGACACATGTACTTTGCCGCGCGAACAGGGTGGACTCGGCCTCATTCATTTTGCTATGAAAGCCGCTGCGTTGCTCCTTCATCGGACGAGCGTCACCATAGAACAGGATCCGTCGGGTCCAACAGCTGTTCTGTTCGCTATTCATCGTCCTCTATATGAAGAAGCACCTCTCGACCCGACTACAATACCGTTTCAGCTGCGTCATGTTCGTGAATATTTCAGTCAGAAAAGTTATCTCGCCGCTGACATCCTCGACCATCGAACACGAACTGTGAAAGGTGTCTACCTGGGACTACGCGGACGGCCAGTCGGCAATAAGATGGAGGCGCGCTACCCGCGATCTGCGTGGAGGACGGCGTGGGCTCACGTTCACGCTCCCTTCCTGTCAGCGGACGTCAGCAGCTTTTGGTACCAAGTGGTTAACAGAATCCTCCCCACCAACGAAAAGCTGAGCCGCATCCACTTATCTCCATCGAGCTTGTGTGAAGACTGTCGACAGGACGACACCTTAGAACATCGTTTCGTGTGCCTGAGGTCACAGTCGACTTGGAACATTGCCGCCAGGATGCTCGCACTTATCAATCGGACCAGCGTTGCCAGTTTTTCTGCGGACACGGCTTTGATCCCGGACTTCAAACCATATCCGCATACGAAGCGTGCCGCCACTGCATGGATCGTGGCTCACACTGTGTTCGCCATCCTGCACTTGCGACTGACGGACGACTATGCCTATCTGGTTTATTTGTCCACGCAACATGACCTCACTAAAACCAGGAAAGACTATCACAAACTATTTGCCAATTTTCTGCAAATTGCACTCGCATTTGCCCACGACAAACTGTTGTAATCCACACTTCACTGCTGCGACCTTAATTTCCTTCTCTGTTTGGAATAGTCTCCGGCTCCGGAAACATAGTTAATGCAAATTGAATGCTACAGGAAGAGTGAATAATTGAACAAGTACGATGCTTACGCTTGTGCAGGACTGCAACGTGGAAATTACGACGAAAAGTTTAATACAGTTTTCTCCTGTGTTCGTGTGTGTTTGTGTTTAGCTGTCATTCAGTGATTTCTTTATGTTTTTATTCCTAATTTTCATCGTCTGGTTCCTACGACATCGGCGTCCCATCACGGATGCGTGGCGCACGAGCTTGTTTTGTTTTTCAAGAAAGGAGAATTTTTACTTTATTTTAACCCGTCGGAGAGACTTGTGTTTTCCTTCGACTTGTCGGACAGACAGTTCGGCAAGTTCAGGAGTCTACTCATTCCTTTGACATGTGTCGCTCTTTTTATTTTTTATGACTTTTTTCATTACTTATTTTAATGGCCGCCACGAAGCATTTTGAACATCATATCATGGGACGTGTGAATGGTGTTCCTTCCCTATGACTGAGAGGACTAACTCAGGCAGTATTTGCTTTTTTATTCTTTTTTCCAAATTTTATTCTTGCTTTTAATTGAGTTTAGGTGAACAGCCAATGATGCGCTATTATTATATCTTTATTTTATGGAGTGTAGGCGCAATGCGACTGATTCGCTGTCATTATAGGCATGTACTTTCACTTCAAGAGGTTTTTGGTTTTACTTCGATGCTTCGCTAGCGGTGAACAGCTACAAGAAACATTCCTCGCGGAAATTCAGTATCTCCGATTCCATAACTTTAACTTGAACATCAACGTCTTTCACCGGAAGCCGACGTTCGAGGAATCATACCGAGAAGTTTACGATTTTCAACTGCATGGACAGTGCGACGATTCGTCTTTTCTGTTTGCAAGAAGCACCGTTTCATTTTATAGCTAAAGAAGCTCGCCGAAGAAGGCGTATTTGGAGAGCGCAAGGCCGGGCTATAAGGGGAGTTGGGAGGCAAAAAAAAAAAAAAAAATAAAATAAAAAAAAAGAAAAAAAAAAGAAAAAAAAAAGCTGCCAATTTTTTCTCGTTTTTTGTGCCATTGCGGTGTTTTCTCGTGGGGTAGAACGCAGCTCCTCTGACCGCCGTGCGGCGTCGGTAGCGTGGCCGAGCGGTCTAAGGCGCTGGTTTCAGGCACCAGTCTCCTCGGAGGCGTGGGTTCGAATCCCACCGCTGCCAATGTTTTCTGTCTCGAAAGCCGGAGCACTGACTACCCGCGACGAAACAGCGCAGCAAGCCGTGAGCGTCTCTTTCTTAAATTGTCGCAGCACAGTGCGCGGTGCAACGACATGATTCACAGGCGCAGTTTGGTGTCATGATGGCTGGCGTTCGTCTCCACGAAATGTGTCCCGAGCATGCCGTTGTACAAAGTGGGAGCGTCTATGTTTACAGTTGTCGTTAAGTAGCGTGCGTATAGCTTGCTGTGTTCGCTGGAGGAGCCTTTGTGCCGTTGTCCGGTGTGGTCTAGTGGCTAGGATACATGGCTCTCACCCAGGAGGCCCGGGTTCGATTCCCGGTACCGGAAATGCGCATTTTGTTGCTCCTCTTATGCGACTTGGCCCGACGTAGCTCGACTGACGCTCCGCTGACGCTTGCAGAAAACTACGTTAAGTACGATTCGGCGTGACAAGTGACGGCGAGAGCGATGCGACATCTGTCCGCCTCTTATCGACGCACATACCTGTGGTGAACAGACTTGGAGGACTGCAAGACATTGCCACTGGGGTTGAATGCAGCTAACCACACTGCTTGGTGTCCTAACAGCGCAGACACGTTCGTTTGCCAGTATACATATAATGGAGATCGCGTCTGACACAGCTGTGGGGAGCCGCAGTGGTGTGTGGGCCGAGCTTTGCTGTTCATCGCCACTTGCAGTCGCGAGAACTGCTGTCGGCGGTGCTTCCGTGGCCGTGATCGTCTAGTGGTTAGGACATTGCGTTGTGGCCGCAATAACCCAGGTTCGAATCCTGGTCACGGCAATTTTTAAACTTTTTGCCTTGCTGTCGCTGCAGTGACGATTGTGACTCAGTGTTTGGAAACACGGTGCCCTCTTGATTTTTCACTCATGTTCCGCAGGCTGCAGGTGGCACTACCAATTCATTATCAACACGTAATGCCGCCGCACCAGAGCGCGGGCAGCTGCCTGTGTAGTGAATCTCTATTCGAAGAAGGCATTTGTTTGAGGTGCAATGGATGAGCAGCCAGTCGCAGCAGAAGAGGAAGCTGTGTCGTGGACTGTTTCTACAAAAGCGAAGAACACTGGCACAGGTAGCGTGGCCGAGCGGTCTAAGGCGCTGGTTTAAGGCACCAGTCTCTTCGGAGGCGTGGGTTCGAATCCCACCGCTGCCAATTTTTTCTCGTTTTTTGTGCCATTGCGGTGTTTTCTCGTGGGGTAGAACGCAGCTCCTCTGACCGCCGTGCGGCGTCGGTAGCGTGGCCGAGCGGTCTAAGGCGCTGGTTTCAGGCACCAGTCTCCTCGGAGGCGTGGGTTCGAATCCCACCGCTGCCAATGTTTTCTGTCTCGAAAGCCGGAGCACTGACTACCCGCGACGAAACAGCGCAGCAAGCCGTGAGCGTCTCTTTCTTAAATTGTCGCAGCACAGTGCGCGGTGCAACGACATGATTCACAGGCGCAGTTTGGTGTCATGATGGCTGGCGTTCGTCTCCACGAAATGTGTCCCGAGCATGCCGTTGTACAAAGAGGGAGCGCCTATGTTTACAGTTGTCGTTAAGTAGCGTGCGTATAGCTTGCTGTGTTCGCTGGAGGAGCCCTTGTGCCGTTGTCCGGTGTGGTCTAGTGGCTAGGATACCTGGCTCTCACCCAGGAGGCCCGGGTTCGATTCCCGGTACCGGAAATGCGCATTTTGCTGCTCCTCTTATGCGACTTGGCCCGACTTAGCTCGACTGACGCTCCGCTGACGCTTGCAGAAAACTACGTTAAGTACGATTCGGCGTGACAAGTGACGGCGAGAGCGATGCGACATCTGTCCACCTCTAATCGAGGCACATACCTGTGGTCATCAGACTTGGAGGACTGCAAGACATTGCCACTGGGGTTGAATGCAGCTAACCACACTGCTTGGTGTCCTAACAGCGCAGACACGTTCGTTTGCCAGTATACATATAATGGAGATCGCGTCTGACACAGCTGTGGGGAGACGCAGTGGTGTGTGGGCTGAGCTTTGCTGTTCATCGCCACTTGCAGTCGCGAGAACTGCTGTCGGCGGTGCTTCCGTGGCCGTGATCGTCTAGTGGTTAGGACATTGCGTTGTGGCCGCAATAACCCAGGTTCGAATCCTGGTCACGGCAATTTTTAAACTTTTTGCCTTGCTGTCGCTGCAGTGACGATTGTGACTCAGTGTTTGAAAACACGGTGCCCTCTTGATTTTTCACTCATGTTCCGCAGGCTGCAGGTGGCACTACCAATTCATTATCAACACGTAATGCCGCCGCACCAGAGCGAGGGCAGCTGCCTGTGTAGTGAATCTCTATTCGAAGAAGGCATTTGTTTGAGGTGCAATGGATGAGCAGCCAGTCGCAGCAGAACAGGAAGCTGTGTCGTGGACTGTTTCTACAAAAGCGAAGAACACTGGCACAGGTAGCGTGGCCGAGCGGTCTAAGGCGCTGGTTTAAGGCACCAGTCTCTTCGGAGGCGTGGGTTCGAATCCCACCGCTGCCAATTTTTTCTCGTTTTTTGTGCCATTGCGGTGTTTTCTCGTGGGGTAGAACGCAGCTCCTCTGACCGCCGTGCGGCGTCGGTAGCGTGGCCGAGCGGTCTAAGGCGCTGGTTTCAGGCACCAGTCTCCTTGGAGGCGTGGGTTCGAATCCCACCGCTGCCAATGTTTTCTGTCTCGAAAGCCGGAGCACTGACTACCCGCGACGAAACAGCGCAGCAAGCCGTGAGCGTCTCTTTCTTAAATTGTCGCAGCACAGTGCGCGGTGCAACGACATGATTCACAGGCGCAGTTTGGTGTCATGATGGCTGGCGTTCGTCTCCACGAAATGTGTCCCGAGCATGCCGTTGTACAAAGTGGGAGCGTCTATGTTTACAGTTGTCGTTAAGTAGCGTGCGTATAGCTTGCTGTGTTCGCTGGAGGAGCCCTTGTGCCGTTGTCCGGTGTGGTCTAGTGGCTAGAACACCTGGCTCTCACCCAGGAGGCCCGGGTTCGATTCCCGGTACCGGAAATGCGCATTTTGTTGCTCCTCTTATGCGACTTGGCCCGACGTAGCTCGACTGACGCTCCGCTGACGCTTGCAGAAACCTACGTTAAGTACGATTCGGCGTGACAAGTGACGGCGAGAGCGATGCGACATCTGTCCACCTCTTATCGACGCACATACCTGTGGTCAACAGACTTGGAGGACTGGAAGACATTGCCACGGGGGTTGAATGCAGCTAACCACACTGCTTGGTGTCCTAACAGCGCAGACACGTTCGTTTGCCAGTATACATATAATGGAGATCGCGTCTGACACAGCTGTGGGGAGCCGCAGTGGTGTGTGGGCCGAGCTTTGCTGTTCATCGCCACTTGCAGTCGCGAGAACTGCTGTCGGCGGTGCTTCCGTGGCCGTGATCGTCTAGTGGTTAGGACATTGCGTTGTGGCCGCAGCAGCGGCCGTGTGCGGACGTGCCGGAGTGCTCGCTCCGCGCGTGTTTGGCGGCGCCTGCAGCTGGTTGGGCCTTGTAAGTACATCATGGCCTTTGCCATGGATGATCAGTTACGCCGTTACACTTTGCGTTTCCAATTCCCGTTCGGTTATAGCCGACCACAGGTCCACGAATTAGTCGATTTCTTCTTCGACAGATTGGGTCTTAAAGACGAGGAAGTTTTAGGATTTTCATACGATTTTCTGGCGAATGCTGTCTACGTGAAACTTGTTAGTGACGAGCCTTGTTTACGTGTAATGGACTTAACTAAGGGTATTGCTGAGTTCGTTAATTCTGATGGTGAAATTTGTAAGGTTGTCGTTACCCATGCTGGGTTAGGTCTGCGCACGGTCCGTGTGTTCAACCTACCATTTGAAATTGAACTTGATCGTATTCGGCAATGTCTGTCCCAGTATGGGAACGTATTGGACATTCACCAAGAGCAGTGGAGTGGACTTAAACACTTCAATGTGGATAATGGTGTCAGGGTAGCGCGAATTGATCTCTCCAAGCATATCCCGTCGAATGTCGTGGTACAAGGCTTCCGGGCACTCGTCATGTACGAGGGGCAACCACGTACTTGTGTACTTTGTGGCTCTACGGATCATCTGAAGGCCGCGTGTCCCCGTGCTAAACCAGTGCGTCGTGTTTTACGACAACGTGATGCGCTTGCAGCAGAGCAGGATGGCAATCGGCCGACCTATGCAGAGAGCCTTGTCGGTCCGTCTGTCGTTAGCGCGCCACAGCTGCACGCGGCTGCGGTTGTGCCAGACGTGCCCGCCGCCAATGTAAACAACGCTACGGAGAGCCGACTGCACGTTAATTCTGACGTGGAAAACCATGCAATCGACGGGGCCGGAAATTCCCGCCCTTCTGATGCTGGCGTGGTCCGTGTGGAACTTCCGCCTGGGTTGCCCGATCAACATCTGCACCCATCTGTGGAGAGTCTTCCACCTGAGGACTCTGGTAACCAGCCGCGAGTTTCCCAGCCCCTTGAAGTGTCTTCTCCGCTAAGTGCAGTTTCCGGCAACGACCAGTCTCCCACGGGTGCTACTCCTACCGCTGCGAAACCCGACGACAACGAACACGTTGAGGACGTCCGTCCTCAGAAGAAAGGACGCCAAAAGAAATCGGTCCGTAAGCAGAGTGACGAGGAAACTCGTACTCTTGAACAGAAACTGCAACGTACTATCAAGCAGTTCCGGACCGATGAAAGTGAGAGAATCGTCACCGACGATGGCGTACAGGTCGTGCAGCTTTCAGAGGAGACCGATGTTGTGATGCATGTCGATAGTTCTGGACCCGATGCATTTATGGATACCACCCCCTCGCCGGGGTCGAGCAGGCAGCCATCCTGGGCTGACGATACGCATTAACATGGTATCACCCCTTCTTATGCGGGATTACAAAATTGCAACTGCTAATATAAATCGAATAACATCTGATGTCAAATTAAAATGTTTGACTGACTATGTGTACGCCGCCGATATAGATATCGTTTTCCTACAAGAAGTCGTCACACCCAAGGTCGGGAATGTCACAGGCTATGAGGCCATCATCAATATCGGCGATGAGGCAGGGACTGCAATTTTGTACAAAGCGGGCATCACTTGCAGACCTCGAGCGATTTTAGAAACGGGTAGAGGGATTGTTGTACAATTCGAAGATTTGCTTTTGATCAACGTCTATGCCCCGACTGGATCTACAGGCCGAAAGGATAGGAGTGTTTTTTATCGCGATGAAGTTGTGCCATTATTATCCTGTGGTTGTTCGAAGATTTTATTGGGCGGCGATTTTAATTGTGTTGTACGCAGAGAAGACCAGTGTCCGAATTTTAATTTTTGTTTGGAGTTGCGAGATTTACTTGATGGGCTGGACTTACAAGATACCTGGTGCTCACTTCGCCCGCAGGTCACCGGATATACTTATGTTACCGCTGCCTCCGCTAGTCGTCTGGATAGGTTTTATGTATCTAAAGACATTTTAAACGCTGCCAGGGATTGTGAAATATGGCCTGTTAATTTTAGCGACCACTGTGCGTATCACATCACGCTTCGGCATGTCTCGCAGAAAACCTTTTTGGGCCGAGGTGTATGGCAACTGAACGTCGCCCTGTTGAACGACGGCGACCTGAAGAAGGATCTTATTGCAACGTGGCAATGGTGCCTCCAGCGACGACAAAGATATAGGGAGCGTGTTCATTGGTGGACGGAGTTAGTGAAGCCGCACATAAAGAAATGTATTTGTCAGTTTGCCAGGGCTAAGGCGTACTGGAAGAAACAGACGTTGGAGTTTTATTTTACCGCTCTCCGCCAGTTGTATAACGATTCCTCTGCACTGCCTGGCAATCTCCTTCGCATTAAACGCACCAAAGCCAAAATCACCGCCTTGGTTCGTGAGTCTCTGGCAGGAGCCCAAGTCCGGGCACGCGCTTCCGATGACACCTTTAATGAGTCTGCGTCCTTGTACCACGTCATACGGGAAGCTAAAAGAGGCAGACAAAAAATCATTACTCAACTGACAGATGACGATGGTCGTGTTTATGATGAGCAAGGCGAACTTAAGACCTTTATTCGGAATCATTTCCGGCAACTTTACTCACTGCCTGACACAGATGTAGAGGCGGGAGAGGAAATTTTGTCTAACATTACGGCATCGGTGGATCCGGACGACCACGCACAGCTCCTGGCAAACATAACTAACTTCGAAGTGAAGTCTATCATTACGTCTGCGGCGAAAGGAAAAGCTGCAGGCTTAGACGGTTTGCCGATTGAATTTTATCTTCGGTACTGGGATGTTTTCGGCGACGAACTGACTATCATGTATAATGAATTGTTAATGAATACTGCTCTTCCATCGCAGTTCACTGAGGGCATGATAGTCTTAGTCTCCAAACCGGCACCGGGGACTTCACTCAATAATTTACGACCAATCACCCTCCTCAACGCAGATTTCAAAATCTTTACTAGGATTATCAATGCCAGACTCAAGCCAGTCCTTCGTAAAGTTCTTGGTTCATATCACATGAACGTGGTTACTGGCCGATCAATGATAGACGCCCTGTGCGAATACCGAGATATTGCATATTTGACTTAGATTTGCAAGACCGCGTTGGCAATAGTCTTTTTTGACTTCGATAAGGCATTTGATAGGACTAGCCACGGCTTTCTGTTCAGAACGCTGGAAAAACTGGGTTTCAACCAGCATTTCGTACAGATAATAAGGAACTGTATCTGCAATACGTCTTCCCGCGTGAAATTCAACGGCCAGTTAACAGCCCCTGTGCCCATTCAACAAGGTTTGCGACAAGGGTGCCCGCTTTCTACGACTCTTTTCGCCATTGCTATAGAGCCACTACTGAAGACGTTTTGCGTCACCTTACCAGGTCTTCAAACGCTGAATACAAAGACTGTCTGTCATGCCTATGCGGACGATATTAGCGTCCTTATCAACAACGACGAAGAGTTCGATACCGTGCGACGGCTTGTACACCGGTATGCCAGCGCCTGCGGTGCACGCCTTAACGAACGGAAATCCAAAGTCTTGCATTTAGGTCCGCAGGCTCGCTTTGCGAACACCGTTTGGTTAGAGGCAACCAACCAACTCCAGCACCTTGGTTTGATTCTCACTTCGAATCCACAGGAAATGGTGAGAGTGAATTGGGAACAGAAGCTCAACGTCCTTCGAGCTTTGATTCGAGAGCACAATATGCGGTCTTTAGACAGGATTCAGAGAGCGCATTTCGTCAATTATTATGTTCTCAGCAAGATTTACCATGTTGCCGCTGTTCTTCCTATTCCTACCGATATTGCAAACAGAATTTTAGCTCTCGCAGGCTGGTACGTTTGGCGGGGTAATATTTTTAAAGTCGCTTTCAAGGCTACCGCTTTACCTCACTATAAAGGTGGTCTAGCCCTTAAAGATGTTGAATTGCAGTGCTTAGCGATTTTTCTAGCCAGAACATCAAGGATCTTACGATGTAGTCAGACAGGTCTTACGGCACGTCTATTCCAGCAGTTACGACCACCGGATATGACGCCGCCGATAAATGTTGGACCTATCCATCCCGAGCTCGTTCATATTCGCCGATATTACGTGGAGTCCAGCTATGTGCATCAACACCTGCAAGCATTTACTGCTGCGGCTGTCTACAGTGTATTTACGAATCGGCAACGGAATAACTCTATAGAAATGAAGTATCCTGGCAAGAACTGGCGACAAATTTGGATGAATATCAGCACTCCTCTTCTCCGTTCCCGAGTTCGTTCCGTGTGGTATGATGTTGTGAACGAGGTGATGCCTACGGGAGAGAAATTGTGTAAGATCCAATTACGGCCTACACCGACTTGCGACACATGTGGACATGTGGAAACATTGCAACACATATTATACTGCAGAGATCAGACCCAAATCTGGAACTGGACGAGAATGAAACTGGCTCTTATTAATAGAACGACGCCATCCGCAATACAACTGCAGGATATACTCCACCCGGACTGGCAATTATTTCCGAAATCTAAAAATAATAGCTATACCTGGTTAACTGGACAGTACCTCTACTATATGCTGACGACTAAAACGCCTACACTTTCTGATTTTCTTATGTATCTTATTGCCGAATATTACGCGATCAAACGATTACGAAAATATAAAGAAAAATTTCAGAAATTTCTCACCGTTGCTTTGAATGATGGAAAACTTTAAGTGTGCGAACCATTGAGTACGATTATTGCCTTTTCTTTCTTTCTTCTATTATCAGGGTATCTATTTGTCAGTTCTCCGGACTTTATTGTTTCATAGGTGGTACAATGTGTGCACCTACGGTCAAAGAGAAGCAGCATGCAACAGGATGCCAAACTTGTGGAGCCAATATTTATTTCTGTTTCTTTACGTTCCCCAGAAGTCACGTATATTTTAATTTGATGAAGTTTAACACAGACGAAGCAGTATTTGTTTCTAGATACCCATCTTTCCTCAATACGGAACTTTATTTTTCTCCTTATTATCTACGATGCTGAAAGAGAAACATATGATCTTGTTGTTTTTGTCTCCACCAACTCAAGGAACACACCAGTTACTTTAGTGAATAACTGCAAGGAAACAAAGGCGGCAGCCATCTCGGCGAACATACTCTCAACGCTAAGAGATGACAACATTGAATCACGCCTTCAAGAAACTGAAACAAAGGTGAGCGTATGGATGGGCTGTGTGGGGAGAAGGGAGGCCCAATAAAAAAAAAAAAAAAAAAAAGAAAAAAAAAAAAGTGGCTAGGATACCTGGCTCTCACCCAGGAGGCCCGGGTTCGATTCCCGGTACCGGAAATGCGCATTTTGTTGCTCCTCTTATGCGACTTGGCCCGACGTAGCTCAACTGACGCTCCGCTGACGCTTGCAGAAAACTACGTTAAGTACGATTCGGCGTGACAAGTGACGGCGAGAGCGATGCGACATCTGTCCACCTCTAATCGAGGCACATACCTGTGGTCATCAGACTTGGAGGACTGCAAGACATTGCCACTGGGGTTGAATGCAGCTAACCACACTGCTTGGTGTCCTAACAGCGCAGACACGTTCGTTTGCCAGTATACATATAATGGAGATCGCGTCTGACACAGCTGTGGGGAGCCGCAGTGGTGTGTGGGCCGAGCTTTGCTGTTCATCGCCACTTGCAGTCGCGAGAACTGCTGTCGGCGGTGCTTCCGTGGCCGTGATCGTCTAGTGGTTAGGACATTGCGTTGTGGCCGCAATAACCCAGGTTCGAATCCTGGTCACGGCAATTTTTAAACTTTTTGCCTTGCTGTCGCTGCAGTGACGATTGTGACTCAGTGTTTGAAAACACGGTGCCCTCTTGATTTTTCACTCATGTTCCGCAGGCTGCAGGTGGCACTACCAATTCATTATCAACACGTAATGCCGCCGCACCAGAGCGCGGGCAGCTGCCTGTGTAGTGAATCTCTCTTCGAAGAAGGCATTTGTTTGAGGTGCAATGGATGAGCAGCCAGTCGCAGCAGAACAGGAAGCTGTGTCGTGGACTGTTTCTACAAAAGCGAAGAACACTGGCACAGGTAGCGTGGCCGAGCGGTCTAAGGCGCTGGTTTAAGGCACCAGTCTCTTCGGAGGCGTGGGTTCGAATCCCACCGCTGCCAATTTTTTCTCGTTTTTTGTGCCATTGCGGTGTTTTCTCGTGGGGTAGAACGCAGCTCCTCTGACCGCCGTGCGGCGTCGGTAGCGTGGCCGAGCGGTCTAAGGCGCTGGTTTCAGGCACCAGTCTCCTCGGAGGCGTGGGTTCGAATCCCACCGCTGCCAATGTTTTCTGTCTCGAAAGCCGGAGCACTGACTACCCGCGACGAAACAGCGCAGCAAGCCGTGAGCGTCTCTTTCTTAAATTGTCGCAGCACAGTGCGCGGTGCAACGACATGATTCACAGGCGCAGTTTGGTGTCATGATGGCCGGCGTTCGTCTCCACGAAATGTGTCCCGAGCATGCCGTTGTACAAAGTGGGAGCGTCTATGTTTACAGTTGTCGTTAAGTAGCGTGCGTATAGCTTGCTGTGTTCGCTGGAGGAGCCCTTGTGCCGTTGTCCGGTGTGGTCTAGTGGCTAGGATACCTGGCTCTCACCCAGGAGGCCCGGGTTCGATTCCCGGTATCGGAAATGCGCATTTTGTTGCTCCTCTTATGCGACTTGGCCCGACTTAGCTCGACTGACGCTCCGCTGACGCTTGCAGAAAACTACGTTAAGTGCGATTCGGCGTGACAAGTGACGGCGAGAGCGATGCGACATCTGTCCACCGCTTATCGACGCACATACCTGTGGTCAACAGACTTGGAGGACTGCAAGACATTGCCACGGGGGTTGAATGCAGCTAACCACACTGCTTGGTGTCCTAACAGCGCAGACACGTTCGTTTGCAAGTATACATATAATGGAGATCACGTCTGACACAGCTGTGGGGAGCCGCAGTGGTGTGTGGGCCGAGCTTTGCTGTTCATCGCCACTTGCAGTCGCGAGAACTGCTGTCGGCGGTGCTTCCGTGGCCGTGATCGTCTAGTGGTTAGGACATTGCGTTGTGGCCGCAATAACCCAGGTTCGAATCCTGGTCACGGCAATTTTTAAACTTTTTGCCTTGCTGTCGCTGCAGTGACGATTGTGACTCAGTGTTTGAAAACACGGTGCCCTCTTGATTTTTCACTCATGTTCCGCAGGCTGCAGGTGGCACTACCAGTTCATTATCAACACGTAATGCCGCCGCACCAGAGCGAGGGCAGCTGCCTGTGTAGTGAATCTCTATTCGAAGAAGGCATTTGTTTGAGGTGCAATGGATGAGCAGCCAGTCGCAGCAGAACAGGAAGCTGTGTCGTGGACTGTTTCTACAAAAGCGAAGAACACTGGCACAGGTAGCGTGGCCGAGCGGTCTAAGGCGCTGGTTTAAGGCACCAGTCTCTTCGGAGGCGTGGGTTCGAATCCCACCGCTGCCAATTTTTTCTCGTTTTTTGTGCCATTGCGGTGTTTTCTCGTGGGGTAGAACGCAGCTCCTCTGACCGCCGTGCGGCGTCGGTAGCGTGGCCGAGCGGTCTAAGGCGCTGGTTTCAGGCACCAGTCTTCTCGGAGGCGTGGGTTCGAATCCCACCGCTGCCAATGTTTTCTGTCTCGAAAGCCGGAGCACTGACTACCCGCGACGAAACAGCGCAGCAAGCCGTGAGCGTCTCTTTCTTAAATTGTCGCAGCACAGTGCGCGGTGCAACGACATGATTCACAGGCGCAGTTTGGTGTCATGATGGCTGGCGTTCGTCTCCACGAAATGTGTCCCGAGCATGCCGTTGTACAAAGTGGGAGCGTCTATGTTTACAGTTGTCGTTAAGTAGCGTGCGTATAGCTTGCTGTGTTCGCTGGAGGAGCCCTTGTGCCGTTGTCCGGTGTGGTCTAGTGGCTAGGATACATGGCTCTCACCCAGGAGGCCCGGGTTCGATACCCGGTACCGGAAATGCGTATTTTGTTGCTCCTCTTATGCGACTTGGCCCGACGTAGCTCGACTGACGCTCCGCTGACGCTTGCAGAAAACTACGTTAAGTACGATTCGGCGTGACAAGTGACGGCGAGAGCGATGCGACATCTGTCCACCTCTTATCGACGCACATACCTGTGGTCAACAGACTTGGAGGACTGCAAGACATTGCCACGGGGGTTGAATGCAGCTAACCACACTGCTTGGTGTCCTAACAGCGCAGACACGTTCGTTTGCCAGTATACATATAATGGAGATCGCGTCTGACACAGCTGTGGGGAGCCGCAGTGGTGTGTGGGCCGAGCTTTGCTGTTCATCGCCACTTGCAGTCGCGAGAACTGCTGTCGGCGGTGCTTCCGTGGCCGTGATCGTCTAGTGGTTAGGACATTGCGTTGTGGCCGCAATAACCCAGGTTCGAATCCTGGTCACGGCAATTTTTAAACTTTTTGCCTTGCTGTCGCTGCAGTGACGATTGTGACTCAGTGTTTGAAAACACGGTGCCCTCTTGATTTTTCACTCATGTTCCGCAGGCTGCAGGTGGCACTACCAATTCATTATCAACACGTAATGCCGCCGCACCAGAGCGCGGGCAGCTGCCTGTGTAGTGAATCTCTATTCGAAGAAGGCATTTGTTTGAGGTGCAATGGATGAGCAGCCAGTCGCAGCAGAACAGGAAGCTGTGTCGTGGACTGTTTCTACAAAAGCGAAGAACACTGGCACAGGTAGCGTGGCCGAGCGGTCTAAGGCGCTGGTTTAAGGCACCAGTCTCTTCGGAGGCGTGGGTTCGAATCCCACCGCTGCCAATTTTTTCTCGTTTTTTGTGCCATTGCGGTGTTTTCTCGTGGGGTAGAACGCAGCTCCTCTGACCGCCGTGCGGCGTCGGTAGCGTGGTCGAGCGGTCTAAGGCGCTGGTTTCAGGCACCAGTCTCCTCGGAGGCGTGGGTTCGAATCCCACCGCTGCCAATGTTTTCTGTCTCGAAAGCCGGAGCACTGACTACCCGCGACGAAACAGCGCAGCAAGCCGTGAGCGTCTCTTTCTTAAATTGTCGCAGCACAGTGCGCGGTGCAACGACATGATTCACAGGCGCAGTTTGGTGTCATGATGGCTGGCGTTCGTCTCCACGAAATGTGTCCCGAGCATGCCGTTGTACAAAGTGGGAGCGTCTATGTTTACAGTTGTCGTTAAGTAGCGTGCGTATAGCTTGCTGTGTTCGCTGGAGGAGCCCTTGTGCCGTTGTCCGGTGTGGTCTAGTGGCTAGAATACCTGGCTCTCACCCAGGAGGCCCGGGTTCGATTCCCGGTACCGGAAATGCGCATTTTGTTGCTCCTCTTATGCGACTTGGCCCGACGTAGCTCGACTGACGCTCCGCTGACGCTTGCAGAAAACTACGTTAAGTACGATTCGGCGTGACAAGTGACGGCGAGAGCGATGCGACATCTGTCCACCTCTTATCGACGCACATACCTGTGGTCAACAGACTTGGAGGACTGCAAGACATTGCCACGGGGGTTGAATGCAGCTAACCACACTGCTTGGTGTCCTAACAGCGCAGACACGTTCGTTTGCCAGTATACATATAATGGAGATCGCGTCTGACACAGCTGTGGGGAGCCGCAGTGGTGTGTGGGCCGAGCTTTGCTGTTCATCGCCACTTGCAGTCGCGAGAACTGCTGTCGGCGGTGCTTCCGTGGCCGTGATCGTCTAGTGGTTAGGACATTGCGTTGTGGCCGCAATAACCCAGGTTCGAATCCTGGTCACGGCAATTTTTAAACTTTTTGCCTTGCTGTCGCTGCAGTGACGATTGTGACTCAGTGTTTGAAAACACGGTGCCCTCTTGATTTTTCACTCATGTTCCGCAGGCTGCAGGTGGCACTACCAATTCATTATCAACACGTAATGCCGCCGCACCAGAGCGAGGGCAGCTGCCTGTGTAGTGAATCTCTATTCGAAGAAGGCATTTGTTTGAGGTGCAATGGATGAGCAGCCAGTCGCAGCAGAACAGGAAGCTGTGTCGTGGACTGTTTCTACAAAAGCGAAGAACACTGGCACAGGTAGCGTGGCCGAGCGGTCTAAGGCGCTGGTTTAAGGCACCAGTCTCTTCGGAGGCGTGGGTTCGAATCCCACCGCTGCCAATTTTTTCTCGTTTTTTGTGCCATTGCGGTGTTTTCTCGTGGGGTAGAACGCAGCTCCTCTGACCGCCGTGCGGCGTCGGTAGCGTGGCCGAGCGGTCTAAGGCGCTGGTTTCAGGCACCAGTCTCCTCGGAGGCGTGGGTTCGAATCCCACAGCTGCCAATGTTTTCTGTCTCGAAAGCCGGAGCACTGACTACCCGCGACGAAACAGCGCAGCAAGCCGTGAGCGTCTCTTTCTTAAATTGTCGCAGCACAGTGCGCGGTGCAACGACATGATTCACAGGCGCAGTTTGGTGTCATGATGGCTGGCGTTCGTCTCCACGAAATGTGTCCCGAGCATGCCGTTGTACAAAGTGGGAGCGTCTATGTTTACAGTTGTCGTTAAGTAGCGTGCGTATAGCTTGCTGTGTTCGCTGGAGGAGCCCTTGTGCCGTTGTCCGGTGTGGTCTAGTGGCTAGAACACCTGGCTCTCACCCAGGAGGCCCGGGTTCGATTCCCGGTACCGGAAATGCGCATTTTGTTGCTCCTCTTATGCGACTTGGCCCGACGTAGCTCGACTGACGCTTGCAGAAAACTACGTTAAGTACGATTCGGCGTGACAAGTGACGGCGAGAGCGATGCGACATCTGTCCACCTCTTATCGACGCACATACCTGTGGTCAACAGACTTGGAGGACTGCAAGACATTGCCACGGGGGTTGAATGCAGCTAACCACACTGCTTGGTGTCCTAACAGCGCAGACACGTTCGTTTGCCAGTATACATATAATGGAGATCGCGTCTGACACAGCTGTGGGGAGCCGCAGTGGTGTGTGGGCCGAGCTTTGCTGTTCATCGCCACTTGCAGTCGCGAGAACTGCTGTCGGCGGTGCTTCCGTGGCCGTGATCGTCTAGTGGTTAGGACATTGCGTTGTGGCCGCAATAACCCAGGTTCGAATCCTGGTCACGGCAATTTTTAAACTTTTTGCCTTGCTGTCGCTGCAGTGACGATTGTGACTCAGTGTTTGAAAACACGGTGCCCTCTTGATTTTTCACTCATGTTCCGCAGGCTGCAGGTGGCACTACCAATTCATTATCAACACGTAATGCCGCCGCACCAGAGCGCGGGCAGCTGCCTGTGTAGTGAATCTCTATTCGAAGAAGGCATTTGTTTGAGGTGCAATGGATGAGCAGCCAGTCGCAGCAGAACAGGAAGCTGTGTCGTGGACTGTTTTTTATAGATTGTTGGTATTTTTAAAGAGACCAAACAGTAGTAGACAGATATGAATAAAGAAATTAATGCGTTTGAGAGAATTCCAGATATGTGGGCTAAGAGTTTTTCGTTCTTGTGTAGCTTTCGGCAGTTCTATGCAAAGACGGCGCTATCATGGGTCGTCTCACATTGAGTTGGGATTTTCATTTCTCCTAAGAGATCAATTACCAGAACATCGAAGATAAGAAGAGCACGTATAATTGTATTATGTATGCCACCACTTGTTCACAGCTTATACAGGTTACTCACCTTTGTGTTGGCTAGTAATTTTTCAGAAGAATTTAGCAGTTAAAATTAGGTATAGCTTGAAGAGTTTATACGCATACATAGCCCTTATACCTATTGTACTTGTTATTTAACAAGTGATTTTACTCTGGACAAACGACACACTGAACTGCATCAAATGCAGTCCAGACTTTAATAAAGTCGTCTGCCTGAGATCCAACATTCCTCTGAAAATCTGGAAATTACGATGTAGAAATTTGGCATACACGACAGGTACGTACAAGAATTCTTAAAAGTGAAAACATGCTAATACTTACGTAATCATTACTATGATTCATACAGTACAATTGTACTCTGAACTTACACTAGATGTGATGTATGACCAACAAAATAATTTTAAATTATATTTCAATTGTAAACACATGTGATTTTCCTGCAGCTATTACATCTGTCCAACTTCAGTACTTCGTATGCCTGGCGTTACAAAATATGGCGACCAGTGTTGTTTGTAACTGCCACCCAGAGCGCTGTAATGCATAGATACTCTCAATGAGATTACAGTAAGAGTCCTAGAAGTCTGTTCCCCCGTTAAAACCCTGTGTTATACATATCCTTTTGGCGTTAATGCACTTAATTGACAGTCAGTTCTGACTATTTACTTTGAAACAATGCACTTTTGTGGGTGAATACTCATCATCAGAGAGTTAAAAACAATTTGTAATGCCAATTCTCAATCGTCGAGTAAGGCGCACATCGCACCAAAACAATCAAACGTTTTGTTGCTGCTTTCCTCGCAAATGAATGCAAGAGCAGCACAGCAATACCAGCACTCTAAAGACTCACCAAAATATGGCGGAGACAGGTTTCACTTTTCCGGTGTAAGGGCGTCTCCCTTTCTCCTTGGATAGCCTGTCTGTGTTAATTATATACCTCTTTGGTCAGAACCATTCCAGTCGTCCTCCAGTTTACTCTGTGTACAGGGTGTCCCAGAAGTAACGAATCATTTTCATGAAACACATGTTGAATATAGGAAACGTATATCTCTACAACAAGGGTACATATGAAGTATTAAAAATTATTAATGTTCAATGTGGGCACACTGCATGTCAACGCAGAGAGACCGCCTTTCCACCGTATTCCAGAACATGTTCCGTATTTGATTATACCCGGATCAGAGTAATAAAGTGATTGCCGCCTGGCTGCTCACAGGGCTGCAGTCATAGAACGCAGCTGGACGCGCTCCTGTTCCGTCCATCGTTGTCAAATCCTTCTGCTGCTGCAGGTAGCGGCTAGAGATGGGTCGTTCGCGAACTAACGGGTCCAAAGGAACGGCTCATCAACGGAACGAGCGAGGAACGAATTCAAAGGAACGGTCTTTCATAGTTCACTTCGGTGGCTGCTTTCTACTTATAGTTCCCGGGAACGGGAAACGGGCGGTCTCGTTCCCGCAACCGCATGTCGGCCGGTCACGTCGAGCCCGTTCTCGTCTCTGTCTCTGTCTCGGTTTCGGTCTCGCTCGGCCGGACTCGTCCTTCTTCGCGTGGCCACTCGTCGCAATTCCACTGCCGATCGAGTTGTTCGTTTCGTGCGATACGCACGCCCATTCTAGATCTGTTTCAAACCTTTTTTGAACTCTCAACTTCTGGTTCTATTCGTGATATTCTATTCAGTGTCCACGACTGGTAATTAAAATGCATTTTATAATTACGTTAATTACATAGAATTACGTGGTATGTAATACACACACTTTTTCAGGTAACAAAACGGCATATCATCTTACTTCACTATTTCGATAGATAGCAGAAAAAATATTTGTAAGAAGGCAAGATTTTTGTTATTACACATGCAAAGGAAGTCGGCACGGCACACACGAGTGGCCATTTTCTGTCTTTTTTTGATCCAAGGTAAAAGAGCATGTCCATTGTTATGGAAGGCAGACCGACTTGCAACCGAATGAAGTCCGCGCTCCATAATCGCGTGCCTGGTGTATCTTCTAAAGAGAATATCATAACTTGTACAATATTATTTCAGTGGTACAGGGAGGCGCACGAAAAATCGGCCACGAGTACTTGACTGCACATTGTCACCTACCAATCGTTATCTACTGTTTGGAAGTTGTTTGGATTAGCTTATTTGTTATTTCTTCACTGCGTAATTATTATATGTTTATCTATTCTGCTCGAAGCGGTCAACAAATCGTGCGTAATTGGCGAGCTGTCTGTACCCGGGGCCGGTTTTTTCGCGTGCCACCTTATATTATTTCACTGCGATCAGCCACATAACGCTACAGTTGGCTAAACGAGAGATTTTGGAAAAATCACGAAAATTACAACTCTGTGGGAGTTCTGTTATGAATAAAAACTCTGTACTCCAGGGCGGAGGCAAGTGCCCCCTCTCGGCGCCTTCCATCTTCAGTCACCTATGCTACTAATTTTCAGTTTTTCATAAGAACCATAAACGAAGCACAAATGAACTGTGAACGAGTAAATATGAACGGTTCCCAAAAAAGAGCGATCACCAGTGAACTAGTTCCCAAGGATGAGCTAGTTTGCCCATCTCGAGTAATATGTAAACAGTTGTGGTCCGTTTAGTTGTGTGCTCTGTTTCTCTGTGCGGCGAATTTATTTTGCACAACTGGTGCAACTTTGTTGCCTTTAACGAAGGTAGTCGAGAGAACGGCGTACGCCTTGAAGATGCACAAAAATACTGTAGTCAAAATTTGTAAGGAGAAAGGGGAAGAGCCTGGTTCGCCAAAACTGTGGTCACCCAGGAAGGAGGACAGACCCACGTGTAGCAAACTTTGACTCTTTTCAACAAGCTTCTGTCCGTCGCCACATATATGGATATTACGAGAGAAAAGAACATCCAGCTACCAAGAAACTGTGCGTTACTCATCGCGAGGCAGAGTTATTCAGTAGCAACAAAACGCCTTTGTTAACGCTTGTCAGAGTCCTTAGTTCTCGCTATAAAAAATAAACGACGGAATATTATAATGGACAGAGGTGACATCGTAGAGTGGCGTCGTCGATTTTTTAAGAATTATAGTTAAAGTGCCGTTCGAAGGCAAGATACCAGGATAAACGCCAGTCATTCTGTCAGGAAAGACTGGCCAGATGGTAGCATATGTGGAAGTTCTGCTGGTCCAATGCGAAAGGATGCGAGAATTATTGTCTTGCATGCTGGAACTGCATGTCGTTTCGTACCTGTCTCCTGGTTTACAAATCGGGAAAACCAAACACTACCACAAAGAAATGAAGCACGACAGTTTTCTGAAATGATTCAAGGGGCAACAAATCAAAAACTTAAATAAACAGTCTATCACTCTAATGGATAATCGCCCATACCATTCAGTTATTAAAGATAAAGCTCCAATGATGGCAACGTAAAAAACCGACATTCCAGAATGAGATTTTCACTCTGCAGCGGAGTGTGCACTGATATGAAACTTCCTGGCAGGTTAAAACTGTGCGGACGGAGACTCCTGCAAGGTTCGCAGGAGTGCTTCTGTGAAGTTTGGAAAGCAGGAGACGAGGTACTGGCGGAAGTAGAGCTGTGAGGACGAGGCGCGAGTCCTGCTTGTGTAGCTCAGATGGTAGAGCACTTGCCCACGAAAGGCAAAGGCAAGTCTCGGTCCGGCACAGTTTTAATCTGCCAGGAAGTTTCAAAGCCGACATTGTTGAATGGTTGAAAAGCAACAGTGTGAAAATTCAGGACGATTTATTTAAGGCAGAGCTCGTGGAAATGGTAAAGACAAAATAAGCCACAGTTTCAGCAGTGTGTTGTGCGCGAGGCAGTAAAGAACATGGCCACGTGGTTCTTAGGCTTCCACCATACCACGGCCACTTTAACGCCATTGAAATTATTTGAGGGCAAATTAAAAATTACGTGGCAACAAATAACAAAAGCATGACTGTGGCAGAAATTCAAAGACTGTTAAAGGAAGCTGTGGCACAAATAACGCCAGAGAAGTGGAAAAATGATGTACGCCATATAGAAACGGTTGCTAAAGAAGCATGGAAAAGTGAAGTGTGTGTCGATAGTAATATACAAAAAATAGTTATATCCTTGGGCAACTCCTGTGGCTCGTTCACGGACCTGAGCTCAGAAAACGACGGTGTCGAGGAAGATGATTCTGAACTAAGTGGCATTTACCCTTTGCCTTAATTCGCCTATATTTTTGTGTTTGTACTTGTGTTATTGACTGAACGGAGTGTACCGTAGTTGCACGATAAATCTCATCTCATTATTAAGGAGTACTCCTCCGCACAAATATGACATTCTGCATATACACCACAGTGTAAGAACTCAAGGAGTTTATATTATTTTGATGTTGTTAGTTATTGTATTTACATGAACGATTCAGATCCATTTCAACACACCTTACGCATCGAATACAACTACTGAACGTGATTCATTCTGATTATTGTAAAAACAGTGTTCTTGGTTCAAATGGCTCTGAGCACTATGGGACTTAACAGCTATGGTCATCAGTCCCCTAGAACTTAGAACTACTTAATCCTAACTAACCTAAGGACATCACACAACATCCAGTCATCACGAGGCAGAGGAAATCCCTGACCCCACCGGGAATCGAACCCGGGAACCCGGGCGTGGGAAGCGAGAACGCTACCACACGACCACGAGCTGCGGACAAAGAGTGTGCTTCCTGCCGCTTTTGTTGAGACCGACAAATAATACCAACACGGTATCATTTTATACACGGGAGTGCGTTTATTAAGCCACGAAGATATAACAGTCTTGTAAAGCGAACTCAATACCGAACAGTAAAGGCGGCGAGAGAAGGCCGTCCAGTAAGAAACTGCCCTGCTGTCGCTGCTACAGCCATGATGCGCGCGCACGCATCGGGGAACAGACAACATCGCCCCCTTCCACGCTCACCCGTGGTTCGCTGTAAATCACTTTGTTATTCTGATCCTGGCATAGGTGTGATTCTCTTAACCTTCATCACAGCTAATGCAGGATACTGATACTAAACCTGTACACGCAAGGCTTGATTTAGCCCCAAGCGAAGAAGTGTAAGGAGCTAAAGTCAGGCGACTTCTAAGCTCACCGTGATTGAGGTTATCTCGAACAATGGGAGCAAAATGTGGAGGAGCCTGGAGCCTTATACTGCTGACACACAACGGATTTCAGAATGCCATCAAATTCCGACTGCAGTTCCAAGAGAAGCTTATGCATTTCAAGATAACTGGTACCTGTTACTATTTTCTCTGTAAGAGAGAATGGTCTATACATGTTTCTCTTAGTCTCCCCTAGCCATACGTCCATTTTCTGGGTGTTTCTTTCCCGTTATTGCACCTCATGAGGATCGCTGTCGGTCCGTATACAGCATTCACAAAACACATGTGTGAAATGTGGCCTCGCATGATGAGAAAAGGTTATCTAACAGGTTTTCATTTTTCATGGACTCCAAAAGGTCAGTACACATTTCCATATGGGGAGCATAATATTTCTCCTGCAGGTTGTACATTTCCAGGATCCGATAGGTCGTCTTCTTCAGCAGCAAACGGAGTGCAGCAGACAGAGGATCATGCAGTGTTGCTCGGGGCTCAGCCGACGAGTAGAAGCGCGTGTGCTCCTTTCTGTGGCCTCCCCAACGTCCAGACTGCACAGTCAGCTGTTGATTGTCGTCCAGGACGTTCGCCATTAAGCACACTTCCTCTTCGGCTGAATTTATTGACAGAAACTTGATAGTATTCCTTGTTGGTGGCTCTTTCCCATATCTTGTATGTTGCAGCTCACGCACCTTCTCAAATGTTTTACTACCAAATTTCGAAGCAACGGTGACTGTTCTTTCTTCTACAGAGAACATTTCAAACAACTTGTAGAAAGGAATTGAATACATTAATGTATTCACGAAAATGAATCGATAGTTTTGGAACACATTGTTTTAAGAACCCTTCTCTCTTGTCGTAAGGAATGGTGTCTAGAATTCAGGTCTCCTCTTCAAGCCCAGAAAAATGGATTTCAAGTTAACTCTGTTCGCCTTATTGTATCCTTCCCATGGTTTGTTACTATTAACAGTAACAATTCCCGTATCTTCCGTCCCACTGCAGATGTATCCCATGGCTCTGTTCCCTGTCTTCTCTTATACGTTCTCTGCGCTGCCAAAAAGTCTGAATCACCTCCATATATTACCACAATCACTTTACCTGCTGGTGTAACCAACGCGTTATCGAGATAAATCATTTGTAAAGTCTGTCAATAATTATTGGATGAGCTACCGACAGCTTCAGTCCAACCATGTATGAACATTTTGTCCTATTAAATAAAAAACTAAAATACCTCAAACTAATCCCCTACTGTAAAGTGACACTGTAACCCCACCTAACTGTCCAACTAACTGCCTGCAATACACTGTAACTAACTAGTTGGCCGAACACGGGCGCCTGTATCCGTCCATCATTCTGCACATCTGCGAAGACCTAATTCGTCCCACCCGCGCCTGCGGATGTCTTAATGAAAAGCCACTCCAGATGCTGATTAGAACTTCATTAAGTCCACGACCTGTTTCGACCTTCATATTACGGCCATTTTCAAGTGGATCGCAATCTGCCATTGTTAACGCATAGCGCGATGGATAATAAACATTTTACGTAATAGGAAAGTACAGAAAGTACATAATAGGACAATACAGAAAGAATAGACAACTTAAATTTTGTTGAACAGAAGCAAAGTTAAGCGAAAGAAAAGTAAAAGTCACTTGGATATAAATATGTTATGTAGCCATTGTCATGATGACAAAAATGGGCGTGCCAAGATATAAAAACTATGCAGTTCGATACATTAAAAACATTGGCGTACCATAGCTACAAGGCGAATGATGTTCTGACAAGTGCCGGCTGAAGTGGCCGTGCGGTTGTAGGCGCTGCAGTCCGGAACCGCGAGACCGCTACGTTCGCAGGTTCGAATCCTGCCTCGGGCATGGATGTGTGTGATGTCCTTAGGTTATTTAGGTTTAACTAGTTCTAAGTTCTAGGGGACTAATGACTTCAGCAGTTGAGTCCCATAGTGCTCAAAGCCATTTGAACCATTCTGACAAGTAAGAAATTTAAGTAGCATTTTACCAGTTTAATGGTAGTGCGGGGAGGTGGGGGGGGGGGGGGGGGTGAGTGGCGGGTGTACACACTCCGTCGACCCAGTTACGTCAGATGGACCACTTGAATCCAGGCAGTTTCACAAGGTTACACCTGTCATTCCGCAGAACGTCTTTTAAATCGGTAGCGACACAATAGAAAGAAACGCTCTGGGAGTGTTTATTCTCCGCTACATGCGTAAATTCTGTATGGAATACAGAAATTAGTACCTAATGTAACTAACACACATGAACAGAATCTTCGTAAATACAGCACGCTGAACTGCACTGCTAGATGGGAACTGATTACTATACAGTCATCCTTTTTTGGCAGTTATAGTTTAGTGCACTTTCTCTACCATATGCTCTACTCCCTCTTCGGTTGACCGACTGACTTCATTTTACTGACCTAGTCGAGTATTTAACATGTGCCAAAATGTTTCTCCCTTAGCTTATTGTCACTTGTCAGGTACTTCGTTTCAGTGCCGTGCCTTGAATGTACTATGACGTACGAGAGCAGTTGTGTCGGCCCTTATACACTCTATAACCAAGCACGGCTCGTAGCTAAGCCCTCTGAGGGGAGCTGCCCCAAAAATATATTGAAATATATTTGTCAATAATGGATTATAGAATTTAAGTTATGAGGACGCATTTCGAATATTTCCCACGCGGATTTAAACAATGACACTGTTGATAATCACTGAAGTCTTTAAAATGATAGTAGATAGTTTTGAGACTGCAATTTGTATAGTGTCGTTCAACTCTATGTAGTAGATGTTTTGAGCCGTACTTCTACGTAGTACACTTCTTATGGACCTCCCAAAGGCTCAGCTCTTTCAGGCTAAAGGTGTCCCACTAACATCCATATGTTTTTCACGATTTGCTGTCTCTTTTTTTTTTTTTTTGAAAAAAAAAAGCTAACCCTCCAGTATCAAATCACTGTCTTTGTATATTTATATTATGCTATGATTCCCCATTAATTGACGGTTAATATCAATGCTTTTAAGTGCTGAAAATAATTTTTTGTTTGTGGCATTGACAGTTGTATATGCTGTAGAAAAGGCATGTTAAGTTTGTAAATGTCCCACCAGAGTCCAGTAGGACATGGTAACTAAGTGCCACCACAAAGCGGGAGTTTCACGAATACGTAGAGGAAAATTGCACGCAAAGCATTTCTCATTACTAAGAATCTCCTAGCCTGTTGACGACGTTCGTGAGATGAAATTTCTTTTTGTAAGTGTGTTGTGCCTGGGTTATCGTTAGTTTTATTTTCTTGCAAATAACTACTGTATATCATGAGTCTGAAAACAGTACAACAGTAGTTCAGTGTGTACTTAATTAGCACAAAATTTTACACATGAGCTTAGGATGAAAGTGGAGGAACTTGCGCCTAAACCTGATCAAAACATAAACCAAGACAGTGGCGGCTGGTACAAAATTTTGTCGCTGTGCTACAATGAAACTTTTGACTTACAATGGTAGTAAACGTAAATTAACTCAGTATATTGATTTTCTGTATATAAATTGAATTCTTTGAATATATTTAGAGCTTATAATTAATAGTTTAACTTTGTGGGGAATAAAATAAAAAGGAAATGTTGGTAACAGCAGGGACCGAACCCGAGTTAGCTAAAT
Source organism: Schistocerca cancellata (assembly GCF_023864275.1). Lineage (NCBI taxonomy): Eukaryota > Metazoa > Arthropoda > Insecta > Orthoptera > Acrididae > Schistocerca > Schistocerca cancellata. The sequence goes on along the minus strand of NC_064626.1, from coordinate 194,344,646 downwards.
GACAGTCAGAGCCCTAGATCACTCAGGCAAAACGCTATTACAAAACAGCTCCTAATAAATCCATCGTACTGTACGCTTCCGCAATATGCTACATGCCATTTATTACTGACCTCGTACTGTGAGCAACGCAGTACTCGTTGTGGCGGAAGGGATGACGTCACCTCAGAGCACGCCCAGCTCCACGAGGAGGAGGAGGAGGAGGAGGAGGAGATTAGTGTTTAACGTCCCGTCGACAACGAGGTCATTAGAGACGGAGCACAAGCTCGGGTGGGGGAAGGATGGGGAAGGAAATCGGCCGTGCCCTTTCAAAGGAACCATCCCGGCATCTGCCTGAACTGATTTAGGGAAATCACGGAAAACCTAAATCAGGATGGCCGGAGACGGGATTGAACCGTCGTCCTCCCGAATGCGAGTCCAGTGTGCTAACCACTGCGCCACCTCGCTCGGTCCCAGCTCCACGAGAAAGACAGGCCGCGGCACGTACGTCACAAAGATAGGCCTGAGCTCGCACGCTCGCTTAACTCAAGTGGGAAAAATGCGTCTCTAAAGCTGTTAACTCGCAGCTGGGTGTGTACGTACTAACGAGAATTGCGTCTTCTGATGGAATCTGCTATTATGAAGTCTTACTGATTACTAGTCATACAACAAAATTTAAAATCAATTCAAATGGTTCAAATGGCTCTGAGCACTATGGGACTTAACTTCTATGGTCATCAGTCCCCTAGAACTTAGAACTACTTAAACCTAGCTAACCTAAGGACATTACACACATCCATGCCCGAGGCAGGATTCGAACCGGCGACCGTAGCTGTCGCGCGGTTCCAGGCTGTAGCGCCTAGAACCTCTCGGCCACTCAGGCCGGCTAAAATCAATTCTCGACATAAGTAGTATAATTTTTTTTTTAGCGTTTAGTCTCCTTCTGCGTAACAGACCTCATTTCTTAGATGTGGTGCCTTATGCAACTGATAATCATTGTGGCATGATTTTAACTGTGTTGTACTCCAGCACAGTCGTAACAAATTAGTAGTAGGCCTGTGGGCTTCCTACCATTGCAGGACTAATAACAGTAAGATTCCATAATAGTGGATACCAACCAGTAGAAAATGCAATTCTCGTTTGTACGTACACGCCTAGTTACGAGTTAACAGGTGCAGAAACGTAGTTTGTCTGCTGAGCTGAGCGAGCGTGGCCTACCTTCGTGACGTACGCGCGGCGGTCTCTCTTTCTCATAGGCCTCGAGAGCATGCTCAGTCAAAAACACCTGCTTTCCTTAGTTGGGTTATCGTACCATGACTGCCCATAACTCCAACACTCGACACTGGTTTCTAGTTAGTGCGGTCAGAGTTCTACAACATATGTTTTTGTACGTTTCATGTGCACGCCAGCATGCAGGTACTTGGGGACACGACATAGCAGACATTCCTATACGCAACGTAACAACAATCTCCAGAGGATGGACGGCGATACCCTCAGTGACCGCGAAAACAGTGACACTGAAGAGTAACAGGAGCAGGAAGACGAGATGTGACAGAAAATAAGCATAAAGTGCTGGTGATCTAGCCAGTCATCATCATTCAACAGTACCAACTTCCAGGTACTGGTAATGAGCCTCTTCCACTTCGTCCTGTCCAGATACTCCTGTTCACGGAGTACATCATCCACTGTCCATCCTCTGGTCAGTAGGTCAGCCTTGATCAAGTCCATCCATCGGGTTCGATGTCTTCTTTGCATTGAGGTCTTTTCCCATCCACCTGTCTTTCCAAATTTATTTTGACTGTTCTAGTTGACGCCATTTTCATCACATGACCGTACCATCGAAATCTAGATGCGCCAATTCGGTGTTAAGAATGAGGAGCTATTAGTCACTGTATCCGTTACATATTCCGACTTTCTTCAGAATTAAAATTGAAATATCTGAGTTTCGGAACGGGATTCGATTTTGGCTTGTGAAGATCATTCTTTCTAGCAGAGCACACCTCTGAAGAAGCCGACAACATTGAAATGATGATTACAGAATCTGCGCTACATTTGTTTTTCTAAATTTTGTAGGAGGATAGAAAAATGTGCTAGTCCCGGTATACCTTTTAATTGCAGTTTGTAAAATTAAAACTCTGGAAAAACTTGTGACATTTCGGCACTAAACATTATGTTTGCAGAAATTAGATGGCTCAAAGCATCAGCCAATCTGTATTTTCTGGATGAAATGAAATGTCGTGTGGCTAGGGCCTCCCGTCGGGTGGACCGTTCGCCTGGTGCAGGTCTTTCGAATTGACGCCACTTCGGCGACCTGCGCGTCGATGGGGATGAAATGATGATGATTAGGACAACACAACACCCAGTCCCTGAGCGGAGAAAATCTCCGACCCAGCCGGGAATCGAACCCGGGACCTTAGGATTGACACTCCGTCACGCTGACCACTCAGCTACCGGGGCCGGACGTTTTCTGGATGAAAAATAAAAATGTACCATATTTTGTAATGTTTCCGTGTTTAACACTTCTATAGAAACACTTGACAAAAATAACATTTCATACAAAGCATCTCCGTACTGAGCCACTGGCAGAGATATCTGTAATATCGGAGCAAATTCCGTACCGTACAATATCTTCAACAATTTTCTTCAAATTCCTCAATGCTTTTTAATGATTAGTCTTAATAAGGCAACATAATTCACTGGCCATGAATGGACAGATTATGTCACATCTTATAAATCAAAACAACTACTAAAACTAAGATAACAGACAAGAAGCAATACATACTAATGTTGTAAACTGTGGTTATAAACACCACTTTACAGCTTATAAATGTTTCCAGTTTGTAGCTTCATATGTGATCGTATCATGTTGACCCATCTACAGTTCCACTTGAAGAGAAAAATTCATTTACAGAGTGTAGTGGCTGTTCCTTGAGCACACGACTCAGTGGCAATATTTGAACATCTGGTGGTAGGTGGTTGAATATCTTCAGGGCTGCCGTGAGAAAACTGTTCAGTGTCTTACTTAGGTGACAGCTTGGAATATCAATGTTGGCCTTTTTTCGTGTCATAGGTGTGAATCTTTTGTCGCTTGCAGAAGAATCCTCGATTTTCTTTTATATAGACGAGAGAGTTGAAAACATACTGGCTAAATATTGTCATTATTCCCAACTGCTTGAAAATTGATCTACAGTGGACAAATATCTTGCTGGAACATATTTTATTAGAGACTTCTTTTGTTGGAGCGCTATGCTTTTATTTCCAGTAGTCACCTCCAGGAGCCATCCATATGAAACAGTGCATAATATATTATAATTAAGTACTGGTCTGTTATCCTCATTCGCCAAGTGTGCATAATATTTTCTGTGCTTTATCTTCATTTAATTTCATTTCGTTTTCTTTGAACCACTTTCTATGTACTTCAAACACGGTTCAGCAACCTTTAGTGTCTCAGTGCAGTTTATACTCTTAGTCATTAACGTATCACCCACAAAGAACAGCCTATGACCATCACAACTTAACTCACTGACAAACATTAAAAGGGCAGAGGGCCAAACAAAGTGCCCTGGATTACACCATGTTCAAGTGGCATTTCATTAGGCGTCCCTCCCTGGATACAAACACTCTGCCATCTGTCTCTTAGGTAAGATGAGAGGTTCTCAAAAATGACACTCTTTATACCATAAGGTTTTAATTTTTCCAGGATTATATTACACTTAGACCACAAAGAATTAAAGCCACGCAGTTCTGCCTTCCAATGCATCCATTATTTTTGTTATTATGCCAAGCATTGCAATAAATGTAGTTTTCCCACTTCTCTATCCATCTTGGTTATCCAGGAAGAAGTTTTTGCCTTCAAAATAATGGAGTAGTTGGTTCTTCATTATAGTTCCAATCATTTTTTCTAGTATAGGTATTAGAGAAATTGGTCTATACCTGGATGGACTGTTAGGACCACCTTTTTATACACTAACACTGGCTTTCCCAATTTCAATAAGTCTGTATTAGTACCAAGGTCAAAGCATTGGTTAATAACAGCGGCAAAAGGTTCAACAATATCAGTAACAGTGTCCTTAGCCCCAAAGGGCAACAAAGATGGTTAGGAAGCCTGATGCTTTGTGGTGGTTGTTGCTTGATACAGAACTACCAATACTATTTGAGAGTTATAAATTAAATAATATCATCTGCAGTATCATTGTCTTAATGTGGAGCATAATGTGGAGCAGATTTTCATATATTCATAAAATCAGCAGAAGTTTTGTCATATATATTCAACCACTTTCTTCAAAACCTTCAGTGTTTGTTATCCACTGGAGAAGACCCAGAAGGGTAACACAGATAACTAGGCAGTTTAATGTTTTGGGGTTGCTGTGGCTTGTGTGAATCATGTGGAAAATTTCATGCATTTAGAAGCAAAAATTAAGCTTTCTATCAGGCATCTGTTGTCTTTCCCAGTAATACCATAGCTAACAGACTTCTTTTGTTGTAATCTAATGTATCCTAACTGAAAAGCCTTGGGGATTCTGATTACATCTTTTGAAATCCATTAAATTGTTGGTTCATTATGGCTTCTCTTCCAGATCACAAGCACAGAGAAATTTCCTTAGTTTTTTTTCCTTTTCGTTCCACAATCTCATTAATAAATAAATGGCCTTCAGTGACAAACTAGTGGATTCTCTTGTTGAACACCCACAGCCATATAAAACCAGGATAGAATCATTATGTGTATGGTTTTGTCAGGCCAATCATTGAAAAAAAGGGTAAAAATTTGTTACTGCAGAATGCACATACTAATTTATATATTTGAACAACAATCTGGAAACTTCATTGGCTTCTTTCTTGGAGTCCCCCTTCATGAGTAATGCAAAAAGAACTCAGATTTGTGATTCTGTCTACCAACTGGGGCAGAAACCATATGAGCTGCTGACTTGTTTCTACAGTCATCCCAGTTTCCTATGGTCCTACATCTTCCAGATGAGACACTGGACTAGTGTATGATCTACACTCATTGTATGCTGACCCTGGACAAGACAGTTATTGCCATAAAATAAGTTAAGAACAATTCTAGACTTAAGTGATTTCTGCAATCATTGATTCAAATGTTTGACATGCATAGTCATTGGTATTTTCAATGCTGCCTGTATATAGAAACAAAAACGTCTATAGTATGATTAAAATTACTTGTTAGTTGACACGTGACGCCTTGGAACTTAGTCTCTGAAGTCATAGTTCTCAAAATCATATACAAACAGTCTGCCATTGTTAAACTGCAACAGCGGATTGTCAGTACACTTGCAGCTTTTGAGTAATGCTGAGTGCACACAAAATCTGTTATTTGGCACTGCTGACCACTCATTTAACTGTTAGCGCGGAGGATAAGCATGCGTTCTGCTAATGATGGCAACCTATTTCTTGTTGTCAGAGCTTTACTTCAGGCATAGCGGAGCTGTCAATATGTTAATTCAGTAGCACTGAGTGACAAACATGAAGTAGCATATAATTTTAATCAGAATGTAGTAACATGATGGTATGTTTGCCTTCACTGGCATATTTAGTAATCTAGTTATGCCCACACAAAGCTGCTTAGTGCAGTAGTTCCAAACAGATCTTATTTTGCAATCTGCAAGCTCTACCACTTCCTGATGACTCCAAAGTCTCTTCAGGAAACTTGCCCTAAGCAGGGTTCAGCTTGCTGCTTTATGATTGTATATTTTGGAGAGAAATTATACAAATGTAGAATCATGTTAACTGTAGTTTCCAGATGTGTAAATGGTTTGAAAATAAAGAGGGTGTGATACAAATAACCCATAGTGCTGATTAATCAATTTCATGTTCCAGTCCTGTTGCAACAATTACAATAAACATATCAATAGTGCCAGCTGTATAATGGTATGTTCAGAATTTTATGATTTTAATTCACAAAACACTGAAATTATGAAAACGTGTACCATAATTGTTTGAAACTTACCTTAATATGTAGTGTATTTTGAAAGCCAGCAATTTGTGGCAGAAAAATGAATAAGTAAAGGTTTGAAGCAGTATCACACTCAAACTGCAGTTAATCTAGACAAGGTTCAGATATAAGGGAAATGGTGTATTTAAAGATTTTGTAAAGGTGTATCATTTATGACAGGTTAGCTTGCAACTGAAAATAGCTGTCATGACAATACTTCCCTGTGCAGCTTCAGGTAAGAAAGACTTCGCAATTTACCATGATTATTCAGAGACAGAACTGAACTTTGTAAAGTTGCTTGAAGAGTGATCATGGATTGACGAAAGAAAAAAAAATACACATCTTGCAGCAAAAATTTAACCATCAATTTGAAAAGAATTCCTTTCAATTTGTAATGAAAACAGAACACTTTCTTTCTTTCCTCTTATCAACTGTGAATCATTGTGTTGTAATATCTCTCTGTCAGTAGCTCATAAGTATCATTCAATTTCTCTGCACATTATAATTCTTTTACCTCAATTGTCAAAATGTTCTTTTATAAAAAGTCATTTACTAAACAGTTGGAACATTAATTCCAGATTTTTCTGCGGTTTATTCACTCAATGGATCACTGACTACAACTTATTTTCAAAGAGCACTACTTTCACTCTCTTCATTGGGATGTTGTTGTTCAATGCCGATCCATTTTGACAACATATTATTCCAAAGGATACGAAGGAGTTCAATAATAGTTGGGAATATAATTAAAAAGAAGATAGTACAACTCTGCGAACTCTCTCATTCTAGACTTTCATATACAAATGTTATTGTTTTCTGGCAGTTATTTGATGTGATAAATGAACAACAAAAATGTATATTCAACCTCTGTTGGCCCATTATGGCCAGGGGGCATCTACTGGCTAATACATTTTAAATGATGTTCCTACCCAAATTCGAAACAGTTAACTCGACATGTTCACTGTGTATAATGTGAGGAAAGTCAAGAGATGTGCATCAGCTCAATTGTGTGTTGTACATAGAAGAACAATAAACAATAAAGTAATATTTATGTGAACTGTAACATGCTGGACGAACGTAACTTAGTCCACACTCTGAATGGTTCTTAATATGGAATCTTAATATTTGCATTTTACTATTGACGTACTACTAATGTCACTGAACTCTATGGACTCACAAAAATTGGAAAAAAAACTGCAGAAAAAAGATTGCTTTATAAAAAAATCAAAAAATAATTGTAAAATAAAGTGCTCCATGTGAAAAGTTACATAGCCTATATTACAGTCATGCCTTTTAGTTTTAATCAAGATAGACTGAAGGTAATATTTTGTATGTGTAACTATTTGTAAATAAGATTAACACATCTTTATGTATTAAACGATCACCACTGAACTGAAAACATGAAACTGTCAGTTTCACTCCTTTAGTATCTTGTATACTAATGTCAACAAGGCAAACAAATTTTGTTTTATTATGCATCCTAACATTGTTCCTAAAACGAACTACACTCTTTGGAAGAATCACAGCTGACTCATGGTTGAAGACTTTTTCCCACATTCCTCTCAAGCATGACACATTGTTATTACTGCTCTCTAGCTAATTTTTGATTATTAATGTAGAAGCACCTTCTTATTAGTATCACTTCTTATTAATGTCAACAGTTCAACATCACAACAGGGTGAAGTCACAATGACAAGAGGTTATTGGATAACTACATAAAAGTCAAATGACATTAGCACTTCCTACTTGTAACATTAATGATGATGGCATACAGTGTGTGACATGCCACTGCACACAAATCTCTCATGAATGTAGTAGCAGCTTCTTACTAATATCGCTTCTTATTAATGTCAGCAGTTCAGCGTCACAATAGGGTGAAGTTACAATGATAAGAGGTTATTGTATAACCACATCAAATTAAATGACATCAGCAGTTCCTACTTGTAATATTAATGACGATTGCATAGAGTGTGTGACATGCCACTGCACACAAATCTCTCATTGTTTTCACCATTATCCAATTGTTAAAATGACGGTAACTGATTTTTGAGGCTATGGTGCCAATTTTTGTGACCTACATTAATGCTTTTAAACCATTTTATTTCTCAGTATAATAATACATGCAAAGACACGTACAAAGACAAAGTAGTTACAAAATCAATTAATATAATAAATGTGTGGTTTGTCTCTTGAGGAGCTGGCATTCTCATATGGGATGACTATCCAAAACATCACTTTCTGCTGTATCTCTCCCAGCCCATTGATGTTCATGGGTGTGCAAAGCTTCTGGAATGGGAGGAATTTTTCAAACTGGAGGGTGGTGCACAACCAGCAGCCCAGTGGAATATCAAGGCCAACCCCCCATCCCTGCACCACATGTGTTGTAGGGATATCACAGTAGCCAACAGGGTACCAGCCAAGAAGCAGAAACATTTTCTGACAACAGTTCAGACACAAGTGTGAAGGGCTTCAAAGGCACCAATTCTGGTACACAATAGTCCTTTGGGCAGGTTATGAAAAAACTTTCAGTTAATACATTCTATCAAATTATAAAACGCCCTATAAAGAAAAGTAACAAACTTCTAATACCAAACAATGGAAGCCTTGGTTAGAATATCTACAATATTATGAAAAGATTGCTACTCACCATAAAGATTACATGTTGAGATGCAGACAGATGCAAAAAAAGTTTATTAGACACTTAGCTTTCGGCCAAAGGAAAGGAAAAGAAAGGAAAAGAAAACACACACACATTCACACAAGTAAGCACACCTCATGCATACATGACCACTATCTCTGGATGCTGCAGCTGGAATTCAAAGGTGTAATGTCAGGCAGAATAAGCAATACGGAATGGGTCAGGGAAGGGGGAGGGATAGCAGTATCCGGGTGGGGGTGAGGAACCAGCGAGTGCTACCTGACGGAGCATGCAGGGACTAGATGGTGACCAGACAAGGTTCCCTGGTGTGGTATTGGGAGATTGTGGGGGAGGGCAGGGGAGGATGGGAAGAGGAAAAGGAGATCAGCAGAGACGGAAAAGACTGGTGGCAATGACATACAGTGGAGCAGAGTGAGTGTGGGTGACATGACTTGGGAGGAGGTGATAGTACAGAGAGGGTGGAAACTGCTGGGAGGAATGTGTGAGGACCGTAGGTTACCTTATGCTGTAGCTGCGATTATTTCAGGAGCAGAGAACGTCTTGCATGGATAACCCCCATCTGAGAAGGTCAGAGAAGCCGACAGTGGGGGAGGGAGAGGGAAAAGGGGGGGGGTGGAAATCCAGATGGTTCAGGTTGTGAAGCAGCAATTGCAATTATGAATGTTACATTCAACTGCATGTGCCACAGGGTGGCACATTTTATTCTTGACCACAGTTTGGCAGTGGCCATTATTCCTGGTAGTCAGCTGGTTGGTAACATACCAATATAAAAAGCTATGCAATGAATGCAGCAGAGCTGGTAAATAACATGGCTGCTTCTGACAGCGTAGGACAAACCTGTGACAGGACTGGAATAGGACATGCTGGGTGGGTTGATTAGGTAGGACATTCACCTGGGTCTTCCACAGGTATATGATCCCCAATGGCGAGGAACAGAGTCTAGGAGTGGTGTGCTGATGGACTAGAATGTTGTGGAGGTTGGGTGGGCATCCTGGATGTTGACTTCGTCCTCTCTGATGGCTCCATTCACACAGTCTCTGTCCTCATTGAACCCATGACTGCCAACAGTACCTGCATTTCCGTAGCTGCCATCTCTTCCATACAACTGATCACCTGGAATGGTGTATCTGAAGTGACAAGAAGTCTCTTGTCCAGTATGCTGAAGGTCTCCCAAAGGCCTTCACAGACAGGCACTATCCCCCAGATTTTCTGTACCATATCTCCATACCCACCCTACTCCCCCCAGTCCTCCTAATACCTTTAAGAACCAGCTACAAAGGAGTACCCACTTCATTACCTAATACCATCATGGACTGGAACAACTGAACTACATTCTTCTAAGATCTTCGATTATCTATTATCATGCCCTGAAATGAGGGACATCCTATCCAAGATCCTTCCCACCCTCCTAACGTGGTGTTCAATCACTGGGATTAAAGTATATTGTGCTAGAGGAAATTGATAGAGGGCAGACTCGAAACAAGAGTGTAAACTGCATTGACAAAAATATTGCAAAGTGCTGAAACTCACTAACAGTAGAGCAGACACATTTTGGTGAAAAAATCCACAGACAATGAAACAAAAGTAATCTGGTGTCTGATGTAAACATCAAAACTGTTGGTAACCAAAATAATTTTCCAACTGTGACAAAAATACGTAGATGTGTCAATAAACGAGTGAATACAGATAAATTACAACTGAGTCAGTGAGTTTGGAAAAGTGATCATGTCCACTTTTTTTCTAATTACATTTGCCGACAGTAACTGATCTTCATATGTGTATGGATTCTTTGAGAGAACAAGGGGTCATCTTCCAGCCATAGAAATGCTTGTTAGGTGGGTACTGAGTTAGAGAAGGGGTTATGTCCAGGTAAACAAGTGTATGGCAGACCTGTTCAAATAGTGAACATGTTCCAATAAAAAAGAAGAAACTAGACAATGTACTGAAAATTCTACAACACATAACTGACAAGGAGAAAGCATCTATTTTATTGCTACAATGGATATGAATAATATAAACTTTCATAATGCTGTCCTTATACTGCAAGCAGAATGCTAGTTGCCCTATCATCATCGTAAAGTTTAGAAAAAGCTCACCTCCAGTACATTTATACTGGATCACTGACCACACTTGGTGGCTAAAGTATGTTGTAATGGCATATTTTGCTTCACCCTGGGGCCAATTGCTACATAGCAACTCCATGACATCATACTTAAACCCTCTGTGTAGTAAAACGATTTTTTGTGTCTCCTGGAAAATTTACCCTCTGCGACAAGACCCTTTTTCCAATTCAGTTGCAGCAACAAGCAAATATGTCATAAGCAGATACTAGCTGGAACCGCGCGACCGCTACGGACGCAGGTTCGAATCCTGCCTCAGGCATGGATGTGTGTGATGTCCTTAGGTTAGTTAGGTTTGAATAGGTCTAAGTTCTAGGGGACTGATGATAGCAGATGTTAAGTCCCATAGAGCTCAGAGCCATTTGAAACTTTAAAGTAGATATTAGTTTCAGAAATGCAATCACAAGGTTACAAAAACCATTAGCTTGCTAAAAGAGGCACTTTTTGGTTATGCTGATCTGTTAACTTGAGTCATTAATTCTGTGTCCTGAGAAAGGTAATTAGAGGTCATTTGCCTATCGTAATTTTTATCAATGGCTACTGTTTCAGCATATTTACATCTTTTACAGTCCTAACTTTTCCTATTATTGAGAATGTGGCCTACAATGAAGTACTGCCCCACTTTACTGAGAAAATCTTGCTAATGTCCTCTTAGTTTGCTTTTGTAAAGCATTTTGTGCTGACAAACCATTATATGACCTCAGAAATTAAATCCTGGAAGAGCAAACAACACAGATTATACTAGTGTTATTTTTTGCGACAAACTGCATCACAGGGGTATTATTACATTTAAATTGGGGGAGCGTGAAATATGGGATACCACAAGGCTTGGTATTGGATCCCTTCCTGTTCTTCAATTAAGTGAATAACTTCCAAAATACTTCAAATCATCATTTGTAAATGGGGATGTTCACTAATGACAAGCAATTTGATAAAGGCTGAAATGCAACGATGTCAGACATAATTCGGTTGACAGTTGAACAGGATTGCAATTGATCACATAAAATCTCTGGAGATCAATTTCAAATGAGAAATTGTATCTTACTGAAAATATGTTGCTTGACAAAAAATGAAGTGTAGCAGCCAGAAGACATGGTCGGATGTCAATGCCACTTTGCAGATATATACACTATTGACAGACAAGTGAATGATTACCGTTACCGTTCTCTTTGACAGGTACAATGGCCACCAGAGTACATTGGTTTGTTCAAGACCAAGACCCTGCTCTGCGTAAGATTAAGGAAGGGTTGTTAAACGGCAAATCAGTGCCGGGATATAACCCATAACAGGATGTGTTGTGTTATCATGGCAAGCAGGATAATCTGGCCAAGATTTGTCTTCTGGGAAGCTTGGTTCCCGTCATTTTCCATTACTTTCTTAAGTTTGTGGTTGGAGGCCATTTAGGAATCGGTAGAATCCTTAGCAAGGTTAGGGAATTTCTTACTTGGTCTACCTTGTACAGGATACATGGCGTTTGGAGGGGGAAGTGCTGTAACTGCAAAATTCTTAAACCCTATTTCAACACTCACAGGGGATTTTTACTGTCTTCTATTAATTATTTCGAGCCCCTGCCATGCACTCGTGACGGCAGTCATTATATCCTGGTCGTGGTTGATGCCTCCTCCAGATTTGTCTGCTTCATGTCCAGTGGCAGGGTGATCACTTAGTTCATTATTCGTCATTTGTCTGGGATATTTTTCATATTTGGCCCTCCCCATACCACTGTCACTGACTACGCTCCTCCCGTCCTCTCACAAAAGTTTAAAAGATTTTGCTACGGCAATGAGATAATTCATGCCACGACTATGCTGAACTGTCTGCAAGCTTTATTTAAGGAGAGACTGAATTGAAATCTGAAGGCAGACTCAATTATTTTCCATTCTCATTCACGCCACAAGTTCGATTGTTCAGTACGTGGCATATTTGGCATTTAATTCCATCAAATATGTAGCCCTTCAAACTAACTCCTCTTCATTGATGTTTGATCATAGTCTCATGTTCCCCTTGCCCAACCTGTGATCTGTTAATTACCTGCTCCTTGAGGAAGTGGCACCTAGCCTGATTAAGGAGACGAAATATTAGTATCACACACAAGATGCAGGCTTGCCATTACAACCTTGGGGAAAGCGAGTTTAAAGTGATTGTTAGTGATAAGGTTTCGCCTAAAACCTTGATCCCAGGGCTCAAGGTAAGGCCCAAATTTCTGAAAAATTCACAGCTAGCTTTGTAGGACCTTGTGACGTTATCCAAGTTCTTAGCCCAGTTACCTTATTGCTACGTAACATTGCTACTGAGAAGATTTATAGAGTACATGTCTCCAGGATCAAGGGAGTAAACTAAATTTTCTTTTCCCTGTTCGAGATAAATTGGTGGATGGGCTGTAATGAGGTTTTGGTGGGGAAGGATGAACCGTGGCTCTCGATTCGATATATCGCTAGAGGGCCGGTTCGCATTCCTTGCAAGCCAAACTCAAAACCGGCTGATTGATTGTATGAGAGAAGTGCGAGAGAGGGTGTGAGTGGTACGTCGGCAACGAGTGAGACCACGGGGTACAGAGGGGGCGCCACACTGTGAAGAGCAGAGGCAGTGAGGAACTTGGGAGCCGACGCCGCGAGTGGCCGAGGAGACGGCATGTGCCTTGGTCTGTGGGGCTGCTGTCTCCGTGTTGGCGTGTATGGCGTCTGGACGCCGATGTCACTGCTGGGATGAGCGACAACCTTCAGTCGCTAATTTCCGTCCAAGACTTCTCGGCATCCTATGTGGTCAATTCCAGTTCCTGAATCTGGAGAGACGTTTCGTCTGATAAGCACTTATTTACACGTAAGGGACAACGCACTGCGCTGCTTTGAAGTTCTAGTGGAGCTTACGGACAAGAATTCTACATTCTGTGATAGTCAAAATGTTATATATTTCGGTCTGTTAGACAGATTGTAGCACCGTCTAAACCTCATATTCTACCTTGAGTTTAAGGGTGATATTGATTTTCTGGATACAATGTTAACTGCCTGACTTGTGGCTGAGTTCCCAGTTTCTTATAACTTAAATTCAAACCATTGTTATTGTGTACGGACAGTATTTATGCGGACCAAAAAAGGAACGTCACTCTCATTTCGCTCAAGTGGAACTGGTTTGTTGCCCATTTGTAACTGTTCATCCTTATGTTTAACAGTTTGTTGATTTAGAATTTTATCCTACGTCATCTCCCCAGTTCACAGGCGAGAGTTTAGGCCAGGTTTCCGCTGTCCTGGTCGGCCGCGGGTCTGGCGCTGCTGTCTTAGGTACCGACCGACCGCCGTGCCGGTGTTGGAAAAGGCCGAACCACCTGAAGTCGGTCTGCTGACAGTTAGAGGTCGAAGCTGTAAAACAGTAACAACTTTATTGTATGTATCTTACTTTCTTAAACACATCTGGCTTTGTTCTGATGTCTGTTACCGTTTAAGTTGAGAGATTCTTTCGCACAAACCTGTTGATATTTAATTAATCATTTAATGAGCGCCATGGCGTGTTTTGATCTTAAATACTTTGTAACCTGAGTTGCTATCAATTAAAGACTTAGTGAGCGCTGTGGAGCATGCTCCTTAATTACAATTATTAACTCGAAGGTTATTAATAGTTTGATAAGCGCCAGGCGCAATTTTTCTAAAATTGCAAATATTATTCAAATTGTTTGGAAAAGATAAGTTGTTATTGACAGATAGTTCAGTAAGCGCTAGCTGCATGCTTTCTTAAATGTAAAGTTTACTGAAATTCTTACTAACATCTGTTTTACAATGTGTCGTGACGTATTTTTCTTACCTAAAACATGTTTACTGTCTAATTAGAATTTCATTCATGTATTTCATACAGGAAGAAATTTGCTTTTTTTTTGTGTCCATGCAGTCAGTGGTTAAACTGGTACAAATAAACTGTCATCATGCAGACTGTGAATGATGCTGTTGCTCGGTTAACCCTCCCACTCCACGGCATTGTGTGTTGACCTGTCCCAATGACAGTCATTCCATTTAGCAGTTGTGAAGCACTACCAGGTTCGCTACTCCATGATATATGGAAACGTTTCGATATGCCTTTCTCGTATTCACAGTCCCAGATTTGCACCTGGAGGCCAAAAGTGGAACTAATTTTGATTCCGACGTAAGTCAGTTCCAAGTAAATGCATTAGAATATCTACCAAGTTTCACTGCCGTACGATAATTACAGTCCACACTGCGCCTCTAAGGGCAACTGCACTTTAGTTATAACCATCTGGTATTTTCCATTCAATATTTCCACTGCGTCAAACAAGGAAACATGAACGTCTCAAATGTAAGGTATATAATAACACAAAGAAAATTTGTAGAACTTACTATAGTAATATCGCTTTTACGTATAGCCTTTTAAATTTTATCTACACTACTGGCCATTAAAATTGCTACACCAAGAAGAAATGCATATGATATACGGGTATTAATTGGGCGAATATATTATACTAGACCTGACATGTGATTACATTTTCACGCAATTTGGGTGCATAGATCCTGAGAAATCAGTACCCAGAACAACCACCTCTGGCCGTAGTAACGCCCTTGATACGCCTGGGCATTGAGTCAAACAGGATGGCGTGTACAGGTATAGCTGCCCATGCAGCTTCAACACGATACCACAGTTCATCAAGAGTAGTGACTGGCTTAATGTGACGAACCAGTTGCTCGGCCACCATTGACCAGACGTTTTCAATTGGCGAGAGAAGTGGAGAATGTGCTGGCCAGGGCAGCAGTCGAACATTTTCTGTATCAAGAACGGCCCGTACAGGACCTACAACATGCGGTCGTGCATTATCCTGATGAAATGAAGGGTTTCGCAGGGATCGAATGAAGGGTAGAGTCACATATGAAATGTTACGTCCGCTGTGCAAAGTGCCGTCAATGCGAACAAGAAGTGACCGAGACGTGTAACCAATGGCACTCCATATCATCACGCAGGGTGATACGCCAGTATGGAGATGACGAATACACGCTTTCAATGTGCGTTCACCGCGATGTCACCAAACACGGATGCGACCCTCATGATGTTGTAAACAGAACCTGGATTCGTTCGAAAAAATGACAATTTGCCATTCGTCTACCATGGTTCGTTCATCCGAAAAAATGACGTTTTGCCATCCGTGCACCCAGGTTCGTCATTGAGTACACCATCGCAGGCGCTCCTGTCTGTGATGCAGCGTCAAGGGTAACCGCAGCCATGGTCTCCGAGCTGATAGTCGATGTTGCTGCAAACGTCGTAGAACTGTTCATGCAGTTGGTTGTTGTCTTGCAAACGTCCCCATCTGTTGACTCAGGGATCGAGACGTGGTTGCACGATCCGTTACAGCCATGCGGATAAGATGCTTGTCATTTCGACTGCTAGTGATACGAAGCCGTTGGGATCCAGCACGGCGTTCCGTATTACCCTCCTGAACCCACCAATTCCATATTCTGCTAACAGTCTTTGGATCTCGACCAACGAGAGCAGCAATGGCGCGATACGATAAACCGCAATCGCGATGGGCTACAATCCAACCTTTATCAAAGTCGGAATCGTGATGGTACGCATTTCTCCTCCTTACACGAGGCATCACAACAACGTTTCACCAGGCAACACCAACAACTGCTGTTTGTGTATGAGAAATCGGTTGGAAACTTTCGTCATGTCAGCACGTTGTATGTGTCGCCACCGGCGCCAGCCTTGTGTGAATGCTCTGAAAAGCTAATCATTTGCATATCACAGCATCTTCTTCCTGTCGGTTAAATTTCGCGTCTGTAGCACGTCATCTTCGTGGTGCATCAATTTTAATGGCCAGTAGTGTAATTTTTGTCTCTGAAATTGGTGATGTATTTACGTGAATAACAATCGTGACCCAAGTTCGGCGAGTTGACGATTACTGTTATTATTCATTTTCTTTTTTCTTGTAACTTGAGTTCGAAATAATATTCGGAAGATTGCAGCCTCTAGTGTAGACGTCGATCTACTCGCGAAACAATTATTGTAACCCACTAAACATGCGTAATAATATTTTAAAATACAATGATTCTGTACCTACAAGAAGAACAATTTCTGTGAAAAAAAATCACAGAACATGTCCCGTTCATTCGATATAATACATAGTTTACAATATAGCGTTACTCTAACAGAGCATTCGTTTTTCATCTGATGTTTGAACTTCATTTTAGTTGGTCTGTGTTAATGAAAGGTACTTTATACATTTTGAAATATACCCTAGTCAATAACTGTTACATTCAAGCATCTGATTTCGATCCTTACACAACTTCTCATGTTAGTTATGGCTTTATTGCTCTGTTGCTCATTAAATACTGACACCATAAACGATACACATGTGCATGGACCCCTGTTCTCAAGTTGTTAGAGGAGTCTTTTGAGTGTACGCTAAGGAGAATGTTGCATTCACATTTGACGAAGTGCAATTACGTTCTTATTGCTAAAGTACTGTCTTTCTCTTCCTTTGTGGGACCATATCTTTTATGTGTAGACAAATTACTATCCAATAGGGCGGACATATTAATATGTTAGGCTGATTTCATGAAATGAGGGTTGTGCATAACAGTACTGAAGTGTTAAGTGTGTACTGGTATATTTTTATACGTTCTACTTGCATTCAGTTGGGATGGGCAAATGTTCCTGTGCCTTGCTGCAAACTTGTAGTTGTACTGAATGGTCAGATGTGAGATGCTAGTTCATTACGTCCTGCAGAGATTATTTGTCAGGTTGGTGGAATTTAATATTTTTTGAATGTTTAGTACGAAAATGATATTTTGGAACTGTGAATGGCTCAAGGAATTAATCAGGATTAGAAAAGTTAGTGATACTGGCAGGTGAAGTTTACCAGATAGTGATGTTTCGGTAGGTTGAACTTGCTGAGTGATACTACTGACATTGGATTATACTTTCTGAACGTGTGATATCACTACTAACTTAGTTTCGCATTAAGAAAAAGTTTCTATTAAATTTTTGTGGAACTGCACGCTTCATTGGAGATCTATATTGATGTTCTGAGTGCAAAACTTGTTTCTGGAAACTGTATGAAATATTGCTGTCTTTAAAATGTACCCAACTGCATGGGATCATATCCTGAAAAGTTTCCAAACTAATTTACTGGAACTGTGTCTATGCCACTGAGCATTCTTACGGAACTGCAGTTCATCTGCTCCTGTTGGCGATTTTAGTACATGTAACGAAACTTTTTACTAGCTTTCTGTTGGCCGTTGCAACACACCAGTTTAATTAGGATTGAGCAGTAGGAGTAAGTCTGAATGCCAATTTCATCGTTTTACTTTGGAGTGGTAAAAGTTCCACAATAGTAGAGTGGAGAGTTGGTCCAGTCCCCACCCTTCAATCCTTTGGCTCTTCTGCCTCCCCACCCTCACGATGATATTAACTGTGAAATTGAAGAGTTGAGTTCATAATTTTCAAATTTCTTAAGAATGTTAAATTCATACATTGCGATGTATGGATTTAATGACTTCACTAAATTTACTTCTCCAGAGGAATTGTATTCTGGACTTTGTAAGTGTTGTCAATTGAGCAAGTTAATGTCAGAAATCCAAAACGTCCCAGACTACTAATACTTATTGCATACTGCTTGTGTCTGATATTAACGCCTTACTGATTTATTACTCTGCGCTTTACTGCGCAGCTGCGGAGAAACTAATATTGTTTTGTTTTGGGTAGGTGGACTGGATTCAGCTGAGTGTAGTTTATGTTACTTCGCTCCCTGAGTGTTCCCTCTTCAGAAGTTTGTTTGGAAATTTTTAGGGTATGAAAGTTCCATGTTACAACAACAGACTGCACTGGATTACAAAGAAATGATAAAAATAAACAGGTTCATAGCACTTGAGGAGGGAAATCTTAGACCATTATAACTGTCAATAACTAGTCGGAAAGAAGTGCAAGAACAAAAGGTTAATGTTTGTGGAAAAAGGGAACAATCTGAGTTCCATGATAGGCTAGGAGCTTCTCCAAGTCAGAAGATAGCGAGTCAGGTTAACAAACAAGCAGTCGTGCAACAGCTTTGTAATATCTTGAACATGAAGTAGATGTACTGAAGGTCAATACAGAAAATAGCATTTCAAGAAACAGAGAATTTTGATGAATTTTCTACTGCTGTAGCTAAACTGGCTGCTAGTTGTAAGCAGAGCTCATATATACAGGGTGGTCCCCTGATCGTGACCGGGCCAAATATCTCACGAAATAAGCATCAAACGAAAACACTACAAAGAACGAAACTCGTCTAGCTTGAAGGGGGAAACCAGATCGCGCTATAGTTGGCCCCCTAGATGGCGCTGCCATACGTCAAACGGATATCAACTGCGTTTTTTTTTAAAAATAGGAACCCCCATTTTTTATTTCATATTCGTGTAGTACGTAAAGAAATATGAATGTTTTAGTTGGACCACTTTTTTCGCTTTGTGATAGATGGTGCTGTACTAGTCACAAACGTATAAGTACGTGGTATCACGTAACATTCCGCCAGTGCGGACGGTATTTGCTTCGTGATAGAGTACCCGTTTTAAAATGGACCGTTTATCAATTCCGGAAAAGATCGATATCGTGTTGATGTATGGTTATTGTGATCAAAATGCCCAATGGGCGTGTGCTACGTATGCTGCTCGGTATCCTGGACGACATCAACCAAGTGTCCGGACCGTTTGCCGGGTAGTTACGTTACTTAAGGAAAAAGGAAGTGTTCAGCCACACGTGAAACGTCAACTACGACCTGCAACAAATGATGATGCCCAAGTAGGTGTTTTAGCTGCTGCCGCGGCTAATCCGCACATCAGTAGCAGAGAAATTGCGCGAGAATCGGGAATCTCAAAAATGTCAAAAACATCAACCGTTTGCACCCGTATTTCTATGAACCAGGAATTGCATGGCGACGACTTTGATCGTCGTGTACAGTTCTGCCACTGGGCACATGAGAAATTGCGGGGCGATGACAGATTTTTAGCACACGTTCTATTTAGCGACGAAGCGTCATTCAACAACAGTGGTAACGTAAACCGGCATAATATGCACTATTGGGCAACAGAAAATTCACGATGGCTGCGACAAGTGGAACATCAGCGACTTTGGCAGGTTAATGTCTGGTGCGGCATTGTGGGAGGAAGGATAACTGGCCCCCATTTTATCCATGGCAATCTAAATGGTGTAATGTATGCTGATTTCCTACGTAATGTTCTACCGATGTTACTACAAGATGTTTCACTGCATGCCAGAACGGCGATGTACTTCCAATATGATGGATGTCCGGCACATAGCTCGCGTGCGGTTGAAGCGGTATTGAATAGCATATTTCATGACAGGTGGATTAGTCGTCGAAGCACCATACCATGGCCCGCACGTTCACCGGATCTGACGTCCCCGGATTTCTTTCTGTGGGGAAAGTAGAAGGATATTTGCTATCGTGATCCACCGACAACGCCTGACAACATACGTCAGCGCATTGTCAGTGCATGTGTGAACATTATGGAAGGCGACCTACTCGCTGTTGAAAGGAATGTCGTTACACGTATTGCCAAATGCATTGAGGTTGACGGACATCACTTTGAGCATTTATTGCATTAATGTGGTATTTACAGGTAATCACGCTGTAACAGCATGCGTTCTCAGAAATGATAAGTTCACAAAGGTACATGTATCACATTGGAACAACCGAAATAAAATGTTCAAACGTACCTACGTTCTGTATTTTAATTTAAAAAACCTACCTGTTACCAACTGTTCGTCTAAAATTGTGAGCCATATATTTGTGACTATTACAGCGCCACCTACCACAAAGCGAAAAAAGTGGTGCAACTAAAGCATTCATATTTCTTTACGTACTACACGAATATGTAATAAAAAAGGGGCGTTCCTGTTTAAAAAAACGCAGTTGATATCCGTTTGCCCTAGGGGAGCGCCATCTAGCGGGCCAACCATAGAGCCTTCTGGTTTCCCCCTTCAAGCTAGACGACTCTCGTTCTTTGTAGTTTTTCGTTTGACGCTTATTTCGTGAGATATTTGGCCCGGTCACGACCAATGGACTACCCTGTATATGATAACCACATCTACAATCAAATCATGTGTAAGAACACAGCACACTGTCTTACTCATCCTCATAATTAAGAAAATCACTGTACACTCTCTCATCAATATTATTCCTGAAGAGTACCAAATTCTTCATCACATGTTGCAACTACAGTAATGATAGTCATATTGTGCGGCAACCAATTACCAGTCTTTCAAATCAAATAGCACGTGGAATATCCAGAAGATAACCCACCCAAGTACTAACCAGATGTGACATTGCTGAACTTTGTTGGTTGTGTGAGATCCAATGTAGCAAGACTGTTGGATATATTGCCTCTCATATGGAAGAAACCATCTAGACACTTGTCTAATATCTCACTCATGCAAAGAAACCCTTTAAAAACGTTAAAATATACTCAAAAGAGAACAGCCTGGTTACACAAAGAAACTTAACAAGAACATAAGCTCAAACACTATATATGTTACACTAGACACCTGAACATCAGGAAATATGCTACCATCAAAGTACCATACACTGAGGTCTGCATGACCCTGCATAAATTCTATCTGGTCTAAGACTAGAATAACTCGCCATTGATATTGAGATCATTAGAGATGGTCATTTAGTAACAAACATAGATATATGTTAGTTTTCAGAACAAAATTTCTGTTGTGTGTGTGTGTGTGTGTGTGTGTGTGTGTGTTTTCTACATGCATTGTGCAGCTCTTTTGCGTCAGGTCTAATTTGAGGGTTATTGTTGATTGTCTAACTTCATCATATGATTTTCGTGAGTGTTTTCACGAAGTGATACTGGATTTATCTGAATAACCTATGGTTTAGTCAGAAGATACAAGATAAGAACTTGCGTTTGTTGTGAGTGTGAAACTGTGACATGTGATTATGACTGGATATTTTCTATGTTATAAGGTTCAGTACATGCTGTGAATGATATGTAGGAGGATTTATGACAGTTATGTTTAGACTTTACTTGATGTTTCCTTGAATGCGTGATATTCTTTTTCGACAGAAACCAGTCTTTATTGAAGATATGTGCAGGCACGATCTGACATGTTGTGGATATTTATATTCTTCAAAAGTCTCTATTACAACTGTAGGATTCCACAGTTGTCAGCATGAAGAAGTGGTTCTGTCATAGTATGCTGAATAGTGAGTTCTGATTTGCAATATTTGTCTCTTCGTCTGTGTCAGATGAGTATATAATGCTATCTGCCTCGTTTGTTCGATATTTGAGCCAGAGTCAGTAAGCTGTGAGGATGAAAGTGAATCTGATGTGCTGTGAGGTTACCATCTTAACGCTCAGTGGCTTATACTCACTGAGCACACAACGAGTGTAAAAAGGTCAAGGTCACCCCTGCCGAGGCAGTGCATCTTTTGTCTTCCATTCCAATGATTTATTCGGGTTACGCGAGACATGGTGAGTTGGGTCAAAGGAAGTAATAATTGTGATTAAGGCCTCGATATCAACTCCGTTTCACTGATCCTTGATTTGTTTAATTACAGTTTCTACAACTGAAGTGGTGTTTAAGACTGTGTTGGTCCCAGTTCTCTATGGAACAAAGTAAGTAATAGTCCGAGATTAACACTAGTATGATTTTTGTAGCGGTAAGTTTTTCGAGCTGCAGCAACCCATATTTGACGTCCGTCTGAAGACAATGACGAAACACGGTATACACTCGCCTACGTCAGCTACTAATCGTGGCTTTTTGCTGTTGACCCATCTTGTGCCTCCATTTACCATTTGAAACTCTTTGTTAATCTTCTGTATTCTTCTGAGGAACTCAGCTTCCTATCGTCTCTTGCAACACTCTGTCCCCTCTAAAAACATTCCAGTTATATTTCCTGAAGTTTTCTCTTACACTGAAATGTAATAACTTATTATGTGCTTCGAGAATTATAAATTGGTGCAATTTATATCTTTGTCTAAGTAGATCTATTCAGTCTTGCTATTAATAATTACCAATTGCGTGAAAGTTTAATGTAGTGAAAAAAGTGCAGCAGCTTTGATTTGTCTCCTATGGTTTCCACCGATGGGATGCTACATGTTGGTTTTGAGTGAAGCTAGCGACAGTATACCTGGATATACTGCACAACAGACTTGAAATCATCCATTTTTGTACCCTTTGGCTGTGTTGTGCAATACTAAGCAAGGGAAATTTTTGAAGAACTGAGGTCTCATTATGTACAACACTACACACTTTTAATAACTACCTGAGATTCTGATAAAAATTCATCTAATAGGCATGTATTCTACAAGCGTCGTCAGAAGTGGCGCAGCTGCGCTGCTGAGCTGCGAAGAGACGAACCCAGGAATAGCCGGCACAGGGCAGGAGCTGTCTGCGCCGCCTCACTGGTCAGCGCGTGCGAAGCCGCTGACGCCATTAACACCTGTGACGACTGCCACGATATAAGCAAAATACGTCTCACCACTAGGTGTTTATGATGCTGTAATAAAACAGCGGCAACTGCATTCTAAGATATACTGAACAACTCTGTCACCATGAATAAAACTAAGAATATCTGGTGGCCCGAAAAGACCTCCTGGGACAGGTTACACAGTGCGGAGTAGACTCTCCTCAGCTTCCGGTAGCGGTCAGCAAATGGTCGCCGCTGGCATCTCACTTGCTCTGTAGCTCTCAGACACTGGTTGAGTTGACGTAAGTCACTCCTCACCAGAAGTACTAAGTCCACATACCTGGAAACAGCGGTAAGTGCAATACAACTTGAGAGCAGTGTTAACATGTATGTCCATTTCATTTCAATACTCAGAAATTTCAACGTTACAGCAGCTACACGTAGCGCGAGACAGCCTGCAAACACCAATTTGCTGGAGATCCTCACCGCCGCACTGGAGTAATGGCGCGACTCCAGGATACCACTGTCCCGATAAGACAAAAGACTGAGGATCCTGTGAGACTTGTGGATGTTTCGAAACAAGTCTGCGGTGACCGCCGTCAGCTTGGTCATGTCATCATATAGGCAACCAACCACACAAAGGTGATGGAATCCTTTCTTTTCTCGCGTTTATAGCTTGCAACCAGGTTACCTCATGTGCTCTTATTGCCACGTTAATGACGAGAACAACAGCTGCGTACAGTGTACCAGCACGTGTCCTCCGTAGCTCACACTTCTCAGTTTCCACTGTGAACGGCGTCAACCCGAAAATCCTGCAGGTGGCGTAGTATGGTGCTACTGATCTTAAGAGGTCTCTTCTACTCGCCATTTCTACATCGGCTAGAACTCCAGGATACCTTCGTTACCTGTGATGAAAGAAAAAATTTCGCCACTTATAGTAAATAGTAAGCAAGACGCTTGCATTAGAAAGAGAATTAACCTGAAAACATCGACATGTGACTGATTAACAGAGTACACTCAGCCTTAAGATAGCACTTCCACGGCAAATGAGTTTCCCTTGACTCATGGAGTAAACATAGGCATGATCAAACAGCGAATTCATAGCCTCTATTTTTCGATATCTGAAATCGATACAAAGATGCAACAATTATAACAAAACAGAACTTGACCAACCAGTACAGTTGCCGTACCTCTACAGACCGAAAATAGTGAAAATTGAGAACCCGAATCACTCAAAATTTCTTGAGTATGATGTGTAGGTAAATTTTGGTTGTTTTATCGCATAAGTTCTTATGTTCATTGAAGAAAGTGAGCTAACTGACCTTGCCGTAATACATTTATTAATTACTACAAGTATTGTTATTGTTACACAAAAACCGTATATCAACCTTATTGCAAAATTTACTGTTAGTAATATCTTTAAGAAGTCTTGCTTACATCTCAGACAGAGCCAGAAAGATTTAAACATTCTGGGTAAAATAACAAAATAAATGAAAGTAAATAAAGCTCAAAAAAGCTAGTCTGAGAAAAAACATCAGTATACACAACATAATGAGATCACAAATTTGCCATTCTCTAGGTCAGTCCTGTAAATTTACTCGTCTGACTGTTTATAAGTTAACATATTGGGGCTAAAAGCAATTACACATCTGAATTTCACTGGCATGAAATTATCTTCATTGGCTCACAGTTAAAACAACAAATTTAGTAAAATTACACAATGCTTGTCAGTTCCACCCACCAATAAAAAAAGATATGTGCTAAATATTTTACATCAAATAGGAACTAGACGTAAGGAATTTTCAAAACAATATTTATACCACATCTGAATCTCACTGGCATGAAATTATCTTCATTGGCTCACAGTTAAAACAACAAATTTAGTAAAATTACGCAATGCTTGTCAGTTCCACCCACCAATAAAAAAAGATATGTGCTAAATATTTTACATCAAATAGGAAGTTTCTTATACATGATGAAAGATCCAGACATTATTTTGAACGAACAGGTCAAAGCAGAAATATTCATTGTAAATTTCACTTATGTTTTTCTACATGCTTCATGTTGAAATACTAGATAATGTGTTAACATAGATAGCATTATTTGGGATTGAATTTATGTAGTTTGTGATATAGCAAAGATAATCATTATCATTGTATGTAAAGCACACCGCCATTGAAAATTACACAATAACCAAATCTGTTTGTTCTAATTGCCACAAGATTATATATGTTACTGGCTAATGTCTCCGACATGTGCTGAGAATGCAGTGTATGTAAGTTGTGTGAAAAAACAGTTGTCATGTTAACTAATAAGAAGCACTAGTCACTTGACATAAATCTGTCTGGAAAGATAATTTGTCTTCTCTAATGCCAGTAGGGCTAATGATGGACATTTGTGCTTGTTACTTTCCCAGCAGTGTATAAACAAAGAAATTCTTTGTTATTCAGTCTATGTCAGTCAACCCCAATACCGCTGGACGGAGTGGATGAGTGGTTCTAGGCGCTACAGTCTGGAACCGTGTGACCGCTACGGTCGCAGGTTCGAATCCTGCCTTGGGAATGGATGTGCGTGATGTCCTTAGGTTAGTTAGGTTTAAGTAGTTCTAAGTTGTAGGGGATTGATGACCTCAGCAGTTAATTCCCATAGTGCTCAGAGCCATTTGAACCCTCAACTCTAGTACCAATAACCCTGATGCCACATACTTTTCATAACTCAATACAAAACCTCCTTTTCCTGGTTGATTTTTAATAATACCATGTCCCAATGCATAAAATAGCCCCAGAAACCTATCCATATTTTAAACTTTAATGTCACACACTCATCATATCACAAGTGAAACCTGAAAATGATTCTCTTCCTGCAGAACTGAAATGTTACATAAATACCTCCCAGCTCTTACATACTACAAATTAGTTTCTTCCCTCATAAGTATGGAAAATCGTTTTTCTTCTAACTTTATTCCCAATGCTGTCCTGATCATGATTCCTTATTTATAGCTACAAGCAGTACACAGTATCATCAACCTCATTCACTACATAAATGACTGGAATAACTAGAAGAAAAAACCAGGTGTGCAAAATTTGAAGGCAATCACATCAAAGGTGTGGTCACGACAAAATAATTAAATTAGTATAACAGACGTTACTGATGAACCACCTATCGGTACTAACAAATCAGAAATGTTATGAAGGCCAATTGAAGCCTTCCGAGGCTCGTCGCACAGGAAGAGGGAGGCAATTCACAAAACATGTTGACAGTGGTCAGATAGATGCCGGCGAGAAGATTGAAGACGATTAGGTGGAGTGTCTTTTGAGGATAAATCTGATAATAAGATAATCCGAGCTGTAATTAAAGCTCATATATATGTTATACCTGTTGATATTACTGTTCACACCGGTGCAACTATGTCTGTGATAGATTATAAGCAATAGAAACAACTAAATATTCTAAGAAAGATTCCAATATTGCCTATTTAGAAATGTAATGCTACCAGCGCGTTTGGGTGGCAAATCCAATTAATTAAGTTCCAGATCATGGTCGATATAAAGTCTAGAAGTATGTACTACAATGAAACACGCCCGCATCTCGTGGTCGTGCGGTAGCGTTCTCGCTTCCCACGCCCGGGTTCGATTCCCGGCGGGCTCAGGGATTTTCTCTGCCTCGTGATGGCTGGGTGTTGTGTGCTGTCCTTAGAACTACTTAAACCTAACTAACCTAAGTTCTAGGGGACTTATGACCACAGCAGTTGAGTCCCATAGTGCTCAGAGCCATTTGAACCATTTTACAATGAAACGTCTTGGTCATGAAGAAATTATCTGTACAGTGTATCTGGGGATCGGAATTCTTATATATAATGAAAGCGGTGATAGACCTATATTTAGGTACTATTATATTAGACAATAGTGGTAACATGATTACATTAAATCTGGTAAGCAATGTTGATCATCTTTTAAAGTATGACATTGGTATAAATATAAGATATATCATGCCTAATAGTGTAGATTGGTGTGATAATATGCAAACTCAGACCATTAATGCAATGAACACAGAGCTCAGTGATCATATTAATGAAAAAGTAGCTTAGTCAACTTATTTTACAGAACACAAACAGATCTAGTTAAGTCATTTATTAACGAGGGTTATAACATTTTTTATAGTAACCATGTGTAATAAAAGGTTATGTTTGTCATCTAGAAATACATCCTCATAAAACATTTTGTAGGTCATCATATTTCATACCTTGGTCTAAGAAAGAAGCCATATCAAAAGAAATTCGTAAGCTGTTGGAATGGAATATTGTAGAACCTTCACATTCCCCCTACAGCCGTCCTTTGTCAGCTTTCGCAAACCAGACAGTAGCATTAGACTCATGATGGATGTTTGACATATAAATAACATTATTGTACGTGTTAGAATATGTCTAGAGAACTTCGAAGAGTTGTTATAAAAATTTCATACTATGAAATGTGTAAGTTCTGTAGACATAAGACCTCGTTCTGACAAATAAATCTTCATGAATAATTCAGAAAATGTACAGATAATATATTTTCTGGAAGAAGCTACCAGTGTCTGGCTATGGCTTTTGTGCTAAACATAAGTGGTGGAATATTCATAGCAGTCTTGGATACAGTGCTAGGACATGAGTTAATAGAATTACATCATATGTAGATGATATTCTACTCGCTACAGAACCTTGGGAAGAAAGAATCGAAGTCTTAGACTTTTTAAAATTTGGTGTTACACCATAATAATTGAATTTCTTAAATACCTTTTCTAAGTTTGGTAAGAATCAAATTAAATGTTTTAAGTCACATTATGTAACCTACAGGAATCAAACCCAATCCAAAAAAAACTGGATGCAATAAGAAACATACCACATGCAACAAACAAATGGTAACTGAAATAATTTTTAGGTTTGGCTTCGTTTCTTAGAAAATTTGTACCCAACCATCTACTGGGTAACGATCATTTATTAAATTTGTTTCGGAAAAATACTTCTTAGTACTTGTCAACAAACTGTGCAGAAGTCTATAAACAGATCAAAAACGTTTTAGCTATCCCATCTATTTTGTACCACCATAATATAACTGAAGACTTTTATTTATTCACTAACGCAGGTTTAACTGGGTTATTCTCATCTTTACTCCAGGTAATAGGGGATGAAAAAGAAATTAAAGTAATTGAGTTTGTGAGTCAAGTTCTATCATTCAACGAACGTAATTACACCGAACAGAACTGGAGGTTTTGGCTGTACAATGGGCATTGGAAAAGTGCAATTATTTCATTTATAGAAAACGCTTTACAGTATATACACACCACCAGTCAGTATGCTTTCTATTGACCTGTAAATTACTAGATACTATACTTGCCAGATGGGCATTAGTGCTTCAAAGTTATGATACAGAATTAAATACATTAGCGGTAAAGATAATGAAGTGGCTGATCCTCTATTATGACTGCCACAAGGCCCAAATGGTTTAAATGAAATTGTTGAACAATCATCTGCTTTTAGAACACTGATAATTAAGAATTCTCCATTCAAAGTCAATATCTGTCTATGTGTAAAAATCTAGGGCTGTTAGAAAAGAGAGTCATATACTAGAAACAAGTAAGAGCTCGAATGATAAATGAAGAGAAAACTATTCTGTTAAATATAAGTTGTATAATGATATCTTATTTTATAAGAGGAACAACAACTTTAGGATATGGAAGACAAGTATTCCTGAAAATTACTTACTGCACATAATGTTATCTGATAATGCTTCATCTTTCATTAGAAATAAATGAATGGAAACACTGCATGACAGGGAATAAGGTCAAACACATGTTAATAAGTTGATTCCATCCAGAGTGTTTAGAGAGTTCAATCGATTTATTAGACCATATGCTCCCAGGCAACAATATAAGTGGATAGACCATGTATCTGTATTCGAAAATGTACCGAATAACCTATGGCATTTATCTACCAATCATACACCTGTTGAACTCATGCTTAATGAACCTGAAAAGAACGAGTGGGTTAATTCCATACCTGTAATTTCTGAAGTGGCAAGACGCAAAGACTAGTCTGACAGAAGTTAAAATCTGCTGCTCTAAAAAGAAAGGAAAAATATAATACTGAAATGGGTAACCTTATAGTATTTAATATTGGGATAAGATATTGTTAAAACAGACCTGAAGTCATATTTAATGAAGATACAGAATAAGAAGTGGCAAGAAGTTTATTCTGGACCTTACATAATAAGTAATATACCACATGAAGGTAGTTATTTATTACAACACTCTGAAACTAGAAAGGTGAAGGGTTTATATCATCATAAGGACCTGAAAAAGTTCTATGAGTGATGCCTTATAATAAATAATAATATAGTACGTTTCTGTGTGAATATCTTTATGTGGGGGGCTTAATTTTTTGTGTATAATTAATATCTAAGTTTGTCTTCTTTTAGTGTGTTTTCTTAGATGTAACTTTTGTTCTGTTAGATTTAAGGTAATGTTTCAATTTTGTCATGTTCCACTGTGAGTTAAAGTTATTGTCTGGCAAGTTGTTATTCTCACAGTAGAAGAACTGGATTCGTAATATTTACGTAAAGGGCTGCAATACGCTGTTTGAAGTTAATTTTTTAATTTTTCTGATTAAATAATATTTAGAATTCCTTCTTATTATGAGTTATTTCGTGACAGTTAAAAGATTTCAATTGCTGAGCCATTATTCTCGCAATTCAAGATCTTTCTTACCAATTCATTACGAAAATGCTGCAATATGTAGAATGAAACGAGATTTATTAAACAGTTGCAGTTAGTTAGTGTACTGGAATTTTTCAATTTTATGTTGTTCTTTCAATTAGCTAGTAATTATAGTGTTATTAGGTTTAGTAATAACCAAATATGCACACGTACAGACATTTGTGCATTAACACCAAATTCGCATTTGTAGTTACTTCTTTTATTAAAAAAGACAGAAAATCTGGTAAACTGACCCAATTACATCAAGTTGAAATCGTCTTATCTAAAACAAAAAAGAAGGCGGTATATTTCTGCCTCTTGCAATTTCATCAGAATAAATTTCCTTTTTCAAAACCAACGTTAGTGGTTATTGCGTGGTTGAGGCAACAAGAACCATACACAATTATCAGTAACAGCTAAGCTCTCGTTAAATACTTATAATATCGTTATTACTAAAGGGTACTCACTATATGATTATGTGAAAAGTATCCACTGATGTATATCGCATTTGTAGTCAAGGAAATCATGACATGTAATGAACTGTAATTAATGCTTGAAGTGTGATTGTGTGATGGGACTCTGATGATAAAATATCCAAATATCTGCACAAAAGACAATACTGGACTATTCTATTGACAGATATATACGAACTGTAATTACATTGATACAATGTCTGTGAATAGTGAGTATAGTGATACACAAACATTAAATAAATTCACGATACACGACAACTGTCACATAAACATGAATTTAACGAATCATAATAGTGATAAGTGCACACCTGGAACACAGAGGAATGCACAAACATCTACTTTGTGTTTCCAGGAACAAGGTTGAAATGGCTCTGAGCGCCATGGGACTTAACATCTGAGGTCATCACTCTCCTGAAACTTAGAACTACTTGAACCTAACTAACCTGAGGACATCACACACATCCATGCCCGAGGCAGGATTCGAACCTGCGAACGTAGCGGTTGCGCGGTTCCAGACTGAAGCGCCTAGAGCCGTTCGGCCACACTGGCCGTCCCAGGAACAAGGTGTCAATATTAAGTATCTTATATATGTTCTTTATATTGTTTCATGACAAATCCTGTTAGGTTTCGGATTTTCAACTCACCAGCTACAAACCTAGTAGGTCATGCTATGTGGCCATCAAAACGTCTTCAACATGAGAGCTACAGCAGTCGATCATGAAGACAACAAAAAAAAATTGTCATAAGACATTTTGTAAATTTTGTTATTTTATTAACTGAGCTTCTGACCACAATCTATTGGTTAGGACCTGTAGATTAAAACTGAAGAAACTGCAAAAAGGTGGGAATTTAAGGAGAGGGGACCTGGATAAACTGACTAAACCAGAGGTAGTACAGGGTTTCAGGGGGAGCATAAGGGAACAATTGACAGGAATGGGGGAAGGAAATACAGTAGAAGAAGTATGGGTAGCTCTGAGGGATGAAGTAGTGAAGGCAGCAGAGGATCAAGTAGGTAAAAAGACGAGGGCTAATAGAAATCCTTGGGTAACAGAAGATATATTGAATTTAATTGATGAAAGGAGAAAATATAAAAATGCAGTAAATGAAGCAGGCAAAAAGGAATACAAACGTCTCAAAAATGATATCGACAGGAAGTGCAAAATGGCTAAGCAGGGATGGCTAGAGAACAAATGTAAGGATGTAGAGGTTTATCTCACTAGGGGTAAGATAGATACAACCTACAGGAAAATTAAAGAAACCTTCAGAGAAAAGAGAACCACTTGTATGAATATAAAAAGCTCAGATGGAAACCCAGTTCTAAGCAAGGAAGGGAAAGCAGAAAGGTGGAAGGAGTATATAGAGGCGATGTACTTGAGGACAATATTATGGAAATGGAAGATGATGTAGATGAAGATGAAATGGGAAATATAATACTGCGTGAAGAGTTTGACAGAGCACTGAAAGACCTGAGTCGAAACAAGGCACCCGGGAGTAGACAACATTCCATTAGAACTATTGACAGCCTTGGGAGATCCAGCCCTTACGAAACTCTACCATCTGGTGTGCAAGATGTATGAAACAGGCGAAATACCTCAGACTTCAAGAAGAATATAATAATTCCAATCCCCAAGAAATCAGGTGTTGACAAATGTGAAAATTACCGAACTATCAGTTTAGTAAGTCACGGCTGCAAAATACTAACGCGGATTCTTTACAGACGAATGGAAAAACTGGTAGAAGCCGACCTCGGGGAAGATCAGTTTGAATTCCATAGAAATGTTGGAACACGTGAGGCAATTCTGACCCTACGACTTATCTTAGAAGCTAGATTAAGGAAAGGCAAACCTACGTTTCTAGCATTTGTAGACTTTGAAAGAGCGTATTCCAGTCAACATTGTCAAAAGCTTTCTCTAATTCTTGAGATGGCAGGGGTAAAATACAGGGGGCAAAAGGCTATTTACAATTTGTACAGAAACCAGACGGCAGTTATAAGAGTTGAGGGACATGAAGGGGAAGCAGTGGTTGGGAAGGGAGTGAGACAGGGTTGTAGTCTCTCCCCGATGTTATTCAATCTGTATATTGAGCGAGCAGTGAAGGAAACAAAAGAAAAATTTGTAGTTGGTATAAAAATCCGTGGGGAAGAAATAAAAACTTTGAGGTTCGCCGATGACATTGTAATTCTGTCAGAGACAGCAAAGGACTTGGAAGAGCAGTTGAATGGAATGGATAGTGTCTTTAAAGGTGGGTATAAGATGAACATCAACAAAAGCAAAACGAAGATAATGGAATTTAGTCGAATTAAGTCGGGTGATGCTGAGGGAATTAGATTAGGAAATGAGACACTTCAAGTAGTAAAGGAGTTTTGCTATTTGGGGAGCAAAATAACTGATGATGGTCGACGTAGAGAAGATATAAAATGTGTACTGGCAATGGCTAGGAAATCTTTTCTGAAGAAGAGAAATTTGTTAACATCGAGTATAGATTTAAGTGTCAGGAAGTCGTTTCTGAAATTATTTGTATGGAGTGTAGCCATGTATGGAAGTGAAACATGGACGATAACCAGTTTGGACAAGAAGAGAATAGAAGCTTTCGAAATGTGGTGCTACAGAAGAATGCTAAAGATAAGGTGGGTAGATCATGTAACTAATGAGGAAGTATTGAATAGGATTGGGGAGAAGAGAAGTTTGTGGCACAACTTGACTAGAAGAAGGCATCGGTTGGTAGGACATATATTGAGGCATCAAGGGATCACAAATTTAGCATTGGAGGGAAGCGTGGAGGGTAAAAATCGTAGAGGGAGACCAAGAGATCAATACACTAAGCAGATTCAGAAGGATTTAGGTTGCAGTAGGTACGGGGAGATGAAGAAGCTTGCACAGGATAGAGTAGCATGGAGAGCTGCATCAAACCAGTCTCAGGACTGAAGACCACAACAACAACAACTATGGACTGTTCCCGTGACAATTATTCAGATGCAGGACCCAGAAAGCATGTTACTTGCTAGTATACTACAGAACTCTCCCTCATTGCTATACCACAGATTCCTAAATTTAGAATTTTGCAACACTAAATATCGGTGTGGTAGTGAATAATTTAATATCTCGTTGAAGTAGACCTATTTCAAAGTCCAATTTTTTATTGTTAAGTGGCAGGTTCAAAACAATTTTTACTTTTTTCTGTATTTATCAAAGCTCTTTACGTTACAGAATAACATTACGAGCTTCGAAGAACTGGTTGGGAATGATAATACTTACTCGTCATTTTTCTCTCTTGACCTTCTAAATGTTTCGTACTAGTGCGTGAACGTTACTGGCACTGATGAGGCTACGTCGAAATTTCGCGACGTGTTGATGAATGCCAATCCTATCATCTCCTGGCGAAATGTCGAGATTGCGTTGGTATCCCACATACAGGGTCTAGTGGGTGTAAGTGCAGTGGTACTTCAAAAAGTACACTAATGTATGTGTTGGTAGTTTTTTCTCTCCGTCGTGCAGTCTTCTCACAAAGACGTCACAAACTTTATGACTTGATGTTTTCTGCACAGTCCTAACAACACCACTAAGTCGACTACACCTTTCGGGATAGACTAACGATTTGGCGTCCTCGTGTCCACACTTCAACATCTGTGTTTCTTCCCAAGAGAAAATAAGCATTAATGGCTTCTTCTTGCCACACACACTTGGAGAGGCTAATCAAGCTACAAACATATCACTTGTGTTAGCTATAATTATAAGTTGCAAATTACCTGAATGCTGACATAATGTTGTGCAGTACACCGTATTCAGGCAGTAATAGAAACATCTGCAATTATAGCCGTTACACCCTGTATACACCCGAGATGTGGTCGACTATCCCCAAGAGTGGTGTGTGTGTGTGTGTGTGTGTGTGTGTGTGTGTGTGTGTGTGTGTGGAGGGGGGGGGGGAGGCTTTGATGATGCTCTCACAAAATTCACTAACTCGGCACAACTTATTTTCTTTCTCATATTCCAACGTATGCCCTTCGTTGAGACTGCGTTTAACAAGTGCTGATTTGTCTTTATGCCACATGCGTACGCATCTAATGTGTTCCATCCACCGTTGCGAGATGCTGTGCTGCGTTTTCCGAATCTGTTGGCGGCGACACTCTCAAAGCATGCCCAT
Organism: Schistocerca cancellata; assembly: GCF_023864275.1. NCBI lineage: Eukaryota > Metazoa > Arthropoda > Insecta > Orthoptera > Acrididae > Schistocerca > Schistocerca cancellata. Next base: position 194,310,190 of record NC_064626.1, on the reverse strand, counting down.
ATATACCTGGTATTCACAAGTGAATTATATCATTTACCGAGCTAAACATATTTTTCGTTTTTCGTAGTGGTTGAAAGACTGCTGGTCTTTTTTCCCGCAGTTCCTCACCGTTTCGGCTTACATAGTCTCATCATAGGCGATAAAGGTATGTTCCTGTTACTTACGGATGACTCTATCATTCGTTTTCTTCTATGCACGTGAATCTGTATGCTGCCAGAAATAGAGTACAGTGAAGCGCAGTCTAAGCTGTTGCAGAGCATCTCTGCGCCAGTGACGTTAGCTCGTTGCATGGAGGTACAGATCTGAGTGGGTCTTTTTTCCATAGACTGCGTCTGCTAGGAAGACGGTATTTATCTCCTCTTATTAGCATGTCCAAAACTGGAAGACATCTCTTATGTTCTAGCCCCGTCGTCTGTTATTTGTTTCCGCGGACGCTGTTCAGGTGGTCCAGTAACTCAGCCAGAGCCTCTCTGTCATGTTCCCACAGGACGAAGGTGTCATCCACGTAGCTTATTGGCTCTTACCTATGTGTAGTACGGGCCGATGAAAAAATATTAGAGATTGCACCTGCTGGTTGTATTCTCTTAATTATTACCTAGAAATGGAATTCTATGGAAGATTTTTTTTTAAATTTTTGTGATGTGATTGCTTTGTCACTGTTGAGTGTTTTAGGGTGTCTATTAGGGAGCTGTTATAACCATTTGCAATTGCTGTTTGTTTTATTATTTCAATTTATTGTTCACATTTCTAGGCAATATTTCATATCAGTTTGCCAATGTCTTCAAACGAAAACGCTTAAACATACCCTTTACCGTAGACAACAAGACTGGACAGAAGTTACCTCACAACAGTAACACACGAAACCCAGTTCATCGCACAGGTGTGTACAAAATCGAATGTTTGGACTACTTCTACAACGCCAAACAGATAGATCATTTGAGATTAGATTCGAAACAAAAAATACCACACATCAGCAGCAGTCACCCACCTGCATGAAACAAAACATCATGTTAACAACACAAGAAGCAGCATCATACACGTCAGACCTAAAGGCAAAAAACTAGACATCCTTGAAACACTGTAATTATACAGGCACTAAACAAAACAACCGGAATCCAGCTTAGATGACAATATTTACAAGAATATTTTCTGTTTTCAGAAATTGCCTAGGTTATTAAATTTGCAGTGCACGTACACACACACACACACACACACACACACACACACACACACACACACACACACACACACACCTTAAAATTTACCATAAATATTTAGTTGTGTTACCATGACATCCCCCAAATATACAAAGGATTGAATTCATTTACAAATATACCATCACATCAACAGTTTGTACATTCTGTCAGCTTGACGCTATATGTGCATCAACTAATGGAACAAGTTTCAGATCGATTTGCACGTTTTAAAGCATTAACCAATGTATTACCACAACCTGTAGTCAGTTGTTATATGTAACAGATATAATCTTTAGAAGTCCCTGCTTTGGAAAGTTTCCTCTCTTCCAATCACTCCTTCCACCCTCTATCTTTCTCTCCCTTTTCCTCTGCTTCCAGCCTTTCATTAATATCTGTGAATCCTAACCAAAATTGTTATTTATGTATAATTTTACAACTGTAGCCAACATAACTGTTGTGCTCAAAGTTTGGAATGTGTTACCTGATTTTATAAACGGGAACGAAGTTTAAGCTACATGAACTTTATAAAATCTGATTTATATACCACCTGAAATACTATTTTTACCAACACATGTATTCGACACCTCAAAACAAAGCTCTCCAAAATGCTTTAAAATTTATTCGATAATAATGTTGTTATGATGTATATTCTTTGTAGTTTGTGATAATGTTTCTCTTTTTCGATATGATCCTTGCATCTAGTAGCTTTCAGACGCCAAATATGTTTACAAAATATGACAGCATAAATATGACATGTTACGACTGATGACCTTAGATGTTAAGTCCCATAGTGCTTAGATCCACTCGAACCACTTGTTTGAAACGTTAAAAAGCGTCGTGGATATAAATCAACGCTGACTGGTAACAGTAAACTTATTTCATTTGGTGTCAATAGCTGTCGCGGCAGAACCTAACCTAAAATTTTCGCGTTTAAAGATTTCAATTTTTCCAGCGTTTCTTGTAACGCCATAATATTCTTAAAATATAATGATTTACACCGTCAGGCGCCTTTGACCCATCACAAAATATTATAGGAGCCGATAATTTATGTCTAATGAATTAAGTACATTATCACTATGTGTGTAAATATCGTTCTGAGCATCTAAATCGTGAAGGAATCCTAATTGTGATTTTGAGAATATATTATTTGTTACCAAATGGTCAAGTAGCCAGTTGTGTAAATCTTTAACGACAATGTTCTAGAACGCTGGCAAAGGAAAACTGGGTGGAAATTGCAACATTTCTGTACCTCAAGTCCTGCGCAAAGCCTTAGCTTCAGCATATTTCAGGCGCGGGGGAAATGTTCAACTGATAAAACTGGCTACACAAATGACTTCATATGTTACTAAGGTCTAAAGAACACTCTTTATATTACTCTGTTGATATTATATTATCACAACAAGATTTTTTTTTATTTTGAAGCTTTTATGATGGATATTGGTTTTTATAGTGAGGTTACCATAGCATCGTTTAATTTTAATTGTATCTCCCCCTCTTCGTCGGCGACTATACCAATTTTCTCCTTTGCATTGTCTTTATTATATCTTTATTATGTCACGTCATGAACCTGTCTTTTTCCCATAATGCATTGTCGGTATTAGTGCCTGCAATATTATGCAAAACCATTAATATAAGACCTGTTTCTGATTGATGCATACAGTTTCCTATTTAATGTAAAGGTTACCTTTAGTCTTTCAGACATAAATGGTTGCTATGTACACTTCAGACTACATAGGAAAATGACTTTAAACTAAAGCAATGACTTGATTAATAAAAGTATTGTGTTTTTCATTCATGACATGAGTGTTGAATACATCCTTTGTTCATGACTTTGAGGAGTTCCTAAAATAATCAGTTTTGTCTTGCTGACTTTTGTGTCGGCTTCTGTGGGGTCAGCACCGTCACAAACAAGGAAGGAGAGAAGTGGCGATGGAGGGTGGCAGGAATCCAAAACGATTAGTTCTAAAGAGGAATGAACCAAAACTTAACTTCTTGTTATGAGACATCTTCGTGTGCTTGCCGTGCGTCATACATAAAAGTACTTTTATACACTACTACTATTGGCAGAATGCAGACCAAGTATCGTCTTCCTATTACTCAGTAATGATGCTCTCGAAGTCTGTGACAGAACTGGGGCCGACCGACGGCGGCCGGCTGGTTACGCCAGCGTTAACAGGGGGCGCTGGAGGTGTGGCGCTGCCCGCTCTGTCCAGTGGCGCCTCCAGCGGTCCAGCTCCATCAGTTCCGCAGGCGGTGCCGAGGAGACACCCGGGGGCGGCCTCGCCGTCCGCAAGATCACCGTAGGATGCGAATCTGGGGACAGAAAATCTGCGCAACAGTCTCGCAATCGACAAGCAAGAATGTGGTTTTGACGGCGGCGCAGCAATCCACCAGGACATTGAATTAAATACATGCAAGCGCCCAAATTTCGAAGAATCGGCCCTCTCTTCCAGCACCTGGTGTGACCAAAAACTCTGAAGAGATTAGGACCAATAGGCGCAAAGCGATACATGAGGAGCGTGGGAGGCGCCGTGCGCTGTGGTGGGTGCAGCGACTGGAGCAGCGTGCTGGAGCAACTGGAGCAACATGGCGACGGCCGTGTAGGAGCTCCGCCGGCAGCAGACCGTCACGGGGCTGGGAGCGTCGCGTCGCGGGGAAGAGCGGCGGCGCTTTGTCCCGTGTCTGCGAGGCACGTAGTTCTTCCGTCTGTTGCTTGAAAGTACGCACAAATCGTACGGGTTCTCCGTTCGGCTGATGATGAAACGGAACACTGGTAAGGTGGACTGTACAAGGCTGTTCAAAGTCCTGAATCGTAAACTGTGGTCGTTTGTTTGTAACCAACACTTCAGACAAACCTTCCTAGTAAAATATAGATGACAAAGGTTGAAAGGTACTACACGACGTAGTCGAGTTCATGGGCCACTGCAGACGTATATTTGCTAAAAGAATCCGTAAAAGTAAGCCAACGAGTGTTCCCAAAGGGACGAGCAAAGTCAATATGCGCTCGTTGCCACGGCGATTGAGACGTTGGCCAAGCTGAAAACGTTTGCGGCGGGGCCGATAGTGTTTCAGCACAATCGCGAGTCTGTGAGGCCACCTCTTTAATGTGGGCGCCCATGCCACGCCACGCACATTGTCAACGCCCAAAGTGTTTCGTGCGTACAATCCCCCAACGTCCTTGGAGGAGCAATCGCAACACACTTTCTTGCAACACTTTAGGAATAAGCGCACCATTCCGGAGTCATTTTGTAATAAAATCACACCGTGCTAAACGGAGAAGTTACGCGTACAAGCAAAACGTCGTCGCACAAAAGAATTCGGAATATTTTTCACTGAACGAGGCCAGGTCATACAGATGCAGTGCAACAGGGGATAAAGTCACGGTCTGATTCTGTGGCCAGAGAAATTTTCCTATAGCGCAGTGGAGAAGTAGGTAAAAGTTCAATGTGAGGCGCATGGATCTGACAACAAGATGCGGCAGTAACATCGAATTCAGAGTCACGACGAATAGGAAGCCGATAAAGGCCATCAGCATTTGGATACTTAGACGTGGGCCGGTACAATATTTCGCACTGGTACTGTGCAAATAACAGAGCCCAAGTTGAACCATCTGAGTCGTGCGCGGTGGAACAGGTTTGGACGGATGAAAAAGAATGAAGTCACTTATGGTCCATCACTACGAAAAACTTCCGATAATCGTGAAACTTCGCCATGCCATAGATGATAACGAGCGCTTTCTTATAGATTTGAGAATAGTTACACTGAGTTTTGGTCAATAACTTGCAAGCGAAAGCACTCGGCTTATGCACTGAAGCAAATCTGTGAGAGTGCAGAGTTCCAATTCTCTGCGAAGAAGTGTCCATCCTGCTAAGCCACAGACTTAGCGGCATCGAAGAGAACAAGGCATATGTCACTCAACAAGACATTTTTAAGTTTCTGAAATGCCTTCTGACACTCTTTGGTCCAAACAAAAGGCAGATGCTCCTGGAGCAAGCGATGCAACGGAGCCGCGATCTGTGATGCGTTGGCTAAAATTCGGATATAATGTGTCATCTTCCTGAAAACTGACAGCATTACCGTCACGTTCCGCAGGGCAGAAGGTGCTGGATGGCTAGAAAATGTAACTGAAAGGGATGAACACCTTGGATGTTAAGAACATGTCATCAGTACTGAATTTCAATCTGAAGAAAGCACGTTTCTCCAGGCGACACTTCAAAACTGCAACTGAAACTACTTGAAAAAGCGTACGACGGATTCTGATATTTTCCTGCGGTATATGTCCTGACACAACAATATCGTCAAAGTAATTTGAACAGAATGTAACTTTTGCAGTAAGCTGTTCAAAGTACTGTTGCTATATGGCTGGCGCGGAGGCGCTGCCAGAGGGTAAGCGCAAGACATTTGAACACCCTAAATGTGTGTTGACCACAAACAGTTTCTGACACTCCTCATCTAACGGAATTTGCAAAGACGCATCGCGTGAGTCAGTTTTTGAAAAACAGCGGTTGCAGCAGGCCTGTCCTGTAATTACTCAGAGCGAGGCAACGGATAAGTATCAAATATTCTGCTGTTTAAGACTTTCCGGATGTAGTTGATGCTTCATTGGTTCACGGGCGTCGCGTCAGATAATGTTGTGGAAGCTGCACAATATTTTGACGAGACAGCTGCGCGTCATCTTCAGGTGCTTACTGCTGTACTGCTACAAAGGCTCGCCAGTATATATGCTGACTCGCTAGAAAAACGCAGGCGCAAAGGGTTGAGGCTACAACGTCATCATAGACGTAGAGCACGGCGACATCCAGCGCCCCCTGCCGTAGTAACGGGCAACGGGCTTCTCAATGGCGACGCGGGAGAAGCGCGGCTGCAAATAGCTGGCCAGCACGCGTGCAGGCAGTGTGTTGGAGCCCAGTTTAAGTGTGTGGACTTCTCCGTCTGTGTCCACTCAGATTCGTCCGTCCGCGGCCGATGATGCCTTAGTACCGCCAGGGCTGGTTCCCATATCTTACTGAGTTGAAATCCCGTCTCTCTATTGACCAGGTCACTACTTATGCGAATTTCGACTGCTTCTTTAATGATGAAGTCCCAGTACGTGGAAGTGGACGAAAGGATCTTTGTATCTGCGTAGTTCATGCTCTGTCCTGTGTCATGAGAGTTTTCAGCCACAGCAGACTTTCCTGGCTGACAAAGCCTGGCGTGACGAAGATGTAATGGCGCACTGTGGTCTACAGCGACGAAAGCAGATTCTGCCTGCACCCAAGTGATGGTCGTTTGCGTGTACCACGTAGCCCTGGTGAGCGCTGCCTCGTAGAGTGATGATGATGATGTTTGGTTTGTGGGGCGCTCAACTGCGTGGTTATCAGCGCCCGTACAATTACCCAATCTTTGCTCAGTCCAATTTCGCCACTTTCCTGGATGATGATGAAATGATGAGGACAACACAAACACCCAGTCATCTCGAGGTAGGTGAAAATCCCTGACCCCGCCGGGAATCGAACCCGGGACCCCGTGCTCGGGAAGCGAGAACGCTACCGCGAGACCACGAGCGGCGGACGCCTCGTAGAGTGCATTCTTCCAGGACACGCTGGCCCCATCGCAGACGTTATGGTCTGAGGAGCTGTAACCTACGACTCTCGCACACCTTTGGTGTTTCTGGAGGGGACGCTAACCAGCGCTTGGTACATGCAGAGTGTCGGTAGACCCGTTCTTTAACCGTTTTTGCAACAGGAAGGTTATATTTTGTTACAACAAGATACAGCTGGCGGTCAAAGTCTACGTGCTCTGCAAGACGTGCAGCAACTTCCCTGTACTGCACGATCTCTGGAGTTGTCTCCAACCGAGCACGTTTGGGACGTGATGGGACGAGGAGTGACTAGTGCGACTCGTCGACCAACTACTGCAGAACAACGTGAACAAGTCGAGCAGGCGTGGAACAACATACCACGGAACAGTATTCGCCATCTGTACGACCGACTGATACCAGAGTCAGTACCTCTATTGCCGCCTGTGGAGGCTACACGACGTACTAACATGGTGATGCAGCATGGATTGATGCTTGATGCCTCACAACCTCTTGTGCTGTTGATCTGTAAATGTAATCATTTCATGCAATCGATATGTAATAATAAATTCTGAGTTAATTGAAAACCCCAAAAGAGTGCACTAATTTTGTTCTGGCAGTGTAATTTGCGGAATCTTCCCAGAAATCTGTCATTCTAAGAATAGGAGATAGGTGCGTGCAATAACCAAATTCAAATCAGTTTTCGAGCGCTCTAACATTATGCTACTCCAGGCGGGTATAAAATGAAAGTACGCAACGAAAAATAATAAAACGCTAAAATGAAGATTTGGCCCAGCCTGACTACCTCCTGAAGCAGACCATAGGATCTCTTGGTTCTATAAATTACAATCTAAACACAAACGAATGATGAAGGCAACTGATCCTACTAAACGATAAGCGTTGTTCCTGCTTATATTTTCATTTTAGATTAAAAGAAACCTTTACATTACAAAGTTTGCATTTCCTAAGTAAAATTACTGATCAATTGCCCAACTCTGCCCTTTATTATGACAGCGAGGTCTAATATCAATAACGCGGAATGACTGACATCATCTACGTACGAAACAGTTGAAGATTCTACTTTCAAAGATGATCTACGGTGACGTGGAACCTCAGTGGAAGTAAACTACCGTGATCATAGCTGTTTAGCTTTTATAGCCCTAATAAGCCGAAGCAATTTGCGATATCGTCATATGTACTGCGTCCGGTGCGCCGAAGTGATGGTTCTCGTACTCGTCTGCGACGATGGAATAACTCCAGCCACAAATAATTTTTTTCAAACGCTAAGACGGCAGAAGGCGGTCCTCTGACTAATATACTCTAATACTGTCTTCTCCTCTCTGTGTCCTACAGACGAGAAACGCGAACTCCCAACCACAAGGACGGTGTTCACGTAACGTCTCAACGTAAGTATAGGCAGAGGAAGTGCCCTCAATTACTGAACGCTGCGTACTCAACGACGACTTCAAACCCGGAGGTGAAGTCCAGAATCGTATACGTTCGCAACAGTACAGTTCGTAACTGTTCTAACTATAAACCCTACTGAGAGCAAAGACAGCAAGTCTGTCTGTACCAACAAAAGCTGATATCAAGCGACCGTCACACACGGGTGCTCACAACGGAAGACCAAGTCTTGGAAACAACCCAGCCTTCATGTTTTCCAAGGTGCCTCATCTTCGTTCTTCTCACCTGCCTCCAAGATTTTCAGCGTTCGGAAGTATTACCCGGTTATCCTCCCGGCCCCTACTACAACAGCGGCCGGCTGTCACCCTATTGTGCTCCAGAGCTCAGGTGCTACGGCGTCCGTCTTGCTATTTCCTGTGTTTAAGCACGACCAACACACCTGTGTGGGTCTTCCACCCAGAGCTTGAGTTCTGCCAGCCGTTTCATTTCCAATTCCGTTCCAACCTCTACTAGTACAGACAATCATTCATTACGCCGTTTTTGTAGTAAATACACTCCGTCATCTTTCATGTACTAAGCGTTAACAATTATTTACAGGACGTACGTGATAGTGTCAGTTCAAAATGGTTCAAATGGCTCTGAGCACTATGGGACTTATGATCTCAGGTCATCAGTCCCCTAGAACTTAGAACCACTTAAACCTAACTAACATAAGGACATCACACACATCGAAGCCCGAGGCAGGATTCGAACCTGCGACCGTAGCGGTCACGCGGTTCCAGATTGAAACGCCTAGAACCGCACAGCCACCAGCGGCCGGCCGATAATGTCAGTCTCCTTTATATATTCATATATACGATGTACAACCTATCACGTGATACCTAATTGTGTTTGCAGATCACGTAAAAGTATGTGGAGGAGTGCTTGTAAGGTGCGAAATTATAGCCACCCTACAATACCTCCACCTAACTAACTATTTTGTACTATGATGTGGTAATTCTTATAGTATTATCTCATCCTGTACAAAATCATATGACCATCAATTGCCTGTACAAGCGAACTAACAAGAATAGGAGGACAGAGGAACACTTGAATCGAAATGTTTTTCTACAAAAATGGTTCAAATGGCTCTGAGCACTATGGTACTCGTCCTTAGGTTAGTTAGGTTTAAGTAGTTCTAAGTTCTGGGGGACTTATGACCTAAGATGTTATCACACACACCCATGCCCGAGGCAGGATTCGAACCTGCGACCGTAGCAGTACCGCGGTTCCGGACTGCAGCACCAGAACCGCTAGACCACCGCGGCCGGCTGTTTTTCTACAGTCATTCTGCATACATTCATGGGTTTACTGCCATAAATTCACTTATTAAATGTTTATTACAATCTGTCTAATCTTTATGTTTGAGACATATTTCCGAGACGTGACAGTTGCAATATACAATATCAAAAGAAATTATCTAACATTACAAAATTTTTTAATACTCTTTCAAAAATGGCAGTTCCTATCTTTCTTTAGACTTAAGGCACACGTTCTCTGTCATTCATCCATCCCTAAGACATAGGTTGAGGCAAGAAATATTAAAGTAAAGTATCCTAAACTTTTGAAAGTGATCGCCCAATAAATTATATGTGCTTCATTTAGCCATTAATATGCAAGAGAAGCAGTTACGTCAATTATTCAAGAGGTTATCTATTGTTCATTATACAAATGTATAAAATTCTGTGAAACAGTTTGCGTAATTTTATTTGGTCATATTTATGCTCTTGGTCTACATCACAAAAAAACATCATTTCACAAACTGATTGACCAAGTCTAGTGTTACCCTAACGTGTATACTCTTTAAACATTTCCAAAATCTATGTTCTAAAGTGTTCTTTGACGACTGCATTTACATTTACTGTGACAATTAGTATTTGTAATAAGAGTTCGGATCGACCACCAATTTATCTAATGTGTTTGTTCACAGTGTGGTAAATGTAATACATAAAATAACAACCCATAGCATCATTAACAAAGAAATGACAAACAATAATTTTACATAAATACATACACAAATAAAATTCTGGAAATACGCAAATAGATAAAAACAGTGAAGGACATCGCATCATTATCAAAGAGAATGTCAAACAATATTTTACATGAATACATACACAAATATTTTCTTAAGAATACCCTGAAAAATAAGTAAAAATGTTCACACAGATGGTAGATATCGGAAACTGTTAGTTTGTGGGTGTAACTGTTCAGTGTTCACTACATTATGCACCTTTTTCGTGAAGAGTCACACACTTATTTGGATTTCACAACACACTTTCGTCTTAATTTGTGTACGGGGATGGAAGCACTGTTTTTTGTGAAGTTTAGGAAGCGAAGATTGTTCGAGATCGTACATGCTGCCTTTACAAATCAGTCTTTGGACCCCCAGCCGGGGGTGAACAGTCAGGTATGAGTGTGCATAGGACACAATATTTCGGCAATCGACCACGTTGCCATCATCAGGTGCGCTGATGTACTGACCGGCGGTGGGCCGGCGCCAGGTATATATAGGACAATCCCCCTCCCGCTCCTCCCTCAGGCGCTTCATATGAGTCGGTGCGCGCGCGGTCCAGGTACAGCATCCGTTCTCCCACCGTCTGGGCGCTGCGTCCTAGGTCTTCTCGTTCAGGAGGGTCTGCCGGCACCGCTCTCGTTAATTCTTTCCTCCTCCCCCGAAGTCGGTACACTCTGGGAAACATCCTTTTTCTTCTTAATCCGGGTGATCGCGGGTTCCCACGCCTTGCTAAGGATGTAAGCGCTGTCACGATGTAGTTGTGGCTCCCTTACTCTGATCTCTGTGGCTTCTTTGATGACAGTCCCAGTATTTGGAAATCTTTGTCAGGACTTTGGTTTGGTCATAACCCATGCTGTGGAGTTCCGACAGGCAATGCACAGCGATTGCAGTCTAGTGTGCCGTTGATGTTCTCGGCATCGGTCCTCAATGGTACGAATGGTTTGACCTATGTATATACTACCGCATTGGCAAGGTATCTGATAAACCCCTGATTTACGTAGACCAAAGTTGTCCTTGACACTACCAAGAACGCTCTTGGTTTTGCTTGGAGGACGGAAGATGGTTTTCACTTGGTGTTTATGTAAAATTCGTCCAGTTTTTCCGGATAAGGCCCCTCAAAACGCAATAACCGCCAAGGCCGCCTCCTCCTAAGGTTCATCCTCAGTTTCCGTCGGTGTTGCAGGTGTGGGATGTAGAGCCTCCCGAATCGTGCCTTCCTTGTAACCGTTTCTGCGAAACACGGTCTTCAGATGGTCCAGTTCTTGTTGGAGACTGTCCCTGTCGGAGATGGTGTAAGCTCTGTGTACAAGAGTTTTGAGCACGCCATTCTTTGGTGACAGGTGGTGGCAACTATCCGCATGTAGGTACAAATCGGTGTGCCTCTTCTTCCTATACACGCTGTGGCTCAAAGTGCCGTCAGCTCGTCTTATAATCAAAACATATAGGAAAGGGAGCATCCCATCCGTTTCGATCTCCATGGTGAACTTAATATTCTCGTGTGTGGAGTTGAGATGTGTGAGGAAGTCTGCCAGTTTATCTCTTCCATGTGGCCAAATATCGAAGGTATCATTCACATATATAAAGAAACAGATGGGTTTTAGATGTGCTGATTCAAGAGCGTCTTCCTCGAAATGTTCCATGTACATATTTGCGACAACGGGTGAGAGTGGACTCCCCATGGCTACTCCTTCCGTCTGCTCGTAGTATTCACCGTCAAATAAGAAGTAAGTTGATGTCAGAATATGTCTGAAAATGTTGGTGGTCTCTTCGTCAAATTTCTGGCTGATGAGTTCCGACGATTCTTGTAACGGATCTTAAGTGAATAGAGATACCACGTCGAAGCTCACCAGTATGTCTGATTCCTTAAGCACAAGGTTGTTGATGCGTCCCAGAAAATCCACGGAGTTACGGGTGTGGTGTGTACATTTCCCAACGTAAGAGTTAAGCAGTTGTTTAAGGTGCTTGGCGAGAAGGTACGTTGGGGCACCAATATTGCTCACAATGGGACGTAACGGAATCGATTCCTTGTGCACCTTCGGCAGTCCGTAAAGTCTAGGAGGGACAGCAGCCGTCGGGCATAGCTTCTTAGTGATCTCGTCAGGGAAGCCTGAATCCTTGAGAAGCGCCAGAGTCTTCCTCTCGACCCTCTTGGTAGGATCGGCGTCACTCTTGCGGTATGCGCTGTCACCAAGAAGGCCCCGCATCTTCTCAGCATAATCCTGTCGGGATAGGATCACTTTTGCGTTGCACTTGTCTGCAGGTAATTTTACTATGTATGCATCTTCTCTTAGCTCCCGTATGGCGGCCCTCTCCCTGTAGGAAATGTTCAGATTCATCAGCTTTTTTTGGATAGAGCTCTGCAGGTTTGGCGACGAACTTCTTCAGCAGCTTCAGGTGGAAGTCGAGCATATGTTTATTCCACTGTGCTAATGATGTCAGCAATGGGTACATCTTTAGGAGTCGGAGCGAAATTCAATCCTTTCTTAGGAACCGAAATACCGTCATCATCCAGTTCCTTGTTAGTGAGATTGATGATGGTTCAAAATAGTTCAAATGGCTCTGAGCACTATGGGACTTAACTGCTGAGGTCATCAGTTCCCTAGAACTTAGAACTACTTAAACTTAACTAACCTAAGGACATCACACACATCCATGCCCGAGGCAGGATTAGAACCTGCGACCGTAGCGATCGCGCGGTTCGAGACTGTAGCGCGTAGAACCGCTCGGCCACTCCTGCCGGTATTGATGATGGTCTTTCCGCTGCTATCAGAAGGTTGTTTCTCCGATATACGTTCAAACTTGGATGCCTGCCGTTCGGTTGACTTCCTCTGGGTTGAGTCCGCTGTGGCTAATGTGACACCATCAACCCAATTCCACGTCCAGGGGTTGAAACTGTTGGCCAGTTGTAGATGTAACTGTAGGAGTTCTTTGTTGGTAGTGTCCAAGCGCCACCGCGTGAAGCGAACTCTCTCTCGTACCAAAGCTAGGCTGGCACGTTTCTTGATTCTTCTGGCAGCCGCTTAGTCGATGAGACGATTGCCCTTAGCAAAATTCGGTACCACACGTTCTTCTCCGCACTTCATAAGAAAAACAAAAGAACTCAGTAGACGACTTCTCCGATGACGCAGCTTGTCGATCCTTTTCATGCTGCGATACATCTCCTCCCCGTAGAGGTATGTGATGTGCTTCATCCTATGCACACTCGTACCAGGCTGTTCACCCGAGATTTATTTCTTCATAAAATACGCCTGGAGAAACTGAAGAATCACCTCAGCCGATTGTTGATCTCATTAGGGTACCAGTCTCTCCCAGAACTGATGATGTGGAAAGATCCTCGAATTATACAGCCAAGTAAGTGGGTGTATTATTTGAAAGAGCCAAATTTTCGTCAACTCTGCACACAGTATGAGGGAGGTACAATCAGGTAAGATCGTTATAGGTCACCTAAAATTCTTCTGCGTCGGCTAAGAGAAGTGTAAATGTGCCTAGTCTTCAGTTCTTCGTGTTTCTTCTTTTACTATGTTTGTGTTCCTACTCTTCTGTTATTCATGTTGCTTCTTTCTCGTGATATAACTATTGTATTTTGGGTAAGTATAGCGGTAATTGTGGATAGGTAGGTTATGTGTTTGGTGACACTATACATGGAACTTGAGTCGTCGTGCGTGACTCAGATTCCTCAGAAGCCAATGCCAGGTGACTGCAGAAGACGGCGGAGGGCGGCAGAAGAAATCAAATATAGCTGACAGTTCCGTACAGCTATTAGCAGTTGCTGTAGGCTTACTTGGCTGTATTATGTGTACAATTGGCTTATCTCGTCTCAATCGTGTAGTACATCGGTGGAAACAAGTCATCGGTGGCCGTTTAGAGACCCATGTTGCCCCGAACGAGCAGGGCTGTTGCGACTGCCGCCTGTTACCTGCGCCGTCATTGTCTGCCGCTCGAGATCTTCAGGTCGCCGATGAAAAGCCCGGCTGTTTGCCCACGTCCGCGACGCGGCTTTGGTTTACAGACGGCGTCCCATTAGCCTCCCGTTCCGTCTGCACGCCATGTTGTTGCTTCCAGTGTGTCTCACAAATTTTCTTTCTTTTTTGTGCATCCTGTACTCACTAATGCCCACATGTAGTTTCCGATTTACAACAAATACTATACAATACGTAACACAATTTATTGAAATTTATGAGATAGAAAATTTTAAGATGCATTCAATAGTGAGGTCATTTACCTTTACATTTATTATTCTTCTATTTCTATAATTAGCCAAGACACTCACGTATTTATTATAACAAAAGCAAAACGAGGATAATGGAATGTAGTCGAATTAAATCGAGTGATACTGAGGGAATCAGATTAGGAAATGAGATGCTTAAAGTGGTAAATGAGTTTTGCTATTTGGGGAGCAAAGTAAGTGATGATGGCCGAAGTAGAGAGGATATAAATGTAGACTGGCAATGGCAAGGAAAGCGTTTCTGAAGAAGAGAAATTTGTTAAGATCGAGTATAGATTTAAGTGTCAGGAAACCGTTTCTAAAAGTATTTGTATGGAGTGTAGCCATGTATGGAAGTGAAACGTAGATGATAAATAGTTTAGACAAGACGAGAATAGAAGCTTTTAAAATGTTGTGCTACAGAATAATGTTGAAGATCAAATGGGTGGATCACACAACTAATGAGGAGGTATTGAATAGAATTGGGGAGAAGAGAAATTTGTGGCACAACTTGACTAGAAGAATGGATCGCTTGGTAGGACATATTCTGAGGCATTGTAAGATGGCAAGAACTATGCCTCTTACATGAAGCCATTAAAGATCACCTAACTCACGTTGAGCGAACAGTAGGGCTGAACATAAATGACTGACAAGGCACGATGCATCTTGTAGAGGATATAGTATGGACGGCAATTGAAGCCAAATTAATTGCGAAAGGTTGCAAGGAAAATAGCGAGAGAAACTCGGGACTCCACGCAAAGCACGGCAAAAGTAGGAAAGGTCATGTTATCAAGGCTGCAAAGCTGGATAAAACGTGTCGAAGAAAAGCAACAAGAGCAACCGGACATAGGGCCTAACGAGATGTTGAAAGAGGAGGTGAAGACATTAAAAAGAAATTTAGAGGACGAGGTATAACGTCTCATTACAGAGACGTCAGGAAAGGAGAAGGGTGTAATTACTGCGTCGACTTAACCGTCACTTGCCGGAACACAGATAACCGCATCACGGTGTGACAAAGTTGACACTGTAAACAACGGGAGCCACGCCTTCATTCACAGCTCTGAGGCAACGACCGAGGTAAGCACGGACAGCGCGCAGCAGTCCAGTGAGTACAACTGCTGCCGGCTGATTAGATGTACCGAACAACTGTCGAACATACAAAGGGGGAGAGATGACGATAGCGTGTCGGAACGAATTCGTCCACGTCCCGAAGTTCATACGAATCGTAAGTACGGTCGAAATGATGACCGGTTTGACTACAAGTATTTTGTATCAGTCCGAAAGTTCCATCGCTACAAGGACGAAGGTAATAGCTTGCATCCAAAACCTTTTATGGGACAATTCGAGTTATCTTTGCCCCCACACTGGCCACTGATGTACCAGCTGGATTTTGTGCGCTCCCATATGGAGGGCGCGACCGCTGAGTGCATGAGAAATGTAGAGAAGACGAGCGTCTCGTTCGAAGAATTCAAAAATGCCTTCTGGCTAGTATTGGTCTAAAGAGACCCAAGAAAGGATCAAACAAGAAATTATGATGTCCAGAGATATGGAAGGGGCAGGGTACTGGAGTCCGGTCAAATTTTCTGAAAATATGACAAAAAGGAACCAGTACCTAGACAACCCATGTAGCGGTGCGGAAATCATCAAATTATGCTACATGGAACTTCCCATCTCGTATCAACAATCACTTGCCGGTCGTTGTGGTAGCGATACTGAGGTATTTAAGGGCATTTGCGCTAACTGGAATTCGCATTTCAAGAGGAACAGGGGCGGGAGAAACGCCGACAGCGTGAACAAAATAACAACCGTCGCAATAATGGACCTCAGTGGGATAGTAGGCCAGTACCAAACTACAACGGCCACAAGCAAGATAGGAGTAATGGGGAACTCGAAAAGAAGGCACACGGAAGAAGAGCGACACTCTCCGGTGCAACATAATAAATTTCAAAGGACTTGGGGCGGTAATCAGCAATCGGGAAGGAACAGGAATAATGGTTACCAAAATAACAACCAGGAAGAAGTCGAAGTCCGCCCTCCGAAGCCTGGTCCATCCCACCTTAACGGGCAGGATTACGAATGACTAGACCAGAGCGCGGACGTAGTAAATATGTGCTAGAATAACGATTTTTGCTAGTGTCTTGTTTGTTTGTGTATGTACTGATCTTAGTGGTAGAATGTCTCGTTTATAAGTGCCGATATTTTGTGTTTTTATTGTTAATAATATCTCGCCTCTCGATGTTGTGAAAGTGAGGTGCACTAGATTATTTTGTAAAAACACACGATTAAAGAATGGAAAACAAGTATTTCTGGGTGTACCCCTAGAAAAAGATAGATTAGGAACTCTGTAAATTACGCAAAAGTTCCCCGTAATTGTATCTCTGTCATTGGAGAACATATTTAAGGTGGCCAGTCCCGTAGGTCGTTACGAGGACGCACCGATGCATCTCGTATGCCCCTGAATACGTAAGAGGTGGACAGCTATGCGCAGTTGCGTGAATTAGCACAATCACAGGTCTTATAAAAACATTCGTGACAATAGTACAAAACGGGAAGAAAATAGAGGAGAGAAGGAGTGTCGCAATAGAACACGGTAAAGGAAGCTATCCAAACTTCCAACAAAAATCTTGGTAAGACTGACACATGTCTACGTTTGTTGTGTTTTATACATGTTCGCAGGCACAATAAGAGGGACGTCTGCCACATAGGGAATTCAGAAGAAAAAACAAGATTAGAGATAAAAGGTAGTTAATAGTAGGTATGTAGTCGGGTTGGCCAACACCGTGTTAGTCGTAGGAATTGGTAGTTAGAAATGGTGATGGGATCATGTCCAGATAATCTTGATTCCCTATCCCTTGATTGTGTGTGTGTGTGTGTGTGTGTGTGTGTGTGTGTGTGAACGACTGTGAAGCAAGTTGTCTTGTACATTTTTATGTGTATGTATAAAAAAGTTCTGTTACATTTCTATTTTAATTGATCCTGAAGTTGATTTACAAACAAGTAAAATTATTGCTTTTGCAATAAAACAAGTTCATTTTCTTCAAAAAAAAATGTATGGTACTGATGGTTAAATATAAGCGCTTTCCGTGTACTAAAATTAGTTGTCTTAATGTGTTAAGGTGGCGTAACTGAACAAGAGGGAGTTGAAGCTACGACACCTGGCACACCACACACGAGCTGACAAGGAACGAGGACGACAGCAATGAGGGGAGCACACAGCTGACGATGGTGATGGCATGCAGACCACGCCCTGAATCGACGGGGACGGTGGTCAACTCAGCAGCCAAGGAGAGGTGACATCCAGCACCTCTGTGTACGACAAATGGGTCGGTCCTGGTCTCTGCACACGGTACGGATCGGGGGCAGCAATGAAGATGTCCAAGAAGGTTTCTATATTTGTTGCTCGCCACGTCAGGTGGAGCGACAGCGCAGTTGACCCTTCGTGCCTAATGACACCAACTTTTAAGGCCTGAGCAAAAAATAGGCTCTTGTCTGATCACGGTCCCTCCCTTACCCTAAAACGTCTATAGAAGGAACAATGACCTGTGGCTGAGCCGCTAGAGATCACCGATCATAGATGCACCGATGGGGTCTTGTGCCTGTCGGACAAGTTGTCAACAACGAGCTCTTAGGTGAGAGCCATCCTGCCTCAAGAAGATGCGGGTGCCTGTGGCGCCATCTCCGTAATCGACGTTGCTCTCTTCTCAGTCGTTAGCCATTCCCCAACTTGCTAGTCACAACTAATGTCACTTCCGTGCCTGCAAGAAACTTGTGCCTAATGTGTGAGTGCGTCAGTGTGGATTCAAATGAATAACATGAGCCTCAACGAACGTAAAGTACTCATTTGATCTGTTTATGTATTATTTTATAAGAAAGTTATGATTTTATAAATGTGCCATTTGTTAAAACGTCATATATTTGTCATGCCACGTCTCTTCGTGTTAGAATAAGATTTCATACTTATACCTTGTTACAAATACACAACAGTGGTTGATCAGTACGCAATGATTCTTCTCATTTTGGTTGTGAGATATATATATATAAGGTACATGTGTATACACAATCCAGACACTGGACTGGGCCAGACCTTGTTGAATTGTGTAAAGATGACACTTTCACCATGCACAATATAAACGTCCAGAGACAGTGAGACAAAAAAAAAACCCTTCATTTATAAAATATCAAAGGGGCGTTCACATATAACTGAATGAGAGCAACCACTATCAACTTCACAAAATGTTACATGAATATTCTCCATGTATGTTTTTAGTAATTTAAGTCGAGTAGGGATGGATAACTGAGAGTGAATGGACCTTAAGTTATAATTGCGGGTCTTGCCATTCAAATGACAAGCACAGAGGTGCTTAAACATGTGTATTTGCCCTTTGCGACGTGTGTCCTTGTAATATAATTGTAGTTCCCTTTTGAGTACTCCTACCAATAATTGTCTCAGGAATCGGCAGAGATTAAAGTAAAATTACGACTAAATATTGACCACGTCTTTACCAGTAAATCCAGTCATTGAAGGCAGGTACCCTAGGAATGAGTGGGAGTTTACCATTGCCTCCTCTCTGATGCAATCAATTGCCCATAACTAATCACATGAACGGATTAAAATACCAGTTATGGAGATATTAATTTTGTACCACAGGTGGTAACACCACAGGAGTCATCACCTGTACTACAAAACTGATTTGAATAGGGGGCAAGAACTATGTCCCTTACATGAAGTCATTAAAGATCACCTAACTCACGTTGAGCGAACAGTAGGGCTGAACAAAAATGACTGACAAGGCACGATGCATCTTGTAGAGGGTATAGTATGGACATATTGGAATCATTAATGTCAGGTGATGGTTTTAAAGTAATTCACATGACATGAAAACTTTGTGGAAACACGTCGATTTACTGGAGGCTAGTTTATCCCAGGGAAGTATTCGAGTTGACTGTGGCTGGCTGGGGAGCGGCAAAGGGAAGCGACAATAGGCAGCTTAGGGTGGCTCAAGCTCTGAGAAAGCAGTAATGGGGCACGGCCTCCAGCTACCTTAAGATGAGTGACAGTGAGTGGGTGGTTGACCCTATGCTGCTATACTGGGAAGCAGACGGATAACTTGTACGCCTGTTGATAAATGTCCGTTGTCCCGTTTTCAGTGAAACATGCGAGAAAGCCACGCAAAGCTACGTTGCAGCGGTCAATAAAGGCCAAAATATGCATGTTCGTGACTATAGCAACTTCATGCTGAATTCACGGTCCACAGAGTCTGAAGTAAATCAGGTGAAGAGCGACAGAATGAAATACGCCAGCCTCCGATGGGTTTTTTTTTTTTTTGGTTGGGTTTAAGGGCGCTCAACTGCTGAGGTCATTAGCGCCCAGTCACTGTTGTTAGAACACATGGAACCTGGTAAAACTCAAGGGGATGGAGGGGACACCAGAAGGACCCGACAAAGATGCAGACAAAATAAGTAAAAAGATTAAATGTCTTTGGACAAGCCAGTTAAAGTTATAAAACGCAGAATACGAGCAGCTGCTCGAGCGTCATCAGCTAAAACATCCGGTAAAGTAGATGGCAGGGACAGGACAACACGAAATTGACTAAAACGGGGACACGACAATAAAACATGGCGCACTGTTAATGCCTGACCACAAGGGCACTGCGGGGCTGGGTCACCGGAGAGCAGGTAGCGGTGGCTAAACCGGCAATGCCCAATCCGCAACCTGGTCAAAAGGACCTCCTCGCGCCGAGATGGTCGGGAGGATGTTGTCCAAGCAGTTGGTAACGGTTTTACTGCCCGGAGCTTGTTTCCTTGGAGGGATGACCAAGCATCCCACCACAACGACACAAGCCTCTTACAGACATCCCCACGAACGTCGGATGACGGGACACAATGGGAGGCTGGCCGAGGCAGGAGGACTGCAGCCTTGGCTGCAGCATCCGCAGCCTCATTCCCAGGCACTCCCACATGTCCGGGAACCCACAGAAAGCTGACAGAACCACCGTTATCAGCCAAAGAATGGAGGGACTGCTGTATCTGTTGTATCAAGGGATGGACCGGATAGGGAGCTCCAAGGCTCTGAAGAGCACTGAGTGAGTCAGAGCAGAGTACATATGATGAATGGTGGTGGCGGCGGGCATACTGAACGGCCTGATGGAGAGCAAAAAGCTCGGCCGTAAAGCTGGAACATTGGTCAAGGAGCCGGTATTTAAATGTGGCGGCCCCGACGACAAAGGCACAGCCGACACCATAGTCAGTTTTGGAGCCATCGGTGTAAATAAAGGTGTGACCGGCAAGTCGAGCACAAAGTTCGGCAAACCGTGAGCAATACATTGCAGCTGGAGTACCATCCTTCGGGAGTGAGCTGAGGTCGAGATAAATATGAACCGGAGCCTGGAGCCAAGGTGGTGTCGGGCTCTCACCCTCTCTGAAGGTGGTAGGGAGGGCAAAATCCAATTGTCGAAGCAGACGACGGAAGCGGACTCCGGGGGGGGGGGGGGGGGGGCAGCAGGGCAGAGACATACAACCCGTACTGACGGTCGAGAGAATCGGCGAAGAAGGACTTGTAAGAGGGGTGGTCGGGCATAGACGACAGCCGGCAGGCATACCGACACAGCAGTACGTCGCGCCGGTAGGTCAACGGTAACTCGGCAGCTTCAGCATAAAGACTCTCGACAGGACTAGTGTAGAAGGCTCCGGTCGCAAGACGTATCCCCCGATGGTGGATGGAGTTGAGCCGGCGTAAGATGGACGGCCGAGCGGACGAGTAGACGAAGCTCCCATAATCCAGCTTCGATCGGACTATGGACCGATACAAGCGAAGCAGGACAGTGCGATCCGCTCCCCAAGATGAACCGCTAAGAACTCTGAGGACATTAAGGGAACGTGTACAACGGGCTGCCAAATAAGAGACATGTGGAGACCAACACAGTTTCCTGTCCAACGTGAGCCCTAGAAACTTAGTTGTGTCCACGAATGGGAGAACAACGGGACCGAGATGTAAGGATGGCGGAAGGAACGATCGCCGTTGCCATCACCCAGTAGTGGACGAGTGGTACACATCTTCTTTAACACCGGCATCCATATACCGTTTAATTTGACGCCCTCCTCAAGTGCTCAGCAAGGTAAGGTTAGCAGGTTGCTCTTCTTGTCGTTACATATCAGACTGTGCACGTTGTTTTTTTTTTTCCTTCAGAAAAACTTACGTATCTTATGAATAATTATGCAATGTTATCTAGTGACATTAATTTTATTAAATTCTCTCTCCATTAAAGTCTTTAATTCTCGCCTCTACTAACTACACAACATACAAGGTGAACTTTAAGGTTTCAATTCTTGTCATCTTTTTTTATGTATGTACGATTGTTTTCATATGCACTGTGAAATAATTAAAATATAACACACCAGTTGACTGACGTTTTTGCCCTATGATATCTCAAGATCGTGACTGTTTTACATTTTTTGCTGCAGCATTGTGATATTCTGTGTACATTTTTGCATTTGAACACTATTTTTTTTCATATTACATTTTCTGTCATGGTATGCTGTATGCTTAATCATGTTATCATAAACCAGTCATTATTTAGTGAGTATATGAATTAAATGCAGACGGAATAGACGAAAGAAGATACAAAAACCTTATGTGGAAGAATAAATGGATCAGAATTAACAAGCATTAACAAGAATATACTATACACATCGTAGAATAGCAGTCTTAACTATTTTTTTCTTTCAGAATACGAGGCGATTGATGCAGGCTGTCAGACAGAACTACATATCTTAGTTTTAGTGATGAAATATGCTAGAGATAAGGAATAGTTGTATAATGAGTAATGAAGTGATTTTTTGCAGATGATAATGATGAAGAATATGATAATATGGGTAATGAAGTTTTTCTTTGCAGATGACGATATGGATAATTAAGTTTTTCTTTACAGGTGAATGAAGCTTTTTTCTTTACAGATGAGGATAATGTTGAAGTTATGTTTTTATACTATGTAGTTATTTAAGTATTTGTTGCAGTTCGTTATGACAGTAGGTATTTTATTGCTTAGTAGGATGACTGAAGGTTTTGGAAGGGATAGCTATGGAACACATCTTTTATACACATTTCACTAGCTGTTAATTCGAAGTTCACTACTTTTCAGCATAATATGCGTTTCTTCTTTCAGCTCAATAATCCATTTTGTATTTTTTCCAGGAGAAGCTTTTCATGATACTTACTAAACCTGTTACTTATTAAACGTGTTCTAGTACTTGCATTTTTTTTACCAAGTTGTGTCTCATCTATGAATGTGATCACATATACTCTACTTGTTTCATAACCTTGCTACAGCTGACTCATGACGAATGACGTTACACATCTTCATTTGCAGCAAAGTCCAAAAGCAATTTTTTTTCTCTTTCCCCTGTAATTACCCAACGCAATGCATTGCTAACAAAAAAAATGTATTACCAGTCCCAAATAATGATACCAGTTTAAGAGAGTTCTGAGTAATGCTGATCAGCTATGAATAATATGTAACAAGGAAATGAATGCTACTAATTATGCTTTATAACTGGGAAAAGAATGTTACTGATTACTGTATTGAGATGACTACTGTATTTAAATGACAAATGATTAATAATGCTTTGGAACTAGGAAATGAATGCTACTAATTATGCTTTGTAACTGGGAAATGAACGCTACTGATTACGGCATTGAAATGACCAATGACAATGTTGTCTGTAAATCAATTAATGAACATTTTTCTGTAATACTACATACATGGTACAGAAATGTTCAATAACTGGGCTATGAATGCCGCAGACTACTAATGTAATTCCCAATGAAGACTAGTATGTCACTTAATGTCCTTCACTTTCTGACCTAACTACCCTGAATTACTGTAATATCCATTTGTCCTGTATATCCTCTTGATCATGGAGCACTATATTTGGTTTTTGCACTAATTCTACGTTGGTGTGCCTTGTAAGAGCGTGGTGTTGACACGACATGCTGTCCACCACCGTGAGCGATGGAGACGTTATTATGGTCGCACTGTTTCGTGTACCTGATGTACTGCCAAAATGATAACATGGAATATTACTACGACATTTCAGTGTCTTGGGTACGCTGATAAATACTTCTGGGAAAAGAACTTCAGATTGTCTCACTTGTTGTTGTACTTCTGTGGAAAGATATGGACTTTCAGTGCAGCTGCGTGCAACCTAAAGTGCTACAACCATGATGCAATCCTTCCCTTTCCTATCCTAATTCTTGTAACAAAGCATATACAGTACATGTACATTTGTGTCATTTGTTAGTATGATTTGTATTCATTGCCTTTACATTTTGTGATTTCCTGACATGTTCAATACTTCAGTGCGTATGCACTTATGTTATTTGTTACTCATTGTATATGCATTTCGTCATTTGCTGATATATTATGTACTACTGTGCGTGTGCACCTTTGCCATTTGTAAATATGTCTTGTACTCATTGTATATATTTTGTCTTTGTCTGATATGTTTTGTACTCGGTGCATGTGCACCATATTTACTTCATGCACCTATACATCTGTATATTCTCTAATTGTAAAGTCAATTAATTATGAAAAAATTTGTTGCTCATGGCAAGTCCAAAAGACTCACCATCGCTGCCAAATTTTTAACTGTGTATGGGGTCTGACACGCGTTGCTTGTGTGTTTTCCCCGTTACTCTTAACACCATGCGCTGTCTTAAAGGCGCATGTGCCGCTCGTTATGCACGATTTATTTTCCTGCGTCTGATGTGTGATATCCGTTGCGGACACATTTTCGTTGTGAATGCCGACGATCTGCATAGTCTTAGCGGCGAGTGTGTATGCATCCTTGTGCGGAATTATTTATTGGTCCTTGAATGTGTATGGTGTATGTTGTATGTTGTACATCGGCGGAACATTAGCCGTTAGTGCCAACAACATGTATGCTGTTTGTGGCGCCGATGCCTCCACCGTTGTGCAAGCTTCTTTAGTTCTTATTTCTTATTATTTATTGTTTTAGATTGTGTATGGTGCGTGCCACCCGTCGGAGGCAAAGTCTCACCGTTATGCCGACGAACTTCGTGGACTAGTATTGGCGGCGCACATGCAATTTTATTCTGTCCATTTCTTTTACTATTTTACCTACGTCTCTTGTCTACACCTGTTGGGCGGTGACTTTTACCGTTGTTTTGAACTGCATGCGTCGTTTGACGGCGCGCGTGACCTTTCGTTGTGCCACTTTGTGACCTGTGCATTTATTAGTGTACGGCGTCGGCGGTTTGTTTTTCACCGCTCCTGTCGATCGACTGCGTCGTCCTAGCTGTGCCGGGGCACCTCTGTCTGTGCTTACTCTTTGGTGTTTTCACTGTGGTTGGCGTTTGATGGCCTGCGCTGTATCATTTTCGCCGTTCATGTTCACATGTTGCGTTGTTTTGGCGGCACCGTTCTGACCGTCATTGTGGACCTTTCTTTCGTGTGTATTCTGTGTATACTATCTGCCACCTGTCGGTATGCCATTTTCGCCGATCTTGTCCACACTACGCGTCATCTTCGCAGCGCTACTGTTTCGCTTCTTGTGTACACAGCATTTTTTGTTCCTTGCGTTGTGTATGGTTCCTGACACGCGTCGGTGGCACATTCTTACCGTTAATGTTAACAAAACGCATGGTCCGCACAAGGTCTCTGCCTTAAAAACTCTCTGTGAAACCCGTTGCCATGTCGCCTTTTTGCATGAAGTGACACGTGAGGCTTTGATGCTTCTAACCGATTTGAGTGACTACGGTATTGGGGATAATGTGGTGTCCGCTGATGTCACCGGCACTGCTATTTTAGTATCCCCCGGGCTTACTGTCAGGAATATTGAGTGTCTGCCTAATGGCCGCGCTATTGCGTGCACTATTGAAGGCATCGTGTTTGTTAATGTTTACGCTCCTTCCGGCAGCGAATATGCGGCGCGGCGGCTCTTATGGTCAGGAGTTGCGTGAGGTTTTGCACCGGAATTCCGCTTATATAATTTTAGGCGGTGATTTTAATGCGGTCACCGATGATTGCGACCAGGAGCCGCGCCCCAACAAGTGTCAGGAACTCCACACGCTCCTCACAAGTTTTAATCTCAAAGACACGTGGCGAATGCTCCACCCAGTTTAAACCCAATATATCTATTTTTATTCAACGGGACACAGCCGGCTGGATCGGATTTGTTTGTCATCGTCACTGGCAGCCCCGGTAACTCTGAGGTCAGGCCAGTTATTTTTTCACATCACTGCAGTTATAATTGTGAACTTTCCCTTCCACTTTCTAGGCCTTCCTATCGTAAAAATCTTTGGAAGTTCAACTGCAGCCTGCTAGACGACTGCCATTTTACGCAGTCTTTACTGATATGTGGCACAAACTTTTGCAGACTAACACCAGTGACAGTAGCGTCCTCGATTGGTGGGTTGGCACTGCCAAACCTGCAGTCCGGACCTTTTTACTTAATTTTAGCCGCGAAGCAGCGCACTGGCGTCTCTTGACGTCACAATTTTATCAGAGCTGTTTGAAGGACCTAGCCCGACAGGTCACGGCCCAGCCGCATCTTCTTCCCATTTTCAAACAATTTCAGGCCGAACTCTTGTCCGATCTGCGGCGGAAGAGTAGAGGGCTAGTTACACAGAGCCAGCCTGTGGGTTTTTTTGTTGTTGTTGTGGTTTTAGGGCGCAAAACTGCTACCGTCATTAGCACCCAGTCCGGGACTGAAGAAACAGTAAAAAACCTAAAATAGAAACCAGCAGCAGTGGGAACGAAAGGCATAAAATTGGAGAAACTAAAAGCAGAACGAAGGCTTAAAAATCCACTACAGAAAGGGGTTGGTTATCCCAAAAAAAAAAAAAAAACTTCAAATAACTGACGTCATTTCACTGACACGAATGAACTCTAGAACGCGATCGGCCGATCGCGTGTCATCTGCTAAAATTGACGATATATCAGGCGACAGCTGTAGACGGGCGCGTAACGGAGTAAAATAGGGACACTCAATTAAAAGGTGTCTTACCGTCCACAACTGAGAGCAGTGGGGACAGAGTGGGGGAGGATCGCCGCTTAAAAGATGTCGATGGCTAAAAAGACAGTGCCCTATCCGGAGTCTAGTTAAAATTACCTCTCCCGACGACGCGTTCGGGAGGAAGAGGTCCAAGCACAAGGAAGAGTTTTTACGTCCCGCAATTTATTTTGGGGAAGTGTCGACCAGTGCGCGTGCCATAAATGAACAACATTACGACATAAAACGCTCCGTAGATCGGCGACGGGAATCGATGGAATTGCTGGCCGAAGAAGAGAGACTGCAGCCTTGGCTGCAATATCAGCCGCCTCATTTCCGCAGATACCATCGTGTCCCGGGAGCCAGAG
The DNA here is from genome assembly GCF_023864275.1 of Schistocerca cancellata. Lineage (NCBI taxonomy): Eukaryota > Metazoa > Arthropoda > Insecta > Orthoptera > Acrididae > Schistocerca > Schistocerca cancellata. Next base: position 194,283,399 of record NC_064626.1, on the reverse strand, counting down.
GAACGCCACCGAGACGCCCCCCAGGTGGAGCAAGCGCAGACAGTCCTGAATCCGGTGGACCAGAGGGTGCACAGGTTAAAGAGCTTTGAGACTGAGGAGAGAGCTGAGAGAATCGGAGCAGATAACGTACTGTATCTGCTGATGGCGGCGGATGTAGTGGACAGCCTGGAGAACAGCGTAAAGCTCCGCAGTATACACCGAACACTGGTCGGGAAGCCGAAAGTGATTTGGGGTGTCGCCAACAACATAGGCACTCCCTACACCTAACGATGTTTTCGAGCCGTCGGTGTAAATAAATGTGGCGTCCGTCATTTGTGCACATAGAGCAGCAAATGCCCGACGATAAACAAGTGAAGGGGTACCATCCTTGGGAAATCGACAAAGGTCACGGAGCAGGCAGATCCAAGTTGTCAAGAAGGTTTTTGGAAAGCGGAAGGAAAGAGAATGGAGCAGTTGACGGAAGCGGACTCCCGGTGGTAGTAGGGAGGAGGGGCGGCCTGCATACCCTACATCAAAGGAGGCGTCGAAAAAAATGTCATGGGCTGGATTAGCAGGAATGGAAGACAGATGGCTAGCATAACGACTCAGGAGGACTGCTCGCCGATTGGACAGCGGAGGTTCAGCAGTCTCAGCATAAAGGCTTTACACAGGGCTGGTGTAAAAAGCCCCAGACACTAAACGTAATCCACGGTGGTGGATAGAGTCGAGACGCCGAAGAATAGGCGGCCGAGCAGAGGAGTAGACTATGCTTCCATAGTCCAATTTCGAGCGCACTAAGGCGCGATAGAGGTGGAGAAGGACCACTCGGTCCGCTCCCCAGGAGGTACCATTCAGGACACGGAGGGTGTTGAGGGATCGCAGACAGCGAGCCGAAAGATACGAAATGTGGGAGGACCAGCATAGTTTTCTGTCAAACATAACACCCAAGAATTTAGCGACGTCCGAAAACGGAAGGTTGACAGGTCCTAGATGTAAGGAGGGTGGAAGAAACTCCTTACGTCGCCAAAAATTAACACAAACGGTCTTACTGGGAGAAAAACGGAAGCCGGTTTCAACGCTCCGAGAGTGGAGGCGATCGAGACATCCTTGAAGACGTCGTTCAAGAAGGCTGGTCCGTTGAGAGCTGTAGTAGATCGCAAAATCGTCCACAAAGAGGGAGCCCGAGACATCAGGAAGGAGACAATCCATAATTGGATTTACGGCAATGGCAAACAATACAACACTCAGCACGGAGCCCTGGGGTACCCCGTTTACTTGGGAGAAAGCACGGGAGAGAGTACTGTTCACCCGCACCCTAAATATGCGCTCTGCCCTAAATTCGCGAAGAAAAAGGGGCAGCCGACCTCGAAAGCCCCAAGAGAATAGTGTGCGGAAGATGCCTGTCCTCCAACAGGTATCGTATGCTCTCTCCAGATCAAAAAATATTGCTACTGTTTGGCGTTTCTGGAGAAAATTGTTCATGATATAAGTGGAGAGAGCAACAAGATGGTCAACTGCATAACAATGCTTTCGGAATCCGCATTGGGCTGGTGTTAAAAGACTGCGGGATTCCAGCCACCAAGCTAAACGGTAATTCACCATACGCTCCAAAACCTTACAGACACTACTCGTGAGAGAAATGGGGCGATAGCTAGAGGGGAGATGTTTGTTCTTTCCAGGTTTCGGAACAGGAACGACGATAGCTTCCCACCATCGTCTGGGAAAAGCACTGTCGGTCCAAATTCGATTATAAAGGCGAAGGAGGTAATGCAGACTATGTGTTGATAAATGCAGCAACATTTGGACTTGGATACCATCCGGTCCTGGGGCGGAGGAGCGAGAAGAAGAGAGTGCATGTTGGAGTTCCCGCATGGAGAAAACAGTATTGTAGCTTTCGCGATTTTGAGAGGAGAAAGCAAGATGTCGCACTTCCGCAGCACGTTTCTTCGGGAGAAACGCTGGAGGGTAATTTAAAGAGCTCGAAATCTCAGCAAAGTGCTGACCCAATGAGTTACAAATTGCGACGGGGTCCACTAATGTATCATGCGCGACAGTGAGCCCAGAGACCGGGGAGAAACTAGGCGCGCCTGAGAACCGTCGAAGCCGACTCCAAACTTCCGAGGAGGGAGTGAAGGTGTTAAATGAGCTAATAAAGAATTTCCAACTTGCCTTCTTGCTATCGCGGATGACACGACGCCATCGCGCACGGAACTGCTTATAGCGGATACAGTTGGCCAAAGTAGGATGGTGGCGGAAAACGCGAAGAGCACGTCGCCGCTCACGTATTGCGTCACGGCGGTGCGTGGTATTGAACGTTCCACAGCTGTAAGAATAACGTCTGTAATATGAGTCGAGGCTAGATAAATGACGGTCATCGAATGTCGCTAGAGACGAAAAAAGTGTCCAATCGGCTTGGGCAAACTTCCAGCGTCGCGAGCGCATATATGGCAGTTGAGGCTGCAGTCTAAGGACACAGAGTGTGGTCACTCGAGTGTGTATCATCAAGGGCGAACCATTCGAAGCGCCGAGCTAGCGGAACAGTACCGACCGCAAGGTCCAAATGAGATAAATGTGTCGTGGAGGCAGACAAAAATGTGGGGACCCCAGTGTTGAGGCAAACTAGATCCGCTTGGTGGAAGACGTCTAGCAATAGTGAGCTACGTGGACAAGGATGCGGTGATCCCCAAAGCGGGTGGTGGGCATTGAAGTCCACAACCAGCAAGATCTTGGGGTGTTCTTTGGTCGGCCGGCAGATTTAGATAACCTGTACTCTGTTCTCCGGCAATTTGAGAAGGCGACGGGGGCCATTATTAATGTTCACAAGACCATGTTGCTCCCCCTTACTCCTCGGATGAGGCATGTGCGTCGAAATTGGTTCAGTGTTGTGCAGCAGCACGAAGTCCTAGGGGTTCTTTTATCCTCAGGGCATGGAGGCTCTGAATTGGCGTCCCACCTTACACAAAATAAGGGCGGTTGTTAAAATTCATGCGGCCCGGCATTTGGCGCTTTATGATAAGGTGCAGCTTATCAATACTACCATCTTAGCTAGAGCGTGGTATTTAGCACAAGTTCTCCCGCTACCTAAGCTACTCGACCGCGCTATTAAACAGGCCGTCTACTGGCTCCTTTGGAAAGGGGACATTTTCAAAGTCTCCTTAGCCACCTGCACCTTAAATCCAGCCGATGGGGGACTCGGTCTGGTGGATTTCTCCGCCAAATGCGCAGCGCTCCTCTTCAAACGGACTACGGCCGTGTTAGAGAAGGAAACCAGCAGTGCCACGGTCATGTTGTTCAATCAATATCGCCCACCTTCCGTAGTTGCCCCGGTCTCTGTCAGCCACATACCGTTTTCGCTGAATTACGTGCGGCGTTTTTATTTTCGCAACAGCTATCTTGCGTATAGTGGCTCCAGCGGAGGCCGTGTCGGCGACATTATCCGTGCTCTGCGGGGATCACCGGCCAGGAAGAAGTGGGAGTACCGCATGCCGCACACTGACTGGCGAACGGTTTGGCGAAACATCGCCACATCAGTCCTTCCTGCCCCTGTTAGAGCGACGTGGTATAAGGTCGTGAATGGTACGATTCCTACAAATGCTAAACTGCACACTATTCATCTGAGTCCATCGCCCGCCTGCGAAGAGTGCCATGACGAAGATACCATTGAACATCGCTTCGTGTGCCGTCGGTTCCGAGCTGTGTGGGACACTGCTCGCGATATGGTGCGCCTCGTCAACAGGGTGTCTCCAGAGCAGGTGTCAGTGGCAGATGCGATCGTACCCCAGTGTAAGGCGTTTCCGACCGCCAAACGCAATGCCACTATCTGGTTACTCGGTCATACAATACATTCTCTATTTTGTCTCAAACTGACGGATCGTCTGGATTTTCTCACATACTTATGGGCTGAACATGGCAAGTACCGTGTTCGAAAAGACTATGCTATGACTTTTGCAAATTTTTTACATGTCGCCTTGGCGCATGCTTTTGCTCATTTACCGATGTCGACTTTATTAATTTTCAACTTTCCTGCTTTAAACTATGACGTGATAGTGAGAAAATTCGTCTTGCGATGAATGTACAGTCTTTGACATAAAAACTGACCGCCGGCCGGCCGCCACAAGAGACTAAGTCCGAGTCGTTCACTTAAGGTGGCCAATAAAACTGACCGCCCCTGACAACTCTAAGTCCGGCCATCTGCACAATCTGGTAACACTGTAATATGCGCAAGTGTCACGAGGAAGTTTTGTCTACTTCCGAGTTTATATGGCTGGAGTGAGCCAGTGGTCTTGCAATAATCGTTGTGCATTCTAAACTTAGAGTCTCATGTTCGTGTCCAACTGGTTTTTTTAACCACATTTCGGTCTAAAGTTATGAGTCGATTGAACATCGAAGACAATTCGCTTAACTTTCTACCCACCCGCAATAACAAGTATTCCAGAAACACCTCCGCAGGACAGCTCGTGGCTGTGTCGCGATCAGAACAGCTTACGCTTGAGCGTTTCCTCGCGCTGCAGCGGCTACCGGCCACCGGCCAGATGCCACCCGCCGCCTGAAATCCGGCGCCACCCATGTGAAGGCGGCGCCACGCTGTCAGTGTATCAATGCCATTTTCGCATTTGAAGTTCTAGTTATCATCTTGCAGCTAAGCATTGGATTTTGCATACTTGAAAATCATGAACTGCAGTTAAGCACTGTAAAATTGAGTCGAAAGTGGAAAAAGGTGTAACATCTGCAACACAACGTTTACTTTTGGTATAACAGAGGGGTGAATGTAGAGGAGACAGCTAGAAAGGTTTGAACTGAGTGTGGAGCGAGTGCTTTTGGGAAAAATACGCCAGAAAAAGGTATTCTTGTTACAACAAAGATCGTTCTGGCATGAATGATTTTCCACATTAAGGAAATCTCGACTACTGATATATGTGACATTTTACCATCATGCGACATTTGCATTCAACAGGCAAAGTTCAGAAGTCTGGTGTAGGAGTATTGCATGCTCTAATTCGAAACAACAAAAATCAACGGAGTGACTATTATTGAACGTCATCAGGTCGCTCATTGAGCATTCCTTTGCAGTACTGTTACTGATGACGTGTTATGATGCCTTTATCGTTAACTTCCTAAGAAGAAATGAAAGGCTGAGCCCCACAAAAAGACGTAGACTAGAGCAAAGAGTAGTGTGAACAGATTTTACATTTGATAGCTCCATAAGTGTGTTTTGGACTACGAATTCTGCCCCAAGGGGTGTGTGCAACACAGCTGGAATTTGTTGTCAACAACTGAGACACCTTTCGGTCGCAGTGTAAGAAAGTCGAGCAACAAAACATCACCTGTGCTACTGAATGATAACTCACTCTGTTGATCCGAGAAACAAAACTATCCAGGAGACTGATAGGAAAGTCGTCTCTCAGGCACTTGTATTGATAGGGAAGTCGTCTCTCAAGCACTTGTCCCTCTCACCATATATTCGTAAAATATTACCTTTAGCGCTCTTGATCGTTCAACCGTCAATGCAATTTATTTCTAGACAAAAATACTCTTAAAACTACTATGGTTTAATGACATCGTTAAAAGAAGGTTTCTACGGGCGTAGAATTTGTAAACAACTGTTGCATTGTCAGATTGTTGTAGATATCGTGAAAGAAAATTCAGCTGCTGATTAATTTCTCTTTGATGATTACTGTTGCGTTTAGTAAACTAATGGAAAATGCAAATAAAATATTCACTTTACTAAGAGAAATTAAATTCAGCTTACTACAGAAACATCACGACGGCAGTCTATCTTAATAAAGCATTAAGTTCCAAAATGGTTCAAAAGTCTCTGAGCACTATGGGACGTAACTTCTGAGGTCATCATCAGTCCCCTAGAACTTAGAACTAGTTAAACCTAACTAACCTAAAGACATCACACACATCCATACCCGAGGCAGGATTCGAACCTGCAACAGTAGTGGTCGCGTGGTTCCAGACTGTAGAGAAGCATTAAGTGTCTGTAAGACGATTGATCGTATTTTAACACGAATTGGTAGGATATTACCGACTTTTGACTTCGAAAAGATCTGTATTTACTTCATTTCCTGTACCATTCGCAAATATTATGAGAATGTGGCATTTCGTAGATAAAATTATGTATTCACAACAACAAAAAATATGTCGGCAGAAAACAAAAGTGGCATTATGAAATTGGCAGTACCGTAAGATTTTAGCTCTGACAGTAAGGGTTACTGTAAGTACCAAGACGAATTTTGCTCGAGCGCTGTCTTACGATTCCCTTATTGAGTATGTATCTGCCTGCTTGGAGCTCTACTACAAAAGAATAAAAAATCTGGCTTTCAGCGAGTCTAGAAAGGCAACGACAGCAGCTTGCACCTGGTAGCCAAACATGTTACCTGAGAAATGGTATTTTCCTATAGTGGAAAGACATCCCTTTGTGGTTGAATTGTTGGCAAATATCAGCCAGACTTTTTTTTTGTGGTTTTAGGGCGCACAACTTCAATGGTCATTAGCGCCCTGACTACTCTAAGAATGCACCGCGAGGCACAAGTTGACAACAACTAAAAGGGAAAACACGATAAAAGACAGACTGACAGGCATAGGATTAAAAAACAGCATCATCAAATGTCCTTAGCGAGTTTCGTCAAATTGATAAAACGAAGAACACGAGCAGCTGCTCGTGGGTCATCCGCTAAAATGGCATCGAAAGTATTTGGCAGGTTAAGATCTAGGCGCAGTGTGTTAAGATCTGGACAGGACATTAAAATGCGTCTAACCGTCAGCAAGTGCCCACATGGGCAGAACGGCGCCGGCGCAGCCGTCAGCAGATGGCGATGGCTGAACCGGCAGTGTCCAATTCTTAACCGGGCTAAAACGACCTCCTCCCGCCGAGAAGGGCGTGAGGAGGACGTCCAAGCCACGGGAAGAGGTTTTAAGGCCCGAAGCTTGTTGTCGGTAAGTGCAGCCTAATCGGCATGCCACAGCGATAAAATGCGCCGACAAATGACCCTGCTAAAATCGGACGAAGGGACACAACAAGAAGCTGTCCGAGGCTGGAGGACCGCAGCCTTGGCCGCGGCATCTGCAGCTTCGTTCCCAGGGATACCGACATGGCCAGGAACCCACATAAAGCTAACCGGAGAACCGACGTCCACCAGCTGCTGAAGAGAGCGTTGGATCCGGTGTACGAAAGGGTGAACCGGGTACGGATCACTGAGGCTCTGGATGGCGCTCAGGGAATCTGAGCAGATGACATAAGCAGAATGTCGGTGGCGGCAGATGTAAAGAACAGCCTGGTAGAGGGCAAAGAGCTCAGCTGTGAAGACCGAACAATGGCCATGGAGCCGGTATTGGAAACTTTGTGCCCCGACAATAAAGGAACACCCGACCCCGTCATTGGTCTTAGAGCCATCTGTATAAATGAAAGTCATGTTGATAAACTGCGAACGAAGTTCCAAAAAACGGGAGTGGTAGACCGAACTGGCGGTGACCTCTTTTGGGAGCGAGCTGAGGTCAAGGTGAACGCGGACCTGAGCCTGGAGCCAAGGTGGCGTGTGGCTCTCGCCCACTCGAAAGGTTGCAGGGAGTGAAAAATGAAGGTGTTGAAGGAGGCGACGAAAGCGAACTCCAGGGGGTAGCAGGGCAGAGACATACAACCCGTATTGACGGTCGAGAGAGTCGTCAAAAAAGGAACGATAAGACGGATGGTCGGGCATTGACAGTAGCCGACAGGCATACCGACAAAGCAGTATATCGCGCCGGTAAGTGAGCGGCAATTCGCCAGCGTCAGCATGAAGACTCTCTACGGGACTGGTATAAAATGCTCCGATCGCAAGTCGTAAACCCCGATGTTGTATGGAGTTGAGGCGGCGTAAGATGGATGGCCGTGCAGAGGAGTATACGAAGCTCCCATAATCCAGCTTGGAGCGGACGATCGACCGATATAGACGAAGTAGGACGGTACGATCCGCTCCCCACGACATACCACTGAGAACACGGAGGACATTTAAAGAACGGGTACAACGGGCGGCCAAATATGACACATGTGGAGACCAGCTAAGTTTCCTGTCAAAGGTAAGGCCTAAAAATTTGGTTGTCTCCACGATTGGGAGAGCAACGGGACCAAGTCGTAAGGACGGTGGGAGAAACTCTTTGTAGCGCCAGAAGTTAATACAGACCGTCTTCTCGGCAGAAAAACGGAAGCCATTGGCGACACTCCAGGAGTAAAGACGGCCAAGAGAACGCTGAAGACAGCGCTCCAGGACACGTGTACGCTGCGCGCTGCAAAATCAACCACAAAAAGGGAGCCTGATACATCAGCTGGGAGGCAATCCATTATTGGATTGATCGCGATGGCGAAGAGAGCGACGCTCAAAACTGAGCCCTGTGGCACCCCATTCTCCTGGCGAAAGGTGTCGGACAGGACAGAACCCACACGTACCCTGAACTGTCGATCCATTAAAAAGGAACGAATAAAAAGAGGGAGGCGACCGCGAAGGCCCCATGTATGCATGGTGCGGAGAATGCCCGCCCTCCAACAGGTGTCGTAAGCCTTCTCCAAATCAAAGAACACAGCCGCGGTCGGGCGCTTCCGCAAGAAGTTATTCATAATGAAGGTCGACAAGGTAACCAGATGGTCAACAGCAGAGCGGCGCCTACGAAATCCACATTGTACATTGGTAAGTAGGCGTCGAGACTCAAGCAGCCAAACCAATCGAGAGTTAACCATTCGCTCCATCACTTTACAGACACAGCTGGTAAGTGAGATAGGTCGATAACTGGAAGGCAAGTGCTTGTCCTTCCCCGGCTTAGGAATCGGGACAACAATAGACTCGCGCCAGCATGCGGGAACATGTCCCTCAATCCAGATGCGATTGTATGTACGAAGAAGAAAACCTTTACCCGCAGGAGAAAGGTTCTTCAGCATCTGAATATGAATAGAATCAGGCCCTGGAGCGGAGGACCGTGATCGGCCAAGTGCGGTTTCGAGTTCCCGCATGGTGAATGGGGCATTATAACTTTCACAATTCGAGGAGCAAAAGTCAGGTGGCCTAGCCTCCTCTGCCTGTTTGCGGGGGAGGAAGGCAGGGTGGTAATGAGCGGAGCTCGAAACCTCGGCGAAAAAGCGGCCGAAAGCATTGGAGACAGCCTCAGGGGCCACAAGGACTTCATTCGCGACCTTCAAGCCAGAAACTGGGGAGTGGACCTTAGTGCCAGATAGCCGGCGCAGGCTACCCCAGACAACAGAAGGAGGAGTGAAACTGTTGAAGGTGCTTGTGAAAGCAACCCAGCTGGCTTTCTTGCTTTCGTTAATAATACGACGACACTGAGCACGTAATCGTTTATAATTAATACAATTCGCCACGGTAGGGTGGCGTTTAAAGGTGCGTAAAGCACGTCGACGAGCACGTAAAGCGTCTCGACATGCTGCGGTCCACCAGGGGACCGGTACGCGACGTGGCGAAGAAGTAGGGTGAGGGATGGAATATTCAGCAGCAGCGAGAATGACTTCCGTGAGGTGTGCGACCTGACGATCGCAGCTTGTGAAGGTTTGATCCTGAAAGGTCGCCCTGGAAGAAAAGAGCCCCCAGTCTGCCTTGGAGATGGTCCAACTAGAGGAGCACGGAGAGGGAGTATGCTGCAGGAGATGGATAACACACGGGAAGTGGTCGCTCGAATATGTATCAGCAAGTGCATACCACTCAAACCGGCGTGCAAGTTGGGGAGTACATATAGAGAGGTCTAAATGGGAATAGGTATGAGATGTGTCCGAAAGAAAAGTAGGGGCGCCAGTATTAAGGCAGACAAGATTGAGCTGGTTGAAAAGGTCTGCTAACAAGGAGCCCCTCGGGCAGGAGGCTGGAGAACCCCAAAGGGGATGGTGGGCATTGAAGTCTCCAGTTAACAAAAACGGTGCAGGTAGCTGAGCAATAAGTTGCATCATGTCTGCCCTGGTAACGGCAGATGACGAGGGAGTGTAAACGGTACAAAAGGAAAACGTAAAAGTGGGGAGAGTAATGCGGATGGCGACTGCCTGCAGGCCGGTGTGCAACGTGATGGGATCGTAGTAAATATCATCCCGGACCAGCAACATAACCCCTCCATGAGCTGGGATTCCTACCATAGGGGGTAGGTCAAAACGCACAGAGGTGTAGTGTGCCAAGGCAATGTGATCGCATGGGCGTAGCTTCGTTTCCTGGAGGGCTACGACGAGCGGACGATGCAAGCGGAGCAGCAACTTCAAGTCCTCTCGGTTGGAGCGAATGCTGCGAATATTCCAGTGAATAAGTGCCATCGTAAGAAAAGGAAGATGAGAGAAGGGGTCACCTCGAAGGCCGCTTAGGGCCTGGCTTCGAGCGAGCACTGCCGCCGCTATCAGTAGGCGGACAGTCATCGTCCATGGGGTCTATAGGGTCATCGGCCATCTCGGGAGGATGGCCGGGAGGGGGAGCTTCCTCCGCCGGTGAACGGCCAGATGTACGGCTACCGGCGGTGCGGCCAGGCGAAACGGATGACGGCCTGGGGCGGCAACCGCTGGGTGGCGCAGGAGAAGAGATGCGCCGTGGCGGAGAAGGAGAACTGTGCTTCCTATGCGCCTTTTTGGAAGGACGTTTGGTGGAAGTATCGGTCGAAGGCTGGGAGGTCGAGGGACGGAGGAAGTCTGCACGGGATGGTTCCTTCTTGAAGGACCGTGCATCTGACTTCGGTGTCTTCGACTTAGCAGAAGCTGAGGAAGTGGCTGGTGTCTGTGGTGTGATGGGAGGAAGAGGAGACGTCGACCGCGCGATCTTAGCCCTGGCCGAACGGACGACCGTGGTGCTGAAGGTCAGATCGCATGTCTGGGTTGCGACCTCCCGGGTAGTCCGAGGAGAGGCGAGGACAGTACTATATTTCCCCGCTGGGAGCAGCGTGGGCTTCCTACTAGCCAATAGCTTGCGAGCAGCCGAGGTGGACACTTTCTCTTTGACACGAATTTCTTGGATGCAACGTTCGTCCTTATAGGCAGGACAGTCGCGGGAGGATGCGGCATGGTCACCCTGACAGTTCACACAATGAGGAGACGGAGGTGGACAGTCACCCTCATGGGCATCCCTGCCACAAGTGACACATTTAGCCGCATTGGAACAAGACTGTCGAGTGTGATTGAAACGCTGACACTGGTAGCAGCGCGTAGGTGTCGGGACATAGGGGCGAACAGAAATAACCTCGTAGCCCGCCTTGATGCGCGATGGCAGCTTAACACTATCGAAGGTCAAGAAGAGTGTCCGGGTCGGTACAAGGTCGTTGTTGACCTTTTTCATGACCCGATGGACAGCCGTCACGCCCTGCTCAGCGAGGAAAGATTGAAGCTCCTCGTCAGTCAATCCGTCGAGGGAGCTAGTATACACTACACTACGAGACGAATTCAAAGTTCGGTGGGCCTCCACCCGGACAGGGAACGTGTACAGGAGGGTGGCCCGAAGCAGTTTTTGTGCCTGAAAGGCATTCTCAGTTTCTACTAATAAGGTGCCGTTACGCAACCTGGTACAAGATTTGACAGATCCGGCTATGGCATCAACGCCCTTCTGAATAACAAAAGGGTTGACAGAGGAAAAATCCTTTCCGTCCTCAGTGCGAGAAACTACGAGGAACTGTGGGGCAGGCGGTAGTACTTTTGTCACTGTTGGCTGGTCACGTTTCCGTTTTTGGGTCGAAGTCGAAAGCGATGGAGTATAATCCATTGCGGAGGAATCCCCCATGATTGCCAGCGTCTCCGATGGCGCGCTCCTTCCTTGTGGGGACCCTCTCAGAGGGCACTCCCGCCTTAGGTGAATGTTTACACCTCAGGTCACACCTCCCGAGAAACAGACGGAGGGACCAATCGGCATGGTCAGAAGGTATCAGCTCAGGCAATCACCCCTCCCCGGGCCTGGCCTTTACCAGGGGGTACGCGCGTGCCTTACATGTCTACCCAGGGCGGGGACTTACGCGTTACCCCGTCACCGGCTACGCGTGCGAACGCGTGGGTCGCCCTTCAGACACGCACAGGGAGGAAGGAAGAAGAGGAAAAAGAAGAGAGAGAGGGAGAAAGAGGACAGACTGTCTCAAACGCCGAGGCGGAGACCAGAGAAGGCAAGGAGAAGAAGGCAATGAGAAGGCAAGGAGAAAAAGGCAATGAGAAGGCAAGGAGAAAAAGGCAATGAGAAGGCAAGGAGAAAAAGGCAATGAGAAGGCAAGGAGAAAAAGGCAATGAGAAGGCAAGGAGAAAAAGGCAATGAGAAGGCAAGGAGAAAAAGGCAATGAGAAGGCAAGGAGAAAAAGGCAATGAGAAGGCAAGGAGAAAAAGGCAATGAGAAGGCAAGGAGAAAAAGGCAATGAGAAGGCAAGGAGAAAAAGGCAATGAGAAGGCAAGGAGAAAAAGGCAATGAGAAGGCAAGGAGAAAAAGGCAATGAGAAGGCAAGGAGAAAAAGGCAATGAGAAGGCAAGGAGAAAAAGGCAATGAGAAGGCAAGGAGAAAAAGGCAATGAGAAGGCAAGGAGAAAAAGGCAATGAGAAGGCAAGGAGAAAAAGGCAATGAGAAGGCAAGGAGAAAAAGGCAATGAGAAGGCAAGGAGAAAAAGGCAATGAGAAGGCAAGGAGAAGTCAAGGGGAAGAGTAAGCAAGACAGTGAGGTGGAGAAGAGCAAAGAAAGGGACCAACAAAAGGAAGGAAGAAACGAGAAGTTTAAAACCAAAAAGTCCACGATTATAGGTCGTGAAACCGTCCGTCTCCGGACGCAGGCGCTAACTACCCCCGTGAGGGGGATGGACTCCTTTTAGTCGCCTCTTACGACAGGCAGGAATACCTCGGGCCTATTCTAATCCCCGGACCCGCAGGGGGGGTCATTGGTCTTAGAGCCATCTGTATAAATGAAAGTCATGTTGATGAACTTCGAACGAAGTTCCAAAAAACGGGAGTGGTAGACCGAACTGGCGGTGACCTCTTTTGGGAGCGAGCTGAGGTCAAGGTGAACGCGGACCTGAGCCTGGAGCCAAGGTGGCGTGTGGCTCTCGCCCACTCTGAAGGTTGCAGGGAGTGAAAAATCAAGGTGTTGAAGGAGGCGACGAAAGCGAACTCCAGGGGGTAGCAGGGCAGAGACATACAACCCGTATTGACGGTCGAGAGAGTCGTCAAAAAAGGAACGATAAGACGGATGGTCGGGCATTGACAGTAGCCGACAGGCATACCGACAAAGCAGTATATCGCGCCGGTAAGTGAGCGGCAATTCGCCAGCGTCAGCATGAAGACTCTCTACGGGACTGGTATAAAATGCTCCGATCGCAAGTCGTAAACCCCGATGTTGTATGGAGTTGAGGCGGCGTAAGATGGATGGCCGTGCAGAGGAGTATACGAAGCTCCCATAATCCAGCTTGGAGCGGACGATCGACCGATATAGACGAAGTAGGACGGTTCGATCCGCTCCCCACGACATACCACTGAGAACACGGAGGACATTTAAAGAACGGGTACAACGGGCGGCCAAATATGACACATGTGGAGACCAGCTAAGTTTCCTGTCAAATGTAAGGCCTAAAAATTTGGTTGTCTCCACGATTGGGAGAGCAACAGGACCGAGTCGTAAGGACGGTGGGAGAAACTCTTTGCAGCGCCAGAAGTTAATACAGACCGTCTTCTCGGCAGAAAAACTGAAGCCATTGGCTCAGCCAGACGTGTGCTGTTGGTCTAAGCGTTTCGATGTGATGAATTTCTACCAATGAATTTTTCTACAGGTTTTTTCTGTCCCAAATAGAGAGTGTAAGTCTCCCTTTAGTATTTTCCCGTAATCTTGGTGAATTTTGCTCATAGTAATTTCGAGTGTGTTCCAGAATTTTTCGACATTTTTGGTGTTTTTCTTATTTTCGATGTTGGTGGGGACATGTGCATTGATGAGTTTATTTTTTACTGGGGCTCTGATAAGCATAGGCATAAGTCGATTGTTGATGGGTGTGATTTCTTTGACAGAACTGATGATAGATCTGTGTTCGAGAAAAGCCATGGCCAAGATTGGTACGCCTTTCGCGACCTTTTGTTGCATTTTCCTCTTGAAGATGCAATTGTTTCCGTAATGCGAGGTTTCATTGTCAGTTAGTCGTGATTCTTGAAGAGCAATGATGAGAATTTTTTGTCGGTCGATTTATTATGTGAGATTATTTAGTTTTCGTATTTGGTTCAATGTATAGATGTTTTGTTATAAAAAAAAACTCTTTTGTGTGAAATCTTATGGGACTTAACTGCTAAGGTCATCAGTCCCTAAGCTTAGACACTACTTAACCTAAATTATCCTAAGGACAAAAAAACACACACACACACACACACACACACACACACACACACACACACACACACACACACACACACGAGGGAGGACTCGAACCTCCGCCGGGACCAGCCGAACAGTCCCCGACTGCTGCGCCCTAGACCGCTCGGCTAATCCCGCGCGGCGTATAGTTTTCAAATGCATGTTTTCTGCTTGTAGGGTAGTTTACTAGAGGTCTTCAATATTCTATGCCGTGCTAACCTGGCCTCCCCAGAATCCGAAATTGCAAATGCCGCCTGTCGACAGTTTGCACAGTTCATGTTTGCTTGTGTTTCATTGGCTTGGCTTGGGTGATTCCAAGACCGGACAGGACCAGAGGGTGTTGAAGCTTTTGGAAGCAAATATTTTCAGCCGAGCTCATTGAGCTAACAGACGGTGACCAGAGCAGCGGTTGTTTTCACTCAGGCGTGCGTCGATTATGAGTTCAACAGATTGAGTAGTCGTTGAGGATTGTGTAGGTATTTGGTTCACCCCAAGTATTTGATTTACATATTTCTCACTTTTTCTTGGGCAGTTGCTACCATCATAGGAATTTATGTGCGCAGCATTGTTGCAATACAGACGTTCAAATTATACGATTTCTGTACTTTCATTTCGATAGCAGATCGTTCTAATCGGATTCAGCCAGTCAGGCTTAATGTGGATATCCGAATACGACTCTCATCATTTGATAGACTGGGTAAACCACATTCTTAATCGGACGGTTGAATCTAGATCACTTATTTATGACAGGGCATGAATTCTTAAACACTGGGGAAAATAATAATACCATGTGCTTATTACTAATATGGTATTTAAACATAAATATATCAACGAAAGAGATAACAGTTTATTTACAGGAGCAGAGCCCCATCCATCATAGCAGAGCAGTGTGAGATTGGTTTCAGGGCCAAGAGAGGATAAAGCTGTTGCCGTTTGTTCCACGATCACCGTACATCAACCAGATAGAGAATATGTGGGCAGAGGTAACAAGGTCATTGCCATGTGGACCTACAAATGCAAGCGACCTTTGGACGAATACAGAAAACGTATGGTGGCAAGTAAACCATCACGCTACACTGTCGACGACTTAATGAAATCAATGCCCCTACGCCTTCGAGAAATCTTACGTAACGATCGTGGGTGGGTTGGTTTCTAAAAGTACACTCGTCCACAAAACACATGTAAACAATTATCTGATAGTTGGTCAAGTTTTGCTTTGTCGCAGCTGTTTAGATACAAGTCCATTTACTTTCAGTCTCCTCCTTACAATTCTTGCAATGCAAGGTAATTGAAAAATCTCATCCACTCGACGCCAACTGAGGAATTGACTGGTGCATGTGTTTTTCAACACACAGTAGTTGTCACCCTCACTAGAATCACTGACTGTTTGTGCGTGCGTGTGCGTGTTTACGCACCATCTGAATCAATACTATTAACATTAGAGAGACAACCAACAATTAATATTGCATCAAATATGACTGAAGTATTTTAATGCGATGGGAAGTTAAAAACTGAATTTTTACCCAACCCACGACCTGCATATTACGTTACGTTAAGTAAGATGTATTAACTGCATAGTATCGTTAGCAGAGACAGTGCGCTCTTGTTGTCGAGGCTCGCGACAAGTGCAGCGATTAGCAGTGCCCAATGCCGCCGTGATTTGTTTATGTTGGCTGACCGTGGACACTGCAGCAGACGCTTCCCCGTAAACAGAAAGAAATCACCTTGGCTCTGACTGCAGTGAGCGGATATCACTGCCTGCGTGTTCTTATAGTAACCAACGCGAGACTCTACTCACAGGTACCATGGAGCAGTTGCAACGGTTATCATGTCATTAGTCATCAGAATATTAACCAGTGATGAAATGTCCACTCTATTTGAATCCCAAGAAAATAGGAACCTTCTCAAAGGAATGTGAGGTGATATCAAAATTTATCCAACATACAAAATCTAATTGCAGGGCTTTCATGTATGCAGTAGCAGCACACAAGGAAATATTATGTCTTGGAAGCGTATATTTCATTTCCTCTTCTCATAGTAACGCCCTTGTTTTAGTATGAAGTGAGAAAAAACACGAAAAACTAAAGTTCCTGAGAAGCGTATCAGTCATTTCCTCTTCTCATATCATAACTTTTGTTTTAGTATGACGTAAAAAAATAAACAGTTTAAGGTTGTGAAGCATAATATGACACCTTAGTAAGTCTATGTATGACACCAGATTCTTATCGTAGGCGCTATCGGAAACGCAAAAAGCAGGGAGCTGTCCATTCTTTTGTCCAACAGTCTGTCTCCTTTCATGAATTACTCCCGCTAGGAGATTCTTATTTAAGGACTTGTGAGCATCTTCAGCGGAATCAAGCCTTATGTTATTGTGCTAATTACGGTATGGAAAAAATGCAACAAAGACGATTTCCCCTAAAGTTGTGGGGATATTTGCAAATGTCTGTATTCAGCAATGACTGCCAGCTGCCGTAACACTTCACAGAATCCATGCGGCAGGCAAACAACAGTGCGTGCACTTCATACTAGAAAAGCTCGGCCACTTCGGCCGGCATACTTGTATACTGAACATTCGTTATTTGACTAAATATTAACTACAATCTTATTCGCATATATATGTGACATGGCTTAGTCATTGCTTTGTGCCGGCGCTAAGGGTTGGATGCCGTTGAAGTCCCGTTACACTGATGGCAAGACAAATGTTCGCTAATCACCTCTATTGCCTCAAAAAACAATTGCATCTTAAATATCTAAGGACCGACGTCCACACTGTCACAGCAAGTTGAAATACAGCTAAGACGGCAGATGAATATTTGTGACCGACTGGGCTTCGAACCTGGACCTTCTGCTTACTAGACAGACATGCTGATCACTGCACTATTTATTTATTTATTTTTTTTTTTTTAAGTTTGAGAAGACTTTCAGGACCAGGTAGGCAGAGGCAAAAGAGGGCAGAGGTCGAAGATCCGAGGCCTGGCCTCAATGGTTCCCCAATACCTGTCACTGAGCAGCTGCATTATTCCCATGTATTCCATGTTTGCACCCCTATATACCTTTAAATTGTGGAAAAAAATTGAAGTAGTAATTAATGTAAAATAAATTACTGATTGCCGCCTCCAATGTCGTGCGTTCCTTGTAGAACATAATTTATAACAGTGAAATGGGTGACGGAAAAATACATAACTAACATTCATTCAGAAATATATTCACAATTTATTATGCTCTTAACCACAATCAGAGTTGGAGCTCTCTTCAGTTACAGCTATCCAGTGCGCTCTATTGCACTATTTTAAGAACCGAGATGCAGTATATTGGATTTAAAATATTTTAAATTCGTTGTCAGAACTTATGAGACCAAGCTGCTTAGGTCATCGGTCCCTAAGCTTACACACTACTTAATCCATCTTAAACTAACTTACGCTATGGACAGACAACACACACACCCATGCCGTAGGGAGGACTCGAACCTCCGACTGTCGGGACGCAGCAGCCAACCTCTTTTCAGCACCTATCTACACACGCTCCTCGTCAGACGCGAATTCCCATCTTTGGCGCATACTACATGCGCGGTTCTTTCGGGCATGTCCGAAAGGAAAGACACTACAAATCCGGGTTCGAACCTGGTCAGGCACAAATTTTCATCTGACGCCGTTGTTCTATTTTAATGCGCATGACAGCCTGGACATCTGTCCTTCAATCTGTGATTGATTAACAAGGCTGCTTATTCACACACACACACACACACACACACACACACACACACACACACACACACACACATTTTTATCTTAAGTGCTATTCGGAAAACGTTTGGCAACTCAGTGATAGTGCCGGACTGGAGCTGCATCAACCCACTCATTTCACTAGATATAGTTGTTTTCTGAACAATTCCTGTTTAATAAGTGACAGCGACAGTGTCTCTCATCGTTTGCTTTGTAGGAAACCTGCTTCTCTCTGCCCTAGCCTATACTATAGCACATTCTTGATACCTCACTGGACGTGCTACTGCAATTGTAGCCAAAGATTCAAATCCCTCTGGAAAAGTATGTTTCAAGTCATATGGTTTTGCTCCTCCCGTACTGTCATTGAAAACGATCACAACGAAATTAAGTATAGGTATCCTATGAAACCCTTGAGTTCATACTGTGGTGCTGTGAAGATAAAAAAAGTAGTTTTTCACAATTATCAGACGACAGATGGAATTTGTCAGATTCCGCTAATTATGATTGAATTATTAACTGTTGATTCACAGGCGCTTTTCTGCCGCTTATTGTAACTGTTATTTGAATGTTAGGCTGAATTCGAACATTCCATATGGCGAAAATTTGATGTTTCTATTCTTCCAGCTCTAAGTCTTCACGTTTCGAACAAAGGCAGAATATCCGTCAGGAAAGCTGACAACAATAAGCCAGGCCATGCCTGTCTTCTGGTGGACGTGCCAATGACAGTGATCTCAGTAATAATATTGTACAGCAAATATACATTGCCAACTTAACCTCTGGAAAAGTTCCAAAACTGTGAATCGCGTCTGGTGAATACGCTTTCAAGGTTTCTGTCCGATTAAACACAATATCCGCAGTTATTAATTTACGACATTTAGTTTGCATTCAGTGCATCGATGTATTACAAGTAATTGCACTCTAGCCCCTATACCTAGTTACAGAAATGCGAGTAAGACTCATTGACATATAATGAGGATCTTGCCACCCCCAACTTTGAAACGAAGCTACAGTCACTTCCGAGGTCACTCACAGAACACATCAGCTGGTATCCTTCCTGGCAGTATAACTGAAACTTGGCAACAGCGCTTTTGTTGTTGTTGTGAATACATAATTTTATCTATGAACTGCCACATTTTCATAATACTTGCGAAGCAAATCATGTGAAGTAACACTTCAACAACTTGTTGGGAAGGTGGAAAAAGCACTACCCTTTCTGGATGCTGTGTCTCTTCCTGGATGTCTAGTAATACGACCTTCGAGTAAATGGTTAGAGATGAAGAACCTAGTGGTGAATGAACTCAGATGAGCTGAATGTGGGAGACTATTCTTGAAAAGAATAAGTAGACGATCTATTCACAGTAAGACTTAGAAAATTTGCTAGTGCTGTTAAAACTATGTGCACTAAACATTGTGAAAAAGTATTTGAAGACGAGCCCCACGAAAATTGGTATAGCATGATTTATGGGGAAGCATGTCCAGCACACATACTAAAAAATTATTTTTTTTTTTGATGAAACTAGAGAGGGTTTTAGTGTATCTAGAGGTAGCCCTGGATGGAAAACTATTATGAACACCTCACATAAAGAATATGCTCCAATGCGAAAGATAATATTATAAGCACTAGAAGCTGCTGTAGGGTAAACTGGGGTCTAAACCCAGTACGTACTGGATATACATCCCTGCAAAAAGACCAATGATAATTTATTGACCTATAATATGAACAAAGTCTAACAGAAAGTGGCTTCTAGGCAGTCTGGCAAAATGCAGAGACTGGCCTGCTTTCACAAACAGATGGAATTAGCAGGACATCCACTCCTGGAATGGATATTATGCTAGACATGCCCGCCTTACACCTGTGGCTTAAAATGGAGGCAGCGGCAGGGATATAAAGGCTAAAAATTCGAAATAACTGGATATAGTTAGAATATACGGAATCCCGAATCAGTAAGGCGATGGCTGGGGAAATGCCGACTAACTACACAATAACTTCTAGCTGTTTCAATAAACTTTGCCATGTAACAGTTGGAAGC
This sequence comes from Schistocerca cancellata, assembly GCF_023864275.1. Taxonomy (NCBI): domain Eukaryota; kingdom Metazoa; phylum Arthropoda; class Insecta; order Orthoptera; family Acrididae; genus Schistocerca; species Schistocerca cancellata. Next base: position 194,263,362 of record NC_064626.1, on the reverse strand, counting down.
AGGGAGCAGTGGAAAAACGAACCACAACACCGTGCAGGAGACATAATATAGTGGTTTACTAACAGGTTGAAAACAAATGAAAGTACCAGGTCTGGGGTACTGCCTAGAATCTCTTTAGTGAAGATGGCCACTTTTTTTTCTGTCAGCATGTGCACGGAGGAAAATTAGAGTAGACTTACAAAAATCGTAGCATCTACTTTTATTCAGGCAGCCAAGCAGCACTGAAATCTGTATCAGCCCCTGCAACTATATCGAAGGCCGTTGCAGAATGCCATGAAGCATTTTCTTTCGAACACGTCCGAAAGAACAGACACCACACACATATATATATATATATATACAGGGTGTTTCAGGAGGTATAGTACATATTTTAGCAGGTGGTAGTACAGACGAAAAAAATCCATATAAATGCGTCCACTTTTTATTGAGTACAGAAATACAGCTGTTAGTACGTAACGCTAATAAACTCAAAGCAAAGGCAAATGAGGACATTCAAAGTTGATTTTCAAAAATTCACCTACCAACTTCAAAGCACATCTGACTTCTCTTCATAACACCACGTGTAGCCTTACTGAGGTCGTCTTTGCGTTCTTTTATGAGGGCTGCACTATTCATAAACCGAACGATCAAATCGGCTCTTGGGTTTACTTTTTATATGTAGACTTCGCCTTTAACCATCCCCGCAGGCAAAAATCCAAAGAGATAAGGTCCGAGGACCTTGAAGGCCAAGAAAAGTGCCCGTATCTAATGATCCACCTTCCGGGAAATGTTAGGTTTGGATAATGTGTCACCTGACAACTAGAATGTGCAGGAGCCCCGTCATGTTGGAGGAACATACGCATTCTTGTAGCCAAATTAACTTGCGTCTCGGTTCTTACAATAGTGCAACAGGTGTGCACTGGTTGGTTGTCACTGAAGAGAGAATCCAACTCTGCTTGAGGTTAAGGGCGAATCCCAAGCGCATGGCCACGAACAATTGGGAGCGGAAACTTAGTATCATCGGAACCGTGTTGAAGGACCATGACATGCGATTGTTAGACCGACTGCAGAAAGTTCACTTTATAAATACATACATACTTAGCAAAATATATCATGTCGCAGCAGTCTTACCGATACTGCAGGTCACTGCAAATAAAATATTAGCTGTAGCCTCTTGGTATGTGTGGAAACAAAATATCTTCAAAAGTATCCCTCCACACGGCGACTTCGCAGAGGCAAAATGGAGGACTTGGAATTAAAGACGCGCTTTTAAACTAATACATGGCACTAAGACAGGCATCACGAAACTTCTGTTCCTCTCGTTAGATCCTGGGGATAGGAACGCTCCTGTTGATGTAGCATGCCGGCCTAGATTGCGTCCGAAAGCACAATGGCGATTGGAGCTGTGTAAGACCTTCACCAGCACAAACCAACACTAGAACCGTCTATGATTATATTACCACATATCGTCTTCACAAACCAATTTCGGTAAACGAACCTACAAAAAACTGGAGGAACGTCTGGAAAAACATCAACAATAAAATTCTACCAACTAGATTCAGTGCCGTATGGTGTGACGTTGTAAACGAAACCATACCCTCAGCGGAACGATTACGGAAAATCAAATTGAGGCCATCTCCATACTGCGACAAATGTCGGCTTGTAGAAACTGTAGCGCACATCTTCTTATGTGAAAATAGAATCAGAATTTGGAACTGGACTAGGAAGACATTAGCACTATCAACAGGACCGCAAAAAGTCATATACCGATAACTGAAGCTTTACAACCCGACTGGAAATGTTACCCGTCCGCAAAGAATAGCAGTTATTCGTGGCTTCTGGGACAGTTTGTGTTTTACGTCGTAACAAACAGAACTTAGAAGAGTACATGTTTTATATTGCAGAAGAACATTTTACGCTGAAGAAGAATAACAAATATAAGGAATGGTTTCAAATTTTTTATCTATTGCTTTATGTGGACTACGAAGAGGTGAACAGCTTTTTTGATTAGAAGCAGAATACTGTCCATTAAATTTTTTTATTCCTGGAATACTATTTTACGTTGGTTCTAAAATCAGAACAGTTCTAATTTGAAAAAACCCTCCGGCTCCGAAATTTTTTTCATTTGTGGAAAAATATATGGCTTCCTTACAGACGTCATGTGCATCCAGTGCAAAATAAATTGTGAATATATTTCTGAATGAATGTTTGTTATGTATATTTCCGTCACCCTTTTCACTGTTACAAGTTATGTTCTACAATGAACGCACGCCATTGGAGGCGGCAATCTGTAATTTATTTTACCTTAATTACTACTTCAATTTTTTTCCACAATTTAAAGGTATACATGGTTGCAAACATGGAATACATGGGAATAATGCAGCTGCTCGGTGACAGGTATGGGGGCGCCATTGAGGCCAGGCCTCGGATCTACGACCCCTGCCGTCTTTGCTTCTGCCTACCTGGTGCTGAAAGTCTTCTCAAACTTAAAAAAAAAAAAAAAATAATAGTGCAGTGATCAGCATGTCTGTCTAGTAAGCAGGAGGTCCAGGTTCTAAGCCCAGTCGGTCACAAATATTCATCTGCCGTCTTAGCTGTATTTCAACGCGCTGTGACATTGTGGACGTCGGTCCTTCGATATTTAAGATGCAATAGTTTTTAAAGGCAATAGAAGTGATTTGCGAACATTTGTCCTGTCATCAGTGTAACGGGACTTCAACGGCATCCAACCCTTAGTCATTGCTTTGTGCCGGCGCTAAGGCATGTCATATATATGCGAATCAGATTGTACTTAATATTTAGTCAAATAACGAATGGTCAGTATACAAGTATGCCGGCCGGGGTGGCCGAGCTGTTCTAGGCGCTACAGTCTGGAACCGCGCGACCACTACGGACGCAGGTTCGAATCCTGTCTCGGGCATGGATGTTTCTGATGTCATTAGGTTAGTTAGGTTTAAGTAGTTCCAAGTTCTAGTGGACTGATGACCTCAGAAGTTAAGTCCCACAGTGCTCAGAGCCATTTGAACCATTTATGAAGTATACAAGTATTTACGAACAGTAGAAGCAGAATTGCAGCGAACTGATCCTTTAACCAAGTGCAACACAGAATACCTGTGTTATGAGTCATAAATTACTGACAGACATTAATCGGTAGGATGTAAGCGAAATCTCGGTAGTGTATGAAAGCTATTAATCATGTGGACAATTACACAGGATGCACATTCAGTAACAAAAAGTGTCTGGCCAATAATATTATCACCGTTATAGTTAAGCTCCAATTTAAGTGAATCATATCAAGAAGAAGTGGCGCTGTACAATTACCAACACTTTTCTGTATACTAATCTGCTACGAAACTTCTGGGAAGATTGCTACATAAATTTTCGTACATAATTTTTCATAACTCTTTAATCTTCTTCTTGCCTGGGGTGACATGAAACAACAATCATTGAAGATTACCGTTTCTTTATATACCATCCACTTGTTGTCCTGCAGGACGACATGAGACATTGTTATGAAAATTTTGCACTTGATCTTTTGCCTATACACTGCAGTAAAGCATTGTGCCGTTATGTAGTCAAATGACACTACCGTCACTTGTACTGACTCTCTTACGCGTTTGTTACAAGCATTCAGCTTAATATTTGCGAAATGCAATTTCTAATGGGAATAGCTGTAATTAAGGCTATCTTTCACTTCTAGTCGTCTTTTGTGGAATGATTAGTACAAATTTTGAAGTACGGTACGTTTTTACACGAGAGGAAAATTGGAATTATTGTTGCTTTTAATCAGAAATTGCAATATATTTAAAATGTATGTATGACTGAATGCTTTCTGATCGCACAAAGTTCTGAACATAAATATTAAGTTTGATGACTTTACCTCACACTATTCCTAAGCCGTGACGTCAGCTCCTAGATGGTGATGTAGGCGTATAGCATTCTCAAAGGAAGCACATCAGGTAAGTGAGTTGAAACAAGTGGGTACCACACAAAAATGAAGTTTCTGAATGAACAGCTTCTGATATCCAGTGCCTACTTGCTTACATGTAAAGATCGAATAGAAAGTCATTTACATTGCAAAAGCCACGGCACACGCAACAATGAAAGGCAATTGACGATCGCTAAGTTCGTGTCCGCGAAAACGCATCCCTTCCGACACGCTCAGTCATCTTAAAGCGACTGAAGTGATCATGTCGCTGTGCCCGAGGTAAAGAGGAAGGCGTACCACGTGCCGTGGCTCGAGTACGGAAAGGTAAGTGACGTTTCGGTAAGATACGTAGGAGTGGAAAGCGTACAGTTTAGAAGCTACAGAATTCGGATGCGGTGTCCACCGCTTCGCTTTCATAAAACGCCTTTACTATGGACTCAGGGACTTTGGAACTTACATTCAGCGATATTACTTATAATGAGAGAGACGCAAAGATGCTGAGAAACTGTGTAGTTATTTCTTTGCTGGAAATGAGGCTCGATATTGTGTGGTTGTGTGTGCTACACAGTTCGCGAATACACTACTGGCTATTAAAATTGCTACAACACGAAGATGACGTGCTATACAGAAGCTAAATTTAACCGACAGGAAGGAGATGCTGTGATATGCAAATGATTAGCTTTTCAGAGCATTCACACAACGCTGCCGCTGGTGGCGACACCTACAACGTGCTGACATGAGGAATGTTTCCAACCGATTTCTCATACACGAACAGCAGTTGACAGGCGTTGCCTGGTGAAACGTTGTTGTGATGCATTGCGTAAGGAGGAGAAATGCGTACCATCACGTTTCCGACTTTGATAAATGTCAGACTGTAGCCTATAGCGATTGCGGTTTATCGTATCGCGACATTGCTGCTCGCGTTGGTCGAGATCCAATGGCTGTTAGCAGAATATGGAATCGGTGGGTTCAAGAGTATAATACGGAACGCCGTGCTGGATCCAACGGCCTCGTATCACTAGCAGTCGACATGACAGGCATCTTACCCGCATGACTGTAACGGATGGTGCAGCCACATCTCGATCCCTGAGTCAACACATGGGGACGTTTGCAAGACAACAACCTCCTGCACGAACAGTTCGACGACGTTTGAAGCAGCATGGCCTATCAGCTCCAAGACCATGGCTGCGGTTACCCTTGACGCTGCATCACAGACAGGAGCGCCTGCGATGGCGTACTCAACGACGAACCTGGCTGCACGAATGGCAAAATGTCATTTTTTTGGGTGAATCCAGGTTCTGTTTACAGCACCATGATGGCCGCATCCGTGTTTGGCGACATCGCGGTGAACGCACATTGGAAGCGTGTATTCGTCGTCGCCATAGTGGCTTATCACCCGGCGTGATGGTATGGGGGTGCCATTGGTTACACGTCTGTCACCTCTTGTTCGCATTGACGGCACTTTGGACAGTGGACGTTACATTTCAGATGTGTTACGAACCGTGGCTCTACCCTTCATTCGATCCCTACGAAACCCTACATTTCAGCATTATAATGCACGACAGCTTGTTGCAGGTCCTGTACGGGCGTTTCTGGGTACAGAAAATGTTCGACTGCTGCCCGGCCAGCACATTCTCCAAATATCTCACCAATTGAAAAGTCTGGTCAATGGTGGCCGAGCAACTGGCTCGCCACAATACGCCAGTCACTGCTCTTGATGAACTGTGGTATCGTGTTGAAGCTGCATGGGCAGCTGTACCTGTGCACGCCATCCAAGCTCTGTTTGACTAAATGCCCAGACGTATCAAGGCCGTTCTTATGGCCAGAGGTGGTTGTTCTGGGTACTGATTTCTCAGGATCCATGCACCCAAATTGCGTGAAAATGTAATCACATGTCAGTTCTAGTATAATATATTTGTCCAATGAGTACCCGTTTATCATCTGGATTTCTTCTTGGTGTAGCAACTTTAATGGCCAGCAGTGTAGATGAAATGAAAAGAGGCGACTGGATACGCCTTGGTTACATTTACAGGCAATTTTAGAACACAGAACGATATGTTATGCCACGGTCGCATGGATGGATCTGACAAAATCGAAAGAAATGCGAAAACTGACTAGCGCATAGGAACAAACTAATTTAATATACACCGAAATGCGGTGAAAATGAGAACGTACTTGCTTATCTTCTGGTTCGCAGGGAGGAATTTGTACATGGGGTCAAGTATGCGGCAACAAGAGGAATGTAGGAAAACGATGACATCGAAGCGAGCGGATTAAGGAAGGTAGTTAATTTTATCACGTTGAGTTCGTATCATAGTGTATGTCTACTGAGGTAGCAGTGATACACTCGAGTTCAATACTGTATTTGACGCTTTTCAGGAGGACAGAGAATCATGCACGTCTAAACTTACATGTGTTGAAGGATAACAGAGTGTACGGGATGATCGATTGAGACAAAGCTGCAACTAGGTACGATTCAAACGTTGACTCATTTATTCTAGAGAAGGACAAGTTGCTGAAGGTCGATTTTTTTCCAGTATTCTATTTGGATGCTTTAGTCACGTGATATAGCCAGCGTTCTACTCGTATGCAGGTACGTGTTCCGTATGTGGTTTAAAGCACTGTCTACTTGCGATCGTTGACGGTGAACCCGTCGGTCATCAGAGGACTTCCATCTCATGTGTGATGAAAGTTGACACATTCCTCTAAACGCACTTTGATTTACGCGATCCCCACCCTGTCGCATGCTTGGTGTAAAATCGAGACTTCAGCGTCATTACTAAGTTAGCTGTGGGTATTTGTGAGGGGTTGTAATCATTGTGTACACACTTGCCCGACAGATGGGTGTTTACACAGTTGGTGACTGGATGACTTGTAATTTTGGACGCTGCTGTTATGCGTATCTGTTTGCTTGTTGGATGTACCGGCCACTAGTAACTATCATTTTTATATAGACCTGATGGAGTAATAGCATAGTTTCTGACTCGTGATCGTATGTGATCATTGGGCACTAGACGTGTCCGCAGGACGATATTGGGCTCGTATCATAGAGAGGAAAAGTTTTACAATTGGGGCAGAGAGAGCTCAGCGTAAGGGAAGCGGGGAGAAGGATATATGTCTGACAGGACGGAAAAGTAAGGGATCTAAGGTTGCCGCCCGTTTTTAAGTGCTGAACGTTCTAGTCTTAGGAGTGCGTGTGTGTTTATGTTATCTCTCTCCCCCCCCCCCCCCCCCCCCCCTGTGACCGCCATACGCAGAGAAATTGATCGAGTACTATGCGCGAGGTCTTAGAAATATGTATAGCGTTGTCTGGTACACATTGATCGTTTTTTGTGTGTTCGAGAATTAATTGTGAATGGACGTGCTGAGCAGTCATCTATGAATGTTCGCAACGATACTTGCAAAGTAGAGGATGTATGGTTTAGCTATGATACTGAAATTAGGAAAACTAGCGATAACATGATTGGCCAGTGTTGGACTTACTGTCAAATTTTTCGCGATATCAGCTGTGATGGATAATATTACAGAAGATCGTTGGTGTCTTATCCATCGCATCTGTGCATTGGGTACGACATAATGATTGACTGACAATGCTTGTTTGAGTTGGGGGACAAATTCTGGCTGATAGACCGCAACTTCCGGGGTTGCTAACACCGAAAACGGGTCATTTTTGCACAGAAGTACGGGATCACCATCACTAGAAATGGAACACAGAGTGACAAACTATTCGGTCACTGCGACATACGAGTTTAAATGTAGAGGTGGTCAATTACTTTCGAGGGAGGTCACCACAACGCCACCAGGTTCTTCTAGTTTCCTTGTGTTGTGGCTGTCATTTATTTAAAATCATATTCTTACAGTCGATAGCATAACATTATACCTTGCACCTTGTAAATCATTCAGTTTCCTGTGAGAGGCCGTGCATCAGTCCGTGTTAATGTCTGTTTAGAATCAGACACTGACTTCGAAGTCGCGGCAGAAGGACGAAATGCTCGGCAGTGTGCAAAAGCGTGTTAGAAAACACCGTTTGATCACCCATACCCTAAGCTACGTCTGACCCTTGTTCAAACTTTAAAGTGGTCTGTGCAGCGTCTGTATATTTAATATGATCTTGTTCACATAGGCAGCTGCAGTTCGACTTGGTGAGCTATTAGGAATTCTTGGATGGTCGCACTCCGACACTTCAGAGTTATTTGGGGAGAGTATTGTGAATTCCATTTGTCCGCGCTGAAGGTGGATCGCATTGGTGCCTTCGTGACTTGTAAATACGATGAGCTTTTATGGCTGGTAATTTGTTTTCACTGTTTGATAAAGATGATAGGGTGCTGAGGATCTGTTGTATCTAGTCTGGGACGTACAACATTGCACTCATTTCCGGCGAATGGTCAAAAGAAGGTCCTGTTGCAGTAACTGAGGTCGTCCTGTTTCTATACAGGCTGCAGAAGGTAATAGATATGTCTTTCTCTGACTAAAATTGCAGAGATCAGATGGGTGAAGATAAAAAAGCATTCTCCCTTTCTAAGCATAGATGAGTATGCATTTAATATTATTAATTGAGTTTTGGCAGGAGTGAATATGGTTTTATATATGCGAATGTTTGAGATTTGTGAGTGCAAATTGTCAGCGGAGGGTGAATGACGTCAGGTTCGCTGGCTGGGGGAGACACTGTTCACATGTCCAGTTGGAGATGCGTGGGGGGGGGGGGGGGGAGGGATAGAGATCTGCACTATTCAAGAATCCATTTGTGAACTGTATGTCGTTAGACAATCCATTTGTGAACTGTATGTCGTTAGACAATAGCTGGAGAGCAGGTATAGAAGGAGAGAGCCCACTTCAACATGCTGGTCCCGGGGCTGAGTGGACGGCTGTTTAGATTGACAGATATGTCGCTTTGACATGCCGCCAGCGGCGCTCGGACGCTCGCTTTGTAAGGCGCTATGCGATTAGTTTGAGCATTTAGTACATGTCTTGGTCGTTATTGGATTAAGAACTGTAATATTGAAGGTCATGTCCCCAGCGAGACCACTGTGTAATTGAGTGAGAGTGTTTGTGTATTTGAAGATCTGTTTCGCGATTGGTGATGTTAAGTTGATGGCGCAATTTAGCTACCACTGTAAAAAATAGCTGTCTGCTGCTGAAAGAAAGAAAGAAAAAAAAAAGAAAGAAAGAAAGGGGTGACCTTGCCACCAGACCTGATGGATGAGTTATTAGGTAAGAGCAAGTGATAGTTGTTGAATGATGCTGTGTGTTCGGATATAGGAGTCTCTAAACGGCGGAGCGTGATATTTTTATGTGGAAATTTATGCAATCTATAGATAGTGATATTCGGCCGTTCGTCGCAACAGTTAAGAGGGGAAAAATAGGTCGAAATCTAGTGCTGGCAGAATGTTGGGGCAATGGTAATAATACTTGATTCAAGGTGGAGGTGGTAAATGTGGATCAGGCTTTGAATATTGGTGTGAGTGTCGTATGTGCTTGATGCTCTGTGTAAAAGTTTGACTCATTAATTGCGTTTGGTATTTCTGGGTGTGTGTAGAATTAATTTTACTGTTGAAAATGCGAGAAAGACGAGTTGATTGGTATTTAGATAGAGGCTACGTTTGTAATTCGAAAAGAGGGGATAAGAATGGTAAATTGATTGGGTTGAGGACGTTTGCGTATGTTGATGGTGGGACGGGTGTGAGGTGAGGTGCTGTGGGAGGTGAAAATTACAAATTTTTTTTAATAAGATCTAAAGTAAGAATGATATTGAGAAGGTTTTAGATGGCTGGTCACGCGACGGGGCGAGGGCAGGGATGTGTAGTTATGTTTAGTTACAGGGTCGTGTAATGTCGTGTGACGAGCAATGCGCAGTGTGCTGCAGTGACTGCTTCACTGCTGACGAGCGCGTTGACCGTGCCAACTCACGCTTGCGGAAGCCGAGCAGGGGCTGTGCGAGGTCTGGGTGACTTCACGACGCTGGGGGCAGGGTGCGGAGGGGGGGGGGGGGGGTACCTGCGCACGTCTCCTGAGTTATTTTGCGAGCAGATCTGCAGGCTCTTCTGTGCGTTATTTGGATAGCTTACGAGTACTGAGCGCATCTACACATCTGTGTGAAGAATTATTTAGCAGCAGTTTGCTATTGTGTGTACTGAAATTATGATTGGGTGCGTGTCTGTGGGCTGTGCAACATGGCCCAGGGCACATCTGGGTGGGAGTTTTGTGATAGCGTGATATACTGTATGGTTCAATATCTAAGTTGTTCGAGGAAATAAATAGAGTGTTCTCAATGATTACACACACCTGCAGCGCAGATCAGAGTGATTAGTTTTCCATCACCATCTCAGTTGCATGCGAGTAGTAAATGTTTTCCCAGCCGCGTTAATCAAGTGTGTCAACGAGCTATGGGCTGTTCTGACAATAGACGTGAAGGCAGCTCCAGACCTGAGACGCCGGCGGTAAACATGAGAAGAATAACGCAGCTTTCACATGTCAGAGGAGAGTGCCCTTTCTGGTCGGCTGGCACGAGCGAGTGCGGAAGCTGAACTTTGGTGGAGGCTCTGGAATCCCTCCTCCCGCCGAACGCAAGCGCGCGCGGCCTGGCTTGGAGCGTAATCTAACAGCGCAGCAAGCCGTGAGCGTCTCTTTCTTAAATTGTCGCAGCACAGTGCGCGGTGCAACGACATGATTCACAGGCGCAGTTTGGTGTCATGATGGCTGGCGTTCGTCTCCACGAAATGTGTCCCGAGCATGCCGTTGTACAAAGTGGGAGCGTCTATGTTTACAGTTGTCGTTAAGTAGCGTGCGTATAGCTTGCGGTGTTCGCTGGAGGAGCCCTTGTGCCGTTGTCCGGTGTAGTCTAGTGGCTAGGATACGACTTAGCTCGACTGACGCTTGCAGAAAACTACGTTAAGTACGATTCGGCGTGACAAGTGACGGCGAGAGCGATGCGACATCTGTCCACCTCTTATCGATTGGTTGGTTGGTTGGTTTGGGGGGATGAAAGGGACCAGACTGCGACGGACATCGGTCCCTTTTTCCAAATACAAAGACCACCCTCAGAGAATAAAAATGGGTAACAGAATAGATCACAGACGATACAGAACAAAAGAAACTGAGACAAAGACAAGACAAAACGAACTAAAACCACACAGTGTGACAGTGGTTGGCCGACCATAGAAATAAAAAAGGAAAAGCCAACCACTTAGAAACACATTAAAAAATCAGTTTAAAATCATGGGCCAAATGACAGAATCAGCACAAAACAATAAAATAAAGCAGGAACACTCAGATTAAATGATAAAATCCCCCTGCCCGAATAAAACGTAAAACTAAGTCAGCCATAGTGGAGTCGTCTGTTAAAAGGGCAGGGAGCGTATCAGGCAGCGCAAATGTCTGCCTGACCACAGCTAAAAGTGGGCAAGCCATCAAAATGTAGGCCACCGTCAAAGCCGCCCCGCAGCGACATACAGGAGGGTCCTCCCGGCGCAGTAAATAACTGTGTGTTAGCCGGGAGTGGCCAATGCGGAGCCGACAAAGGACGACTTGAGTCCCTGCGGTTGGCTCGCATGGAGGACCGCCACACAGTCGTCGTCTCCTTAATGGCACGGAGTTTATTGGGTGTAATCCGATCGCCCCATTCAGCGTCCCAAAGAGCAAAAACTTTTCGGCGGAGGACTGCCCGCAAATCAGCCTCTGGGAGGCCAACATCCAGAGATGGTTTACTCGTGGCCTCTTTCGCCAGGCGGTCAACATGTTCATTGCCCGGGATACCGACATGACAGGGGGTCCACACAAAGACCACAGAGCGGCCGCAACGCGCAAGAGTATGCAGGGACTCTTGGATGGCCATCACCAGACGAGAACGAGGAAAACACTGGTCGAGAGCTCGTAAACCGCTCAGGGAATCGCTACAGATAACGAAGGACTCACCTGAGCAGGAGCGGATATACTCGAGGGCACGAGAGATGGTGACCAGCTCAGCAGTGTAAACGCTGCAGCCATCCTGCAAGGAACGTTGTTCGGAACGGTCCCCTAGAGTGAGCGCATACCCGACACGACCAGCAACCATCGAACCGTCGGTGTAAACAATTCCAGAGCCCTGATACGTGGCCGGGATGGAATAAAAGCGGCGGCGGAAGGCCTCTGGAGGGACCGAGTCCCTCGAGCCCTGTGCGAAGTCGAGCCGAAGGCAAGAGCGAGGAACACACCACGGGGGTGTACGCAGAGGCGCCCGGAAAGGAGGTGGAACAGGGAAAAACCCAAGCCCGCAGAGAAGCTCCTTGACGCGTACGGCGATCGGACAACCCGACCGGGGCCGACGTTCTGGCAGATGGATGACTGACTGCGGGAACAGGACACGATAATTTGGATGCCCGGGCAAGCTTAGAACATGGGCAGCATAAGCGGCCAGCAAACGTTGGCGCCGGAACCGCAGTGGAGGTACACCTGCCTCCACTAGTACGCTGTCCACAGGGCTGGTGCGGAAAGCACCAGTGGCAAGGCGTATCCCGCTGTGGAGAATTGGGTCCAGCACCCGTAACGCAGATGGGGATGCTGAGCCATAAGCCAGGCTCCCATAATCCAGACGGGACTGGATTAACGCCTGGTAGAGCCGCAACAGGGTAGATCGGTCGGCGCCCCAGCGGGTGTGGCTCAAGCATCTCAGAGCGTTTAGATGCCGCCAACACGCCTGTTTAAGCTGCCGGATATGAGGCAGCCAAGTCAACTGGGCATCGAAAACCACCCCCAAAAACCTGTGGGTCTCCACCACAGCAAGGAGTTCGGCGACGAGATAAAGCCGCGGCTCAGGATGGACTGTTCGGCGCCGGCAGAAATGCATAACGCGGGTCTTGGCTGCCGAAAACTGAAACCCGTGCGCTACAGCCCAAGACTGCGCCTTACGGATAGCGCCCTGTAGCTGACGTTCAACAGCTGCAATGCCAGTAGAGCTGTAATAAAGGCAGAAGTCGTCAGCATACAGGGAAGCAGAGACAGAATTTCCCACGGCCGCAGCGAGCCCGTTAATGGCTATTAAAATTAGGCAGATACTTAAAACAGAACCCTGTGGCACACCGTTCTCCTGGACGTGGGTGGAACTATAGGGGGCTGAGACTTGCACGCGGAAGGTACGATACGACAGAAAATTTCTGATGGAGATCGGCAGAGGGCCCCAAAGACCCCAGTCATGAAGCGTAGAAAGGAAGTGTTGACGCCATGTCGTATCGTACGCCTTCCGCATCTCGAAAAAGACAGCGACCAGGTGCTGACGGCGGGCAAAGGCAGTACGGATGGCCGACTCCAGGCTCACCAGATTGTCGGCGGCGGAACGGCCTTTACGGAACCCACCCTGAGACGGAGCCAGAAGGCCCCGAGACTCCAGTACCCATTGCAACCGCCGGCTCACCATCCGTTCAAGCAACTTGCAAAGAACGTTGGTGAGGCTAATGGGACGGTAGCTGTCCACCTCCAGAGGGGTCTTTCCAGGTTTCAAAACGGGGATGACAACGCCTTCCCGCCATTGCGACGGAAACTCCCCCTCGACCCAAAGACGGTTGTAAATATCGAGAAGGCGCCGCTGGCAGTCCACTGAAAGGTGTTTCAGCATCTGACAGTGGATGCCATCTGGCCCAGCAGCGGTATCAGGGCAAGCAGCTAGGGCACTGCGAAATTCCCACTCACTGAATGGAGCATTGTAAGATTCTGGGTGGTTGGTGCGAAACGAAAGGCTCCGACGTTCCACCCGCTCTTTAATGGAGCGGAAGGCCTGGGGGTAATTCGCAGAAGCGGAACTCATAGCAAAATGCTCTGCTAAGCGATTGGCAATAACGTCGGAGTCAGTACAAACTGCTCCATTCAGTGAGAGCGCAGGGACGCTGGCAGGGGTCCGATAGCCGTAGACGCGTCGAATCTTGGCCCAGACCTGCGAAGGAGTGACATGGAGGCCAATGGTGGACACATACCGCTCCCAGCACTCCTCCTTGCCTTGGCGGATAAGGAGGCGGGCCCGCGCACGCAGCCGTTTGAAGGCGATAAGGTGGTCTACGGAGGGATGTCGCTTGTGACGCTGGAGAGCCCGCCGGCGATCTTTAATCGCTTCAGCGATCTCAGGCGACCACCAACGCACAGCCTTCCGCCGAGGGGACCCAGAAGAACGGGGACTGGCAGATTCGGCGGCAGTAACGATGCCGGTGGTGACCGATTGAACCACCGCATCAATGGCATCAGTTGAGAGAGACTCAATAGCAGCAGTGGAGGAGAACAAGAACCAGTCAGCCTTATTCATAGCCCATCTGCTAGGGCGCCCAGAAGAGTGACGCTGTAGTAGTGACAAAAAGAGCGGAAAGTGGTCACTACCACACAGGTCGTCATGCACATTCCATTGGACAGACGGTTAGAGGCTATGGCTACAGATGGAAAGGTCAATGGCGGAGTAGGTGCCATGCGCCACACTGAAGTGTGTGAAGGCACCGTCATTTAACAGCGAGAGATCGAGCTGCGACAATAAATGCTCAATGATGGCGCCTCGACCTGTTGCCACTGACCCACCCCACAGAGGGTTATGGGCGTTGAAGTCGCCCAATAGCAAGAAAGGTGGCGGCAATTGGGCTACCAGTGCAGCCAGGACATGCTGCGAGACCTCACCATCCGGTGGAAGGTAAATACTGCAGACGGTAATAGCCTGTGGCGTCCACACCCGAACAGCGACAGCCTCTACAGCTGTTTGTAGAGGTACAAGCTCGCTGTGAAGAGAGTTAAGTACATAAATGCAGACGCCACCAGACACCCTTTCATAAGTTGCCCGGTTCTTAAAATAACCCCGATAGCCACGGAGGGCGGGGGTTCGCATTGCTGGAAATCAAGTTTCCTGCAGAGCAATGCAAAGGAAAGGATGAAGGCTGATAAGTTGGCGGAGCTCAGCTAGATGGTGTAAGAAACCGCTGCAGTTCCACTGGAGGATGGTATTAGCCATGGATGGGAAAGGCGTGAAGGGACTGGGGAGGCAGATTACGCCTCCGAGGCCCCTGCTGCTACTGAGTCACCACCTGGACAACAGCCATCTATTGCGTCCGAGGGACTGGCGAGATCCATGTCCTCAGCGGACGACAGGATCTCCACCTCATCCTCAGACACAGAGCTTGTAGGAAGCGGTGGGATGGGTGCCACCGCAATGTCGGTAGCCTTGGGGAGTTTCTTCTTCTTCTGCTTCTCGCGCTGTGCCTTTGGTGGTTCAGGCTGGGAGGGCGGCACTGGGTCAGTCTCAGGGACAGACGACGACCGTGTGTCCCGACGACCAGGGACCGGCGGATGTTTAAGCCACTTGCGGCTGTCGGCTTACGCTTCTCCAGCTGGGAAGGGGGAACTGAAGTCCCCGATTGGTGGGGGGGGTGTTGCTCCCAAAGTAGATGGAGTAGGAGCAACAGGTTGGGAAGTGCCCCCCACAAGCAAGGGGGCTGGTGGATGGTGACCGATCTTAGAGCCGATTCGTGAGGACGGGAGAACTGGCGTTGCAGCAGCGGCGTAGGTTGACGTCATCGCCACAGGATGGAGCCTCTCATATTTCCGTCTTGCCTCGGGGTAGGTCAGGCGGTCCAGGGTCTTATATTCCATTATCTTCCTTTCTTTCTGCAATATCCTACAGTCCGGCGAGCAGGGGGAATGGTGTTCTCCGCAGTTAACACAGATAGGAGGCGGGGCACATGGAGTATCGGGATGCGAAGGACGTCCACAATCCCGACACGTGATGCTGGAAGTACAGCGAGATGACATGTGCCCGAACTTCCAGCATTTAAAACACCGCATCGGAGGAGGGATATATGGCTTCACATCACAACGGTAAACCATCACCTTGACCTTTTCGGGTAATACATCACCTTCGAAGGCCAAGATGAAGGCACCGGTGGCTACCTGATTATCCCTCGGACCCCGATGGACGCGCCGGACGAAGTGAACACCTCGTCGTTCGAGGATGGCGCGTAATTCATCGTCGGACTGCAGAAGAAGATCCCTGTGGAATATAATACCCTGGACCATGTTGAGACTCTTATGCGGCGTGATGTTAACTGAAACATCCCCCAACTTGTCACAACTGAGCTACCTCCGTGACTGGGCAGAGGATGCCGTTTTGATGAGCACAGAACCAGAGCGCATCTTGGACAAGCCCTCCACCTCCCCGAACTTGTCCTCTAAATGCTCCACAAAAAACTGGGGCTTGGTCGACATGAACGATTCTCCATCAACCCGCGTACACACGAGGTACCGGGGTGAATATTCTCCACTGCCTTCTTTAGCAAGACGTTCCTCTCATGGAGTAGCTAGGGAGGGAAACGATCTCTGATCAAATTTCTTCCCGTTGAGGTTAGACCTCGATCGCTTAGAGACTGCTGGTGGAGGCCCACCAGCGATAGAAGATGTACCACGCTTCATTGCGGGTCATCCGCCCTGATGCCACCTACTCCGACCAAGAGCCCTCCTCACGGGAGCCACCCAGCCGCAGCAATAGCCACCTGGCAGGAGGGCCATTGCCAGTAGTCCCGATGCCCCAGGGAGATGGGCATCTACTCCTTGGCATACGTGAGGAGATAACGGCGCAGGCATCAGTAGAGCGATCCCTGAGTTGTCAGGGGGCTACAACCAAGAGGGTACATGGTGGCCCCACCACAACGGACTGGTTACCGTGCTGGATGTTAGGTGACATGTGATCCATGGTCGCCGTCAGTGCAGAAAAGGGCCCGGCACAGTGTTTGGCAGAAAGTGTACGCACGAGCGTATCAATGCCCAAGAGATGGAGAGCGGGCAGGACTGCAATGCAACGACGAATAAGATGGTGAAAGTTCTCAACACAACATGGACACAATGCACCAAGTAAGGCGCCCTTACCCAATCAGCTCGCCCTTCGGGAAAATTTTGAGATATGGAGGTCAAACCCGACAGGAGACCATCACATAAGGTCGAAACGTTTGAGACTCCTAGTCGCCTCGTACGACAGGCAGGAATACCACGGGCCTATTCTAACCCCCGAACCCGCAGGGGGACCTCTTATCGAGGCACATACCTGTGGTCAACAGACTTGGAGAACTGCAAGACATTGCCACGGGGGTTGAATGCGGCTAACCACACTGCTTGGTGTCCTAACAGCGCAGACACGTTCGTTTGCCAGTATACATATAATGGAGATCGCGTCTGACACAGCTGTGGGGAGACGCAGCGGTGTGTGGGCCGAGCTTTGCTGTTCATCGCCTCTTGCAGTCGCGAGAACTGCTGTCGGCGGTGCTTCCGTGGCCGTGATCGTCTAGTGGTTAGGACTTTTTGTTGTGGCCGCAATAACCCAGGTTCGAATCCTGGTCACGGCAATTTTTAAACTTTTTGCCTTGCTGTCGCTGCAGTGACGATTGTGACTCAGTGTTTGAAAACACGGTGCCCTCTTGATTTTTCACTCATGTTCCGCAGGCTGCAGGTGGCACTACCAATTCATTATCAACACGTAATGCCGCCGCACCAGAGCGCGGGCTGCTGCCTGTGTAGTGAATCTCTATTCGAAGAAGGCATTTGTTTGAGGTGCAATGGATGAGCAGCCAGTCGCAGTAGAACAGGAAGCTGTGTCGTGGACTGTTTCTACAAAAGCGAAGAACACTGGCACAGGTAGCGTGGCCGAGCGGTCTAAGGCGCTGGTTTAAGGCACCAGTCTCTTCGGAGGCGTGGGTTCGAATCCCACCGCTGCCACTTTTTTCTCGTTTTTTGTGCCATTGCGGTGTTTTCTCGTGGGGTAGAACGCAGCTCCTCTGACCGCCGTGCGGCGTCGGTAGCGTGGCCGAGCGGTCTAAGGCGCTGGTTTCAGGCACCAGTCTCCTCGGAGGCGTGGGTTCGAATCCCACCGCTGCCAATGTTTTCTGTCTCGAAAGCCGGAGCACTGACTACCCGCGACGAAACAGCGCAGCAAGCCGTGAGTATCTCTTTCTTAAATTGTCGCAGCACAGTGCGCGGTGTAACGACATGTCCTAACCACTGCGCTTTTCCGGTACCGGGAATCGAACCCGGGCCTCCTGGGTGAGAGCCAGGTATCCTAGCCACTTTTTTTTTTAATTTGCCTTGCGATTTCTCTTAAATTGTTGATCTTCCTGTTATATTCCTCATTTTTAGAACTTTCCTTTTTATCCAAATTTTTCTTCTGTTCCACCAAATCACTGGCATGCTTTGCTTCCTCCTCCATACGCGTAGACTCCATTGTTTGGATCTCTCTTAATTTTTTTCCAATAATTCAAGTTGAGGTCTATAGATGGTTCTAGTGCCACAGGCGACTAAAGCTGGCGAAATGTGCCACTAGACCACACCGGACAACGGTACAAGGGCTCCTCCAGCGAACACAGCAAACTGTATGCACGCTACTTAACGACAACTGTAAACATAGACGCTCCCACTTTGTACAACGGCATGCTCGGGACACATTTCGTGGAGACGAACGCCAGCCATCATGACACCAAACTGCGCCTGTGAACCATGTCGTTGCACCACGCACTGTGCTGCGATAATTTAACAAAGAGACGCTCACGTCTTGCTGCGCTGTTTCGTCGCGGGTAGTCAGTGCTCCGGCTTTCGAGACAGAAAACATTGGCAGCGGTGGGATTCGAACCCACGCCTCCGAGGAGACTGGTGCCTTAAACCAGCGCCTTAGATCGCTCGGCCACGCTACCTGTGCCAGTGTTCTTCGCTTTTGTAGAGACAGTCCACGACACAGCTTCCTGTTCTGCTGCAACTGGCTGCTCATCCATTGCACCTCAAACAACTGCCTTTTTCGAATAGAGATTCACTACACAGGCAGCTGCCCGCGCTCTGGTGCGGCGGCATTACGTGTTGATAATGAATTGGTAGTGCCACCTGCAGCCTGCGGAACATGAGTGAAAAATCAAGAGGGCACCGTGTTTTCAAACACCGAGTCACAATCGTCACAATCGTCACTGCAGCGACAGCAAGGCAAAAGTTTCAAAATTGCCGTGACCAGGATTCGAACCTGGGTTATTGCGGCCACATCGCAATGTCCTAACCACTAGACGATCACGGCCACGGAAGCACCGCCGACAGCAGTTCTCGCGTCTGCACTTCCCACACAAGAACCGCCTATTTCGGGTGCACCGTCTGTACATTGTGACTGGGCGGACGATATGGAGGAGGAAGGTGGATCCACTCCCGACGTCTAATTTGTTTTATTTTTTTTTTCCTATAGTATATTGTAGCACGCCCACCATCTGTCGTTGATACTATCAATCTCAATAAATTGGAGTCACCTGTGAAGTTTCCAAGTTTTGTGGGTTTTTTATATAACATTGCTGCTGACGTAGTGTTATTGCAGGATGTTGCGACAGATCTACTTCACTCAATTCCGGGCTATCAAGTACTCCTGAACTTTGATATCGAGTGTAATTGTGGTACTGCCATTTTAATTCGGGTTGATCATGATTATAGTAATGTCGCTACCATTCCTAATGGTCGCGGTGTAGCTTGCACGATCAACAACGTACGATATATTAACGTGTACGCCCCTCCTGGAGCCGACGGGCAGCCGCTTCGCCGTGTTTTTTATAGTAGTGACGTTTGTCACCTTTTACGGGGCCCCCACCTGACTGTAGTCATGGGCGGCGATTTTAACTGCGTGCTGGAAGATAGAGATCAGGAGCCACGGCCGTATAAGAGCCTTGAATTGCAGACGCTCGTCACGGAGATGATTTTAATTGACTCTTGGTGTTATTTACACCCGCGGGACGTGGGATTTACTCTCTTTTACCCCACGGGTAGGAGTCGGCTTGATCGAATTTATGTTTCTCGTGATAAATAGCACTGCCTTACGGAATCCTCTGTTCACCCCGTGATTTTTTCCATCATTGTGCGTATGTCTGCCGCTTTCATTCTCTGTTGGAGGTTAAACCCCGCCCAAGTCGATTTTGGAAGTTTAATGTGCGACATCTTTCACACCCACATTTTGCGCCGGTTATCGTGCGTGTGTGGCAGAGGGTGCTGAAATATCGCGGTCTATATGCCTCCACTTTGTCTTGGTGGGTCGAACCAGTTAAGCCGGCATTACGCAAGACCATCCTGGAGTTCAGTCAGAATGTTGCTCACTGGGAGCGATCTACATTGCAATTTTACGAAAGCTGTTTAAATGATGCCATCCACCTGAACACAGATAATCCCGCTCTTCGGATGGCGACGATTAGGCGTATAAAACACCGTCTTCTGGACTTGAAACGGGAATCGTTGCGCGGATCTGTCGTACGGGTCGCTTGTTGATGAAGCGCCTTCCGTATTTCATCAGCTGCGCGAACGCCGGCGCGCAACGCGGCGTTACGTCACAGAGCTGGAATCAGCTGACGGTGCGCGTCTTCATAGCCAGGCGGCGATTCTTGCCGAGGCCCACCGTCACTTCGTCGAACTTCTCTGTGAGAAACACACGGATGCTGCCGCGATTTCCGTGCTTCTCCACAACGTTCCATACGTCTTATCCGTAGCGGATCGCCGTCGCCTCACAGAAAAGTTTACCATGGCCGAAGTGCGTGATGTCTTAAAACTATGTTCCAAAAATAAATCACCGGGCGCTGATGGGTTGCCACCGGAATTTTATCTGCATTTTTGGCACTTGTTTGGCTCAGCCCTGACTGATGTTTTTAATGAAATTTTAAATGGCGTGGATGTCCCTGCGTCCTTCCTGGAAGGTATTGTGGTCTTGGCTCCAAAGGTTCCAGTCACCAGGAAACTGTGCAATCTTAGACCGATCACCCATCTTAACGGTGATTATAAACTCTTCACTAACTCTCGCTTGAAGCTGGTCATGAAAAAACTGATTAGTCCCTTTCAATACTGTGCAGTGCCGAAACGCACTATCTATGGTGCTGTGTCGACGTACCGGGATGCCATTGCGTATGCTACGACGAATAGGATTCCTTTTGGTATTTTATCCATCGATTTCACTATGGCATTTGACAGAATTAGCCATCAGTATCTCCGGCGGGTGCTACAGAAATTTGGTTTCGGTGTAAAGTACATAACTATGATTTTTAACCTTTTCCGGAAGTCCACCTCCCGCATTAGCATTAATGGAATTTTGTCGGAACCTGTTCCACTCTGCTGTTCTGTCAAACAAGGGTGCCCTCTGTCAATGGCGCTTTACGCAATTTCCTTAGATCCTTTGTTGCGTAATTTGCACAGTGCTTGCAGGGGAATACCTATTGGGGATGAGAAGCACGTTTGTCGCGCTTATGCCGATGACCTTGGCCTCTTGGTGTCCTCGGCCGCCGACTTCGACGAAATCCGTGCTCTTCTCACCCAGTATGAAAGTGCATCCGGTGCGAGCATCACTACCCGTAAGATGGTCTTTCTGCCCGTTTATGCGGCGTCACGGGGCTTCAAACGCCCATAGTTTACAGTGAAACGGGAACACAAAATTTTGGGTGTTCGTTTTCAAGCCAATCTGCTACAGACTGCGTCCTACAACTGGCGTATTGTCTTAAATGGCATACGAGCTATGGCAAGCCTGTCTGCTACTCGCACCCTCGCATTAACACAACGGGTGCTTTTAATAAATGTTTTCTTGCTCAGCAAAACCCGGTACCTCGCTCAGTTATTTCAGGTACCCAAGAACTTAGGCAGAGCCATAACACAAGCAGTCTATTGGCTATTGTGGAGGGGACATATTTTCAAGGTGGCTTACGACACATGTACTTTGTCGCGCGAACAGGGAGGACTCTGCCTAATTCATTTTGCAACGAAAGCCACTGCGTTGCTCCTTCATCGGACGAGTGTCACCATTGAACAGGATCTGTCCAGCCCAGCAGCTGTTCTGTTCGATATTCATCGTCCTCTGTCTGAAGCGGCCCCTCTCGACCTGACTGCAATACCGTTTCAGCTGCGGTATATTCGGGAGTACTTCATTCAGGAAAGTTACCTCGCCGCCGACGTACTCTACCATCGAACGCGGACTGTGAAAGGTGCCTACCAGGGACTAAGGGGACGGCCAGTTCGCAGTAAAATGGAGGCGCGCTACCCGAGATCTGCGTGGAGGACGGTGTGGGCTCACGTTCACGCTCCTTTCCTGTCAGCGGAAGTCAGCAGCTTTTGGTACCAAGTGGTCAACAGAATTCTCCCCACCAACGCCAAGCTGCGCCGCATCCACTTATCTCCGTCAAGCTTGTGTGCAGACTGTCGACAGGACGACACCTTAGAACATCGTTTCGTGTGCCTGAGGTCACAGTCGACTTGGAACATTACCGCCAGGATGCTCGCACTTATTAACCGCACCAGCGCTGCCAGTTTTTCTGCGGACATTGCTTTGATCCCGGATTTCAAACCATATCCGCCTACGAAGCGTGCCGCCACTGCATGGATCGTGGCTCACACTGTGTTCGCCATCCTGCAGTTGCGGCTTACGGACGACAATACCTGTCTGGTTTATTTGTCCACGCAACATGACCTCACTAAAACCAGGAAAGATTATCACAAACTCTTTGCCAATTTTCTGCAAATTGCACTCGCATTTGCCCACGACAAACTGTTGTAACATAAACTTCACTGCTGCAACCTTTATTTCCTTCTGTGTTTTGAATTGTCTCCGGGTACGAAAACATGGTTAATGCAAATTGAATGCTACAGTAAGAGTGAATATTGAACAAGTACGATTATTCCGCTTGTGCAGGGCTGCAACGTGGAAACTACGACGAATGTTCACAAAGTTTTATCCTGTGTTCGTGTGTGATCGTGTTTCGCTGTCATTCAGTGATTTCTTTATGTTTTTATTCCTTATTTTCACTGTCTGGTTCCTACGACATCGGCGTCCAATCACGGATGCGTTGCGCACGACGCTGCCACCGAGATTGTTTGGTTTTCAAGAAAGGAGAATTTTTTACTTTATTTTTAACACGTCGGAGAGACTTGTGTTTTCCTTCTCCTTATCCGACAGACAGTTCGTAAAGGTCGAGAGAATACTCATTCCTTTGACATGTGCGTCGATCCTTTTATTTTTCTCAATGTTTCCATTTATTATTTTACTGGCCGCCACGAAGCATTTTTTAACATAATATCATGGAACGCGTGAAGGATGTTCCTTCCCTGTGACAGAGGACTACTCAGGCAGTATTTGATTTTTTATTCTTTTTTTTTCAAATTTTATTCTTTTTTTCAAATTTTATTCTTTATTTTATTGAGTCTAGGTGCACAGCGCCTGATTCGCTGTAATTGTTTCATTTTTTTATTTTATGGAGTGTAGGCGCAAAGCGACTGATTCGCTGTCATCATAGGCACGCACTTTCACTTCAAGAAGATTTTAGTTCTCCTTCGATGTTTCGCTAGCGGTGAACATACGCAAGAAATTTTCCACGCAGGCATTCAGTGTCTCCGATTCCATCACTTCAACTTGAAGATCAACGTCTTCCACAGGACGTCGACGCTCAAGGAACCTGTACCGAGGAGTTTCCGCTTTTCAGACTGAAGGACAGTGCAAAAATTCGTCTTTTATGTTTGGAAGAAGCAATGTTTTATTTTAAAGCTAAAGGAGCTCGCCGAGGAAGGCGTAATTGGAGAGGACAAGGCCGGGCTATAAGGGGAGTTGGGAGGTTCTATGTAAAAAAAAAAAAAAAAAAAAAAAAAAAAAAAAAAAAAAAAAAAAAAAAAGAGCAGCCAATGTTTTCTGTCTCGAAAGCCGGAGCACTGACTACCCGCGACGATAACAGCGCAGCAAGCCGTGAGCGTCTCTTTCTTAAATTGCAGCACAGTTAATCTCTATTCGAATAGGGCAGTTGTTTGAAGTGCAGTGGATGAGCAGCCAGTCGCAGCATAACAGGTAGCTGTGGCGTGCACTGTTTCTACAAAAGCGAAGAACACTGCCGGAGGTAGCGTGGCCGAGCGGTCTAAGGCGCTGGTTTAAGTCACCCGTCTCTTCGGAGGCGTGGGCCCGAACACATCGCGCGCTCGCTGCGGCGTGTCGGCGGCGTGTGCTTCGCGGAGCTGTTTCTTCTTTGATTTGTTCATTCTATGAGTACAATGGATCTCGATAACTCTGAGAACTGTCAGAATAACATTCAGTGCGCGTTTGATAGATCCGTCCGTAGGCCTGCTGCTTTCGAAATTCACGAATGGGTTAAAAACGACCTTCAATTGCCGAAAAGTCTTGTCCTTGGCGTTCAACTTGACGCGTTCCTGAATTCGTTATTTCTGAAACTGTCTTCTTCCGATATGTGTGAAACATTAGTAAACGTACTATCAGTGATTATGTGTTGTCGAATGCGGGTTATGGTATACGTACTGTTCGCGTATTTAACCTGCCTTTTGAAGTGCGAAATGAAACTATTGCTCGTAGTTTACTTCCGTACGGGACAGTGCTTTCTGTCGTAAAGGAGAAATGGTCGGCAGCATATTATTATGATGTTGAAAATGGTGTTCGCAGTGTCCGCATGATTGTCCGACAACATATACCGTCCTTCGTTTTTGTTGCTGGCCATCGGGCCTTTATAACTTATAGCGGCCAACCGGCGACCTGTTCTTTTTCTAACGGTACCGGACGTTTTCGACAGGACTGTCCGAAACGTAGTCGCTCTGTGCAACTACCACGGACAGACGGTCAGGGCGAGGTGACGTGGGCGGCGGTCGCGCTTGGCGCCTCCCCCACACGTGCGAGTCGTGATTCTGACCCTGAGGTTGCGACCGACGCTGTTGTTATGGACGTTACACCTCCCGTTCTCGTTGCTGATGCCCTCCCGGCGTTGCCTGTGATTTCTCTGCCCGCCACTGTGGTGGCCCCGTTGCATGCTCCCACAGCTATCGATAGAATTGAGCCACCGATAGTATCTGAACCCGCACCGGCAGCTGTAACGCTGTCCGTATCGGAACCCGTTCCCGAGGCTGCTCCCTCTGTTGTGAATGAGAATGTGTCCGCTGCTGCCACCGTTGTTGTCGACGGTGAGGAGCGTAATGACGCCCCCGCAGAACCGAAACCGCGTCGGGAACGGCCGACTGAGAGGGCTGAAAACGTTACCCGCATTCGCAGCGCTAGTATTTCGGGAGTTTCTTCTCGTAAGGGGGCGAACGCCGTCCCCGGTGGTGACTTGCGTCCCACCCTACAAGTCCACCTCAAAACAGAAGAAATTGCAACGGGCCTCGCAGCGCGCGGCTGTTGACTCGCGGCAGGTTTCGGCTGCCGATCGCCGTCGGCAGCGGCCTGACGCTCACAGTCAGAGTCTGCGGAACTCACCGACGCCTCAGGCTAAGCGGGACGAGAAAGTTCGTCAGCTCAAGGTTTTACTCATTCAAACGGAGCCTGTCTTGGCGGGCGGTACGGCAATGGACGTTATTCCGAGCGTGTCGCCTGCACAAGTGGCAGGCAAACGCAAATCGGACGACTCACATTGCCGTCGCATCCGGCCGCATTCGCAGGATTCTGGGTCTGCTTGTCCCGCCGGCGCTGGACCTGCCACGGCGGCTCCTTCCGGCGCCACTGTTAGTATGGACACGGAGGTGGTTCAGCCCCCGTGTTTTCTAGTGCAAAGTGTGACTGGGCGGTGGACGTGGAGGTGGGTGAAGGGACTAGCAGCGGTACGTAAAGTGCCTTTGCTCATCGCTTGGCAGCGTGAATGCATCCCTCGTTGTGTAAGTCTCAAATTGTTTTTTGTGACGTTTCCTCGTCTGTGGTGTGTGAAACCGGTCTGTTGCACGTTTTAATCGATACTGTCACACGCAAGTGTAGTTGTGGCAGCGCCACTGCAGTCATCGTTGTGTACTTTTCTTTGTTGTGTATTTTAAATGTTGAAACACGTATGTATTCAGTGTATTCATTGACAGCGATGGCGAGGCATGACAGAATCTCTGACCAGAGTTATTTATCGTTGCTAGTCTGCGCTCGACCGCGCGAGACGACAGTAGTAGTACGTAGCGAGTCGCGAGAGCATGTAGTTCAGTTCGAGAGCAGTAGTTGTTGCTAGTGGACTGTTGTACTGAGCGGGCATCGACATGGGTCGGCGGCGTGCTCTGCATCCATCTCTGGTCACGATTCAGGACGAGGTATATTGTTAAATAAGGTAATGAAGCAGCATTGCGCTCAGCTAATAACTTATATTGATTGTAATTAATTTCTTCAAGAATTTCCCCAATAATAAGTTTTTATAAAGTGGATCTTTTAAACAAAGTAATCATTTTAATTTAAAGAGTTTTACCTATGCATTTCCTCCAAGAATCAGAATTAAATATACGCCAACATTGCACGGAGATGTGCCGAATCATACGAGCAGATATTGACGGAGTTTGCTAATGTAAGAATTTTGGTTTTTGAGTTCAGATTTAATTATTGCACAGGGCCAAGGGTCAGCGCGGCTGCCCTAATAAAATTTACCAGGTTCATTTCAGCGTTAATTTTGTGGCGAGCTAACATTCTGGCTCATTTGCATTTTTACGTAACATTGACATTCTTAATTTTGCAACGAGGTTACACTTTCTATATTACTGACTTTAAAAATTCTTAAGGGGAGGTTACACTTAGCACAATTCCCATTTTTCATTATTTTTCATTTAACAAACAAATTCTTGGGAGGTTACACTTGGCGATATCCGGTCCAGGATCGTATTTCTTTGAGAATCTTCTGAAAAGTAGCCAGATATCTGCTCTTATTTACTAAAATATAATTAGCATTTGGCGCAACGCTTTTACTAATTTTGTGACTTTCTTTCCACAGATCATCGGCAATTCGTTGCTCTCTGTTGTATTTGTGTTTGTTGCTTTATGCATTGTGCTTATTTCATTTGTGAATAATTGTGACAATTGTAAAAATGCCGCGAAAGACTGAATAGTGCATCGCGAAGTATAATGAGTGGAATAACCGAATTAAACAACTTCATCGATAGTACTTCTAACCACTAATGATGATTTATATCTTAATGATGAACAAACGAACTCAATTGTCTCCTCTGTTAATTTGACTACAATTGATGACGCGGGGCGCTCTATTGTAATGAGCGCTGCCCAGCTTAACACACCCGGTTTGCAAAATTCACGTGACGAACAGACAAATTTTTCTAATGAAAACGAACAGTGTAATCAGAATGCGTCGGATTTATTTAATTCCGATTTAGTGACCGACAGTGTACATCCGATTACCAAACATTTTCAAGAATCGCAGAATGTCCAAATGGATACACAAAACGTGACAATTGCAGACACGCCATTAAACAGCACAGTAAATAGAGTAGGTAATATTGGTCTGAATCAAATTATGGCATTATTGCTACAAATTAGTGAAAATAAACAATATAAGGAAAATTTCAAACAAATTATTAAAGAACAAGACGACTTTCTCAAAAAACTTAGGGAACAGAACAAACAATTTAATGAAAGTTTTAAACAGCCGAACGAAAAACACGACAACCTTAACGAACAGAATAAACAACTTAGTGAAAAGATTACAGCGGTTACCGTGCAATGTCATGACACTAAAGAACAATTACGTGAGGATACTAAGGCTTGTGCTAATAACAGTAATGAAGAAGTTGGAACTGTTGCACAAGAATTACGTAGTACACGTGTAGGCACAACAGAATCACAGAGACGAAATTAATGCAGTCGCTGAACAATGTCCTAAAAACGCAACACAGATACGCGACGAGTTTAATTTAAAGTCACCAGAACTTTCACACATTGTCGATACGGAAGTCGATAAAAAATGTGAACAACAGACCAAGCAAATTGACGAATATATTAAAGTAACAGAAATGAAAAATGTTTCACTGAATAACACAGCACAGTGTACGGCACATTCCGATCTTTTCTCACGCTCGTACAGCGTACTTAAGGGGCTCCGGAAAGGCTCAAAATCATGAGAAGTTCAATTTTTACTTTTTTGCGTTTTCTGAATCTGCAGACTATTACCTTTTAATAGATATATAATTTATTCAATTCCGAAGACTACAACTATTTTTAAATTTTTTTTGAAATGTGTTCTACATGGGCGTGACCCACTGTGGCGCTGTTAAGCTGCTAAGCTGCTGTCAAATGGTGTTATTATTAACGTCCGTGTTCATCAGTTACATTTTAGTGATGTGAGAAAGTATGTGTTGTGGCTAACCTGTGATGGTTCAATATATATCGCTGGTGTGATTGTCGATTGTTTCATGTTTATTTACTCTGTCGTTATCTCGAAAATATTCGTAATTAATTCTGTTTCTTGAGTCTCTGTTTTGTTGAAGTATAATAATGAGTAAAAGTAAAGTTATTAGAAATCCTCTGAAGGCTTTTAAGAAAAGGAGAAATGTTGGAAAGCCAAAGGTATGTGTTATTACTGTAAACAATAAAGACGATAACCAAGTGAGTGAACCTAACCTCTCAAGTACACCTGCCCATAGCAGTCAAAGTGGGAAAGAAAATACTTCACAGAAGAAGCTTGGTTCAATGAGTGAAAACTATGAATGTTTTATGGGCGAATCGGATGTGAATGAAATATTTGATATGTCGGTTCTCAAAGGAATTTTTTCAAACTGTGTAAGATGTATTCACTGTAGTGAAGTTGGTCTGGAACTCACCACATTTCAGTTGTATTTTGCTAGCAAGTCGTACGTGCTTTATTATGGTAAGTGTTCATAGATGACCACCCTTTGGAACAGTGCTGCAGTAACTGCAACTGAAGAAAATGGTAGCAAAATCTACGAACACAACATTAGATTTGTTTATTCCTTGCGCTCAGTTGGTAAGGGTGCTACTGCAGGTGCAATTTTCTGTGGCATCATGAATCTTCCAAATCCCCCAACCAAGTTTACGACCTATAATAAATTAATAGGGTCTAAAGTAGAAGATGTCTATAGAATCTATGAAGAACGCTGTGGAAGAGGCAGTAATGGAAAATAATGGTAACAGAGATTTGACTACAGCGTTCGATGGTACCTGGCATAAACGGGGACACACATCTCTTCATGGTGTAGTATCTGCCACCAGTATGTATACAGGGAAAGTTTTAGATGTAGCAGTAATATCGAAGTATTGTAGATGTCCACAAAAATATAAAGGTACACATGAAAATAATTGCAAAGCTAACTATAGTGGCAGTAGTGGAGGAATGGAAGTGGCTGGTGTTGCCAGTATATTCCAGCGTTCTGAGGCGTGTGATAGAGTGCGATATGTTAATTACCTTGGTGACGGTGATTCTAAAAGTTTCAAACATGTTCAAGGACTGAAGCCGTATGGTGGTGATGTAGTGCAGAAATTTGAGTGTATTGGACACGTACAGAAGCGAATGGGAACAAGACTTCGGCGACTGAACGCTTCGTACAAAAAACAAAAACTCAGTGATGGTAAAGGGTTGGATGGGAAGGGAAGGTTAACTGACAGTGTAATTGACAAAATACGGAACTATTATGGAATGGCTATTAGGCAAAATACACGAAGTGTCGACGAAATGAAGAAGGCTGTTTGGGCTCTTTTTTTTCATACTTCTTCAACCGATGAAAATCCCCAACATAGCTTGTGTCTCAAAGAAGAAGACAGTTGGTGTAAATATAACAAAGGATTGCTAACTGGTGAAGTGTACACTCATAACCATAGTCTGCCTCATGCAATAATGGAGGTGATAAAACCTATTTTCAGAGACTTAGCAGCACCTGAACTGTTGAAAAAGTGTATTCACGGAAAAACCCAAAACCCCAATGAAAGTGTAAATAGTGTTATATGGTCGAGAATCCCCAAGACTGTATTTGTTGGAATAGAAACACTTCACTTTGGTGTGTATGATGCTGTTGCGACTTTCAATGATGGCAACATTGTAAGGTGCAAGGTATTTAGAAATATGGGAATGAAGATAGGTTCTAACATGGTACGAGCGATGCTTGCTTTAGACAAGGAACGCCTTCGGGCTGCAGACAGGGTTGTAAAGAGTCTAGAAATACAAGCAAGAGTAAACAGGAGGAGGAACAAGAGGAAGCTGGAGGAGGAGTTTGCAGAGGATGAAGATAATCCATCCTATGGACCTGGAATGCACTAAAAAGTTAATCCAATCTTTGTCGCTCGATTCCCAAAACTTTTATTTTCTCATACTAATTACATGTTTTCTAAGGATCTTCCAAACATATTTGTTTCAAACTTTCAGTAAATGTTACACAGTACCTTCTGCATAATTTAACACAGCCTTTTTCCAAAAAAACTGTATATTTTTGAATATATAAATAAAAAATTGCAAAAAATGTTGTGAATTTTCATTACAATTGAAAAACATCGTCTTTAATAACTGAACTAAAATTTTGTAAAAATCCCTGTGTTAAGTTGTAGCCCATATTCCAATAAATAATCTGTGAAAAGTTCAACTTCCTACCTCAAATACTTTGTGAGGAAAGATGTAATTTATAAGCGTTATTTATAACATTGCAAGTATAGGGCGTTCCGGAGCCCCTTAAGCAATTTACAGAGACTTCGCGACTTAAAATCGGAAAAGGTACGTGACCTAAAATCTGAAAGGGTATGCAACTTTAAATCCGAAGTGACACAGACGAACAGATTCTCACACAAACCTGAACGTGTTCTCGAATTCAGAGACGATAACGATTACGAGCAGTTTTTATCCGTAAGAAAATCTAAGGAATTTAATAACGACAGAGCACAGGTACACGTTTTGAACTGGATACGACAATTTGCTCTTGAATTTTTACAAACATTTCGTGTAATACAGAAACTACAATTAGCAGGGATACAGCAATTTGTTTGTGCATTTTTACCGCAGTTGCCTGTAATGCAAAAGCTAAAATCTATTTGTAGCGCGTAATAGACCTCAGGGGATTCATTACGCTTTAATGATTATGTGCCGTAGCGAGCATAGGGCCCCGAGCTGTAGTATTGCTGTTTCATCTTTAAGTTTTCTGCACTGCTGCCTTCTCTTCTACTATCCTTTATGTCTATCAAAACAGCTCTTTAACTATTGCTCTACCTAGTGTTAAGAAAGTGTAAAGAAAACCCGATACGACAATTTTTTACCGGAAGTGACAATTTTTATTAGACACTCCCGAAATGACAAGAACTTCAAAATGGTTCAAATGGCTCTGAGCACTATGGGACTCAACATCTTAGGTCATAAGTCCCCTAGAACTTAGAACTACTTAAACCTAACTAACCGAAGGACATCACACACACCCATGCCCGAGGCAGGATTCGAACCTGCGACCGTAGCAGTCCCGCGGTTCCGGACTGCAGCGCCAGAACCGCTAGACCACCGCGGCCGGCGACAAGAACTACCAGCGTAATTTTAGTGTCAGGAAAAATTTTAATCATCAGTATGTGTAAAATTATCAGCAATTGCGAACGCATTTTTTGTAACAATAGAGGTTTTTCACCGCAGTAGCAACAAAACCAGCCGGTTAGCATACCTAACCAACAATGCAGTCTACAAGGTCAACCAAACTTTAATGTTTCGCCGCTTGCACGTATAGTCTCAGCTCCAACAAATAGTAACACACGCCAGCAAGGAAATAACTACGTACATAAAACACAGTATTTTAATTCCTATAGTAATGCGCCGTATAGAAATGACTATCACGACAGACGTAATATTAATGAGCACAATTATCAACGTACGTTTAATAACAGTCGGTCTTACCAGCAGCAACATGATCAGCAACAACATTCTCGTGAATGAACCAGACAGTAGGTATCATCCAGAGCGTAATACGTCTGGAAGAAATAATAGAACAGTTCAAATAGTCGAAATGCCAAGAATCGTCCTGACAATAATAACACGTCAGATAGAATTTGACTAAATACAGTACAGGCTGCATCTTCCAGCAACGTAAGCAATACTTCAGATACACAGAATGTTATTCACGAAAATGTTATTACTTTTGACGATATCAGAGACACTCTTTTGCAGGCAAGACCAATTGTTCAGAAAACCATTTCACACCCTGTCATTGAAATTAAAATTGGTTCATCGAAATTTTCAGCAGTAATCGATTCCGGCTCACCTATGTCAGTTATTAATGAAGAAACTTTCAACGAGTGTAATAAAGAGAATACCTATCCTACATTACCACTAGGCAAAACGAAAGTAAAAGGAGCAGTATCGAGTAAAGGAGTAGATGTTAAATTACAGACACATTTATCATTTTGTATTGCAGGTCACACATTTCACTCAAATTTTTGGATTGTTCCTTTATTGACAACAGACGTTATTTTAGGTACTAATTTTCTGGTACAACACGACGCAATTATTGACTTTCAAAATTTCTATTTAATGTTGAAGGATGAAAATATACAATTGGCTTTAGAATTTCAGCACTCATTATCTGCGGAAGAACAAATAATCTTACAGAGGTCATTTCCGCATCACGTAGCATAGACTGTAATTCCACATTGTTCACAGATACGTACGTACACAATTATAATACTCCAGACGAAGCCGACTATGACGTAATACAGACGATTTCAGATAAAGTTAAACAAAGCAGTGCAACTTTTTACAGCAAGCTACAGTTTTTCGAGAACAGATACACACATACTCTCATTCCAGGATGTAATTAACTCCATACCAAATGAATTCACTATGCTATCTCCGTCTGTAATACTGAAAAACGTCGAAACACCTAACAAAATTAAAGAATTAGTAAACTTTCCTACGTCTCGTCGACTACGACACCGTGAAATAATTGACATTGCGCTGAAGAACATCAAACGTGCTGCAGAGCGTCGGAGAAGACAGCAAAAACAGGTTTGTATACACCGTGACCTTCACGTTGGACAGAAGATATTAGTACGTACACACTATTTATCCAACAAAATTAAAGGTAGGTGCAGTAAATTTGAACTTCTATACGCAGGTCCATATCGGATTCGCAGCATTCCTCACCCCAATGTAGTACACGTCTAAACTCTGAGAACCAGAAAAAGTAAAGGCAACCACCATGTCTCCAATATTAAACTCTTTATTGAATGAAGACACTTTATGATTTAACATGCTATGATGCCATTTACTAATTTTTATGATCACTTATGCAATTATATTCACATGACTAATTACTGATGATTATCATATTTTTTCTTGGCAAGTGCTCAGCAAGGTAAGGTTAGCAGGTTGCTCTTCTTGTTACATATCAGACTGTGCACGTTTTTTTTTTTTTTCCAGAAAAACTTACGTATCTTATGAATAATTATGCAATGTTATCTAGTGACATATTAATTTTATTAAATTCTCTCTCCATTAAAGTCTTTAATTCTCGCCTCTACTAACTACACAACATACAAGGTGAACTTTTAAGGTTTCAATTCTTGTCATCTTTTTTTATGTATGTACGATTGTTTTCATATGCACTGTGAAATAATTAAAATATAACACACACCAGTTGACTGACATTTTTGCCCTATGATATCTCAAGATCGTGACTTTTACATTTTTTGCTGCAGCATTGTGATATTCTGTGTACATTTTTGCATTTGAACACTATTTTTTTTCATATTACATTTTCTGTCATGGTATGCTGTATGCTTAATTATGTTATCACAAACCAATCATTATTTAGTGAGTATATGAATTAAATGCAGACATTAATCTTTGTTCATCATTTTCAGAAAGAAATAACGTGTAAAGGAAACAAATTAAACAGAAATGGGAATTTCACCTACGGAATAGACGAAAGAAGATACAAAAACCTTATGAGGAAGAATAAATGGATCAGAATTAACAAGCATTAACAAGAATATACTATACACATCGTAGAATAGCAGTCTTAACTAATTTTTTCTTTCAGAATACGAGGCGATTGATGCAGGCTGTCAGACAGAACTACATATCTTAGTTTTAGTGATGAAATATGCTAGAGATAAGGAATAGTTGTATAATGAGTAATGAAGTGATTTTTTGCAGATGATAATGAAGAATATGATAATATGGGTAATGACATTTTTCTTTGCAGATGACGATATGGATAATTAAGTTTTTCTTTACAGGTGAATGAAGCTTTTTTCTTTACAGATGAGGATAATGTTGAAGTTATGTTTTTATACTATGTAGTTATTTAAGTATTTGTTGCAGTTCGTTTTGACAGTAGGTATTTTATTGCTTAGTAGGATGACTGAAGGTGTTGGAAGGGATAGCTATGGAACACATCTTTTACACACATTTCACTAGCTGTTAATTCGAAGTTCACTACTTTTCAGCATAATATGCGTTTCTTCTTTCAGCTCAATAATCCATTCTGTATTTTTTCCAGGAGAAGCTTTTCATGATACTTACTAAACCTGTTACTTATTAAACGTGTTCTAGTACTTGCATTTTTTTTACCAAGTTGTGTCTCATCTATGAATGTGTTCACATATACTCTACTTGTTTCATAACCTTGCTACAGCTGACTCATGACGAATGACGTTACACATCTTCATTTGCAGCAAAACCCAAAAGCAATTTTTTTTCTCTTTCCCCTGTAATTACCCAACGCAATGCATTGCTAACAAAAAAAAATGTATTACCAGTCCCAAATAATGATACCAGTTTAAGTGAGTTCTGAGTAATGCTGATCAGCTATGAATAATATGTAACAAGGAAATGAATGCTACTAATTATGCTTTGTAACAAGGAAATGAACGCTACTGATTACGGCATTGAAATGACCAATGACAATGTTGTCTGTAAATCAATTAATGAACATTTTTCTGTAATACTACATACATGGTACAGAAATGTTCAATAACTGGGCTATGAATGCCGCAGACTACTAATGTAATTCCCAATTAAGACTAGTATGTGACTTAATGTCCTTCACTTTCTGACCTAACTACCCTGAATTACTGTAATATCCATTTGTCCTGTATATCCTCTTGATCATGGAGCACTATATTTGGTTTTTGCACTAATTCTACGTTGGTGTGCCTTGTAAGAGCGTGGTGTTGACACGACATGCTGTCCACCACCGTGAGCGATGGAGACGTTATTATGGTCGCACTGTTTCGTGTACCTGATGTACTGCCAAAATGATAACATGGAATATTACTACGACATTTCAGTGTCTTGGGTACGCTGATAAATACTTCTGGGAAAAGAACTTCAGATTGTCTCACTTGGTGTTGTACTTCTGTGGAAAGATATGGACTTTCAGTGCAGCTGCGTGCAACCTAAAGTGCTACAACCATGATGCAATCCTTCCCTTTCCTATCCTAATTCTTGTAACATAAAGCATATACAGTACATGTACATTTGTGTCATTTGTTAGTATGATTTGTATTCATTGCCTTTACATTTTGTGATTTCCTGACATGTTCTAAACTTCAGTGCGTGTGCACCTTTGCCATTTGTAAATATGTCTTGTACTCATTATATACATTTTGTCTTTGTCTGATATGTTTTGTACTCGGTGCATGTGCACCATATTTACTTCATGCACCTATACATATGTATATTCTCTAATTGTAAAGTCAATTAATTATGAAAAAATTTGTTGCTCATGGCAAGTCCAAAAGACTCACCATCGCTGCCAAATTTTTAACTGTGTATGGGGTCTGACACGCGTTGCTTGTGTGTTTTCCCCGTTACTCTCAACACCATGCGCTGTCTTAAAGGCGCATGTGCCGCTCTTGTTATGCACGATTTATTTTCCTGCGTCTGATGTGTGATATCCGTTACGGACACATTTTCGTTGTGAATGCCGACGATCTGCATAGTCTTAGCGGCGAGTGTGTATGCATCCTTGCGCGGAATTATTTATTGGTCCCTGAATGTGTATGGTGTATGTTGTATGTTGTACATCGGCGGAACATTAGCCGTTGGTGCCAACAACATGTATGATGTTTGTGGCGCCGATGCCTCCACCGTTGTGCAAGCTTCTTTAGTTCTTATTTCTTATTATTATTTATTGTTTTAGATTGTGTATGGTGCGTGCCACCCGTCGGAGGCAAAGTCTCACCGTTATGCCGACGAACTTCGTGGATTAGTATTGGCGGCGCACATGCAATTTTATTCTGTCCATTTCTTTTACTATTTTACCTACGTCTCTTGTCTACACCTGTTGGGCGGTGACTTTTACCGTTGTTTTGGACTGCATGCGTCGTTTGACGGCGCGCGTGACCTTTCGTTGTGCCACTTTGTGACCTGTGCATTTATTAGTGTATGGCGTCGGCGGTTTGTTTTTCACCGCTCCTGTCGATCGACTGCGTCGTCCTAGCTGTGCCGGGGCACCTCTATTTGTCTGTGCTTACTCTTTGATACAGCGCAGGCCATCAAACGCCAACCACAGTGAAAACACCATTTTCGCCGTTCATGTTCACATGTTGCGTTGTTTTGGCGGCACCGTTCTGACCGTCATTGTGGACCTTTCTTTCGTGTGTATTCTGTGTATACTATCTGCCACCTGTCGGTATGCCATTTTCGCCGATCTTGTCCACACTACGCGTCATCTTCGCAGCGCTACTGCCTCGCTTCTTGTGTACACAGCATTTTTTGTTCCTTGCGTTGTGTTTGGTTCCTGACACGCGTCGGTGGCACATTCTTACCGTTAATGTTAACAAAACGCATGGTCCGCATAAGGTCTTTGCCTTAAAAACTCTTATGTGAAACCCGTTGCCATGTCGCCTTTTTGCATGAAGTGACACGTGAGGCTTTGATGCTTCTAACCGATTTGAGTGACTACGGTATTGGGGATAATGTGGTGTCCGCTGATGTCACCGGCACTGCTATTTTAGTATCCCCCGGGCTTACTGTCACGAATATTGAGTGTCTGCCTAATGGCCGCGCTATTGCGTGCACTATTTAAGGCATCGTGTTTGTTAATGTTTACGCTCCTTCCGGCAGCGAATATGCGGCGCGGCGGCTCTTATGGTCAGGAGCTGCGTGAGGTTTTGCACCGGAATTCCGCTTATATAATTTTAGGCGGTGATTTTAATGCGGTCACCAATGATTGCGACCAGGAGCCGCGCCCCAACAAGTGTCAGGAACTCCACACGCTCCTCACAAGTTTTAATCTCGAAGACACGTGGCGAATGCTCCACCCACTTGAAACCCAATATACCTATTTTTATTCAACGGGACACAGCCGGCTGGATCGGATTTGTTTGTCATCGTCACTGGCAGCCCCGGTAACTCTGAGGTCAGGCCAGTTATTTTTTCACATCACTGCAGTTATTATTGTGAACTTTCCCTTCCACTTTCTAGGCCTTCCTATCGTAAAAATCTTTGGAAGTTCAACTGCAGCCTGCTAGACGACTGCCATTTTACGCAGTCTTTACTGATATGTGGCACAAACTTTTGCAGACTAACACCAGTGACAGTAGCGTCCTCGATTGGTGGGTTGACACTGCCAAACCTGCAGTCCGGACCTTTTTACTTAATTTTAGCCGCGAAGCAGCGCACTGGCGTCTCTTGACGTCACAATTTTATCAGAGCTGTTTGAAGGACCTCGCCCGACAGGTCACGGCCCAGCCGCATCTTCTTCCCATTTTCAAACAATTTCAGGCCGAACTCTTGTCCGATCTGCGGCGGAAGAGTAGAGGGCTAGTTACACGGAGCCAGCCTGTGGGTTTTTTTTTTATGTTGTTGTTGTTGTGGTTTTAGGGCGCAAAACTGCTACGGTCATTAGCGTCCAGTCCGGGACATAAGAAACAGTAAAAAACCTAAAATAGAAACCAGCAGCAGTGGGAACGAAAGGCATAAAATTGGAGAAACTAAAAGCAGAACGAAGGCTTAAAAATCCACTACAGAAAGGGGTTGGTTATCCCAAAAAAAAAAAAAAAAAAAAAAAAAAAAAAAAAAAAAAAAAACTTCAAATAACTGACGTCATTTCACTGACACGAATGAACTCTAGAACGCGAACGGCCGATCGCGTGTCATCTGCTAAAATTGACGATAGATCAGGCGACAGCTGTAGACGGGCGCGTAACGGAGTAAAATAGGGGCACTCAATTAAAAGGTGTCTTACCGTCCACAACTGAGAGCAGTGGGGACAGAGTGGGGGAGGATCGCCGCTTAAAAGATGTCGATGGCTAAAAAGACAGTGCCCTATCCGGAGTCTAGTTAAAATTACCTCCTCCCGACGACGCGTTCGGGAGGAAGAGGTCCAAGCACAAGGAAGAGTTTTTACGTCCTGCAATTTATTTTGGGGAAGTGTCGACCAGTGCGCGTGCCATAAATGAACAACATGACATAAAACGCTCCGTAGTTCGGCGACGGGAATCGATGGAATAGCTGGCCGAAGAAGAGAGACTGCAGCCTTGGCTGCAATATCGGCCGCCTCATTTCCGCAGATACCATCGTGTCCCGGGAGCCAGAGGAACGCCACCGAGACGCCCCCCAGGTGGAGCAAGCGCAGACAGTCCTGAATCCGGTGAACCAGAGGGTGCACAGGGTAAAGAGCTTAGAGACTGAGGAGAGAGCTGAGAGAATCGGAGCAGATAACGTACTGTATCCGCTGATGGCGGCGGATGTAGTGGACAGCCTGGAGAACAGCTTAAAGCTCCGCAGTATAGACCGAACACTGGTCGGGAAGCCGAAAGTGATTTGGGGTGTCGCCAACAACATAGGCACTCCCTACACCTAACGATGTTTTCGAGCCGTCGGTGTAAATAAATAGCGTCCGTCATTTGTGCACATAAAGCAGCAAATGCCCGACGATAAACAAGTGAAGGGGTACCATCCTTGGGAAATCGACAAAGGTCACGGAGCAGGCAGATCCGGGGACGGAGCCAAGGCGGTTCTGTACCCCAAGTTGTCAAGAAGGTTTTTGGAAAGCGGAAGGAAAGAGAATGGAGCAGTTGACGGAAGCGGACTCCCGGGGGTAGTAGGGAGGAGGAGCGGCCTGCATACCCTACATCAAAGGAGGCGTCGAAAAAAAGGTCATGGGCTGGATTAGCAGGCATGGACGACAGATGGCTAGCATAACGACTCAGGAGGACTGCTCGCCGATTGGACAGCGGAGGTTCAGCAGTCTCAGCATAAAGGCTTTCCACAGGGCTGGTGTAAAAAGCTCCAGACACTAAACGTAATCCACGGTGGTGGATAGAGTCGAGACGCCGAAGAATAGGCGGCCGAGCAGAGGAGTAGACTATGCTTCCATAGTCCAATTTCGAGCGCACTAAGGCGCGATAGAGGCGGAGAAGGACCACTCGGTCTGCTGCCCAGGAGGTACCATTCAGGACACGGAGGGTGTTGAGGGATCGCAGACAGCGAGCCGAAAGGTACGAAATGTGGGAGGACCAGCATGGTTTTCTGTCAAACATAAGATCCAAGAATTTAGCGACGTCCGAAAACTGAAGGTTGACAGGTCCTAGATGTAAGGAGGGTGGAAGAAACTCCGTTTGTGTTAATTTTTGGCGACGTAAGGTCTTACTGGGAGAAAAACGGAAGCCGGTTTCGACGCTCCAAGAGTGGAGGCGATCGAGACATCCTTGAAGACGTCGTTCAAGAAGGCTGGTCCGTTGAGAGCTGTAGTAGATCGCAAAATCGTCCACAAAGAGGGAGCCCGAGACATCAGGAAGGAGACAATCCATAATTGGATTTATGGCAATGGCAAACAGTACAACACTCAGCACGGAGCCCTGGGGTACCCCGTTTTCTTGGGAGAAAGCACGGGAGAGAGAGTAGTGTTCACCCGCACCCTAAATATGCGCTCTGCCCTAAATTCGCGAAGAAAAGGGGGCAGCCGACCTCGAAAGCCCCAAGAGAATAGTGTGCGGAAGATGCCTGTCCTCCAACAGGTATCGTATGCTCTCTCCAGATCAAAAAATATTGCTACTGTTTGGCGTTTCCGGAGAAAATTGTTCATGATATAAGTGGAGAGAGCAACAAGATGGTCAACTGCAGAACGATGCCTCCGAAATCCGCATTGGGCTGGTGTTAAAAGACTGCGGGATTCCAGCCACCAAGCTAAACGGTAATTCACCATACGCTCCAAAACCTTACAGACACTACTCGTGAGAGAAATGGGGCGATAGCTAGAGGGGAGATGTTTGTCCTTTCCAGGTTTCGGAACGGGAACGACAATAGCTTCCCGCCACCGTTTGGGAAAGGTACTGTCGGTCCAAATTCGATTATAAAGGCGAAGGAGGTAATGCAGACTATTTGTTGATAAATGCAGCAACATTTGGACTTGGATACCATCCGGTCCTGGGGCGGAGGAGCGAGAAGAAGAGAGTGCATGTTGGAGTTCCCGCATGGAGAAAACAGTATTGTAGCTTTCGCGATTTTGAGAGGAGAAAGCAAGATGTAGCACTTCCGCAGCACGTTTCTTCGGGAGAAACGCTGGCGGGTAATTTGAAGAGCTCGAAATCTCAGCAAAGTGCTGACCCAATGAGTTAGAAATTGCGACGGGGTCCACTAATGTATCATGCGCGACAGTGAGCCCAGAGACCGGGGAGAAACTAGGCGCGCCTGAGAACCGTCGAAGCCGACTCCAAACTTCCGAGGAGGGAGTGAAGGTGTTAAATGAGCTAATAAAGAATTTCCAGCTTGCCTTCTTGCTATCGCGGATGACACGACGGCATCGCGCACGGAACTGCTTATAGCGGATACAGTTGGCCAAAGTAGGATGGTGGCGGAAAACGCGAAGAGCACGTCGCCGCTCACGTATTGCGTCACGGCGGTGCGTGGTATTGAACGTTCCAGAGCTGTAAGAATAACGTCTGTAATATGAGTCGACGCTAGATAAATGACGGTCATCGAATGTCGCTAGAGACGAAAGTGTCCAATCGGCTTGGGCAAACTTCCAGCGTCGCGGGCGCATATATGGCAGTTGAGGCTGCAGTCTAAGGACACAGTGTGGTCACTCGAGTGTATATCATCAAGGGCGAACCATTCGAAGCGCCGAGCTAGCGGAACAGTACCGACCGCAAGGTCCAAATGAGATAAATTTGTCGTGGAGGCAGACAAAAATGTGGGGACCCCAGTGTTGAGGCAAACTAGATCCGCTTGGTGGAAGACGTCTAGCAATAGTGAGCTACGTGGACAAGGATGTGGAGATCCCCAAAGCGGGTAGTGGGCATTGAAGTCCCCAACCAGCAAGATCTTGGGGTGTTCTTGGGTCGCCCGGCAGATGTAGATAACCTGTACTCTGTTCTCCGGCAATATGAGAAGGCGACGGGGGCCATTATGAATGTTCACAAGACCATTTTGCTCCCCCTTACTCCTCGGATGAGGCATGTGCGTCGAAATTGGTTCAGTGTTGTGCAGCAGCACGAAGTCCTAGGGGTTATTTTATCTGATAATCCTCAGGGCATGGAGGCTCTGAATTGGCGTCCCACCTTACACAAAATAAGGGCGGTTGTTAAAATTCATGCGGCCCGGCATTTGGCGCTTTATGATAAGGTGCAGCTTATCAATACTACCATCTTAGCTAGAGCGTGGCATTTAGCCCAAGTTCTCCCGCTACCTAAGCTACTCGACCGCGCTATTAAACAGGCCGTCTACTGGCTCCTTTGGAAAGGTGACATTTTCGAAGTTGCCTTAGCCACCTGCACCTTAAATCCAGCCGATGGGGGACTCGGTCTGGTGGATTTCTCCGCCAAATGCGCAGCGCTCCTCTTCAAACGGACTACGGCCGTGTTAGAGAAGGGAACCAGCAGTGCCACTGTCATGTTGTTCAATCAATATCGCCCACCTTCTGTAGTTGCCCCGGTCTCTGTCAGCCACATACCCTTTGCGCTGAATTACGTGCGGCGTTTTTATTTTCGCAACAGCTATCTTGCGTATAGTGGCTCCAGCGGAGGCCGTGTCGGCGACATTATCCGTGCTCTGCGGGGATCACCGGCCAGAAACAAGTGGGAGTACCGCATGCCGCACACTGACTGGCGAACAGTTTGGCGAAACATCGCCACACCAGTCCTTCCTGCCCCTGTTAGAGCGACGTGGTATAAGGTCGTCAATGGTACGATTCCTACAAATGCTAAACTGCACAGAATTCATCTTAGTCCATCCCCCGCCTGCGAAGAGTGCCATGACGAAGATACCATTGAACATCGCTTCGTGTGCCGTCGGTTCCGAGCTGTGTGGGACACTGCTCGCGATATGGTGCGCCTCGTCAACAGGGTGTCTCCAGAGCAGGTGTCAGTGGCAGATGCGATCGTACCCCAGTGTAAGGCGTTTCCGACCGCCAAACGCAATGCCACTATCTGGTTACTCGGTCATACAATACATTCTCTATTTTGTCTCAAACTGACGGATCGTCTGGATTTTCTCACATACTTATGGGCTGAACATGGCAAGTACCGTGTTCGAAAAGACTATGCTATGACTTTTGCAAATTTTTTGCATGTCTCCTTGGCGCATGCTTTTGCTCATTTACCGATGTCGACTTGATTAATTTTCAACTTTCCTACTTAAAACTATGACGTGATAGTGAGCAAATTCGTCTTGCGATGAATGTACAGTCTTAGTCTCTTGTGGCGGCCGGCCGGCGGTCAGTTTTTATGTCTAAGTCCGAGTCGTTCACTTAAGGTGGCCAATAAAACTGACCGCCCCTGACAACTCTAAGTCCGGCCATCTGCACAATCTGGCAACACTATAATATGCGGAAGTGTCACGAGGAAGTTTTGTCTACTTCCGAGTTTATATGGCTGGAGTGAGCCAGTGGTCTTGCAATAATCGTTGTGCATTCTAAACTTAGAGTCTCATGTTCGCGTCCAACTGGGTTTTTTTAACCACATTTCGGTCTAAAGTTATGAGTCGATTGAACACCGAAGACAATTCGCTTAACTTTCTACCCACCCGCAATAACAAGTATTCCAGAAACACCTCCGCAGGACAGCTCGTGGCTGCGTCGCGATCAGAACAGCTTACGCTCGAGCGTTTCCTCGCGCTGCAGCGGCTACCGGCCACCGGCCAGACGCCACCCGCCGCCTGAAATCCGGCGCCGCCCATGTGAAGGCGGCGCCACGCTGTCAGTGTATCAATGCCATTTTCGCATTTTAAGTTCTAGT
Organism: Schistocerca cancellata; assembly: GCF_023864275.1. Taxonomy (NCBI): domain Eukaryota; kingdom Metazoa; phylum Arthropoda; class Insecta; order Orthoptera; family Acrididae; genus Schistocerca; species Schistocerca cancellata. The sequence continues at coordinate 194,220,592 of NC_064626.1, read as the reverse complement.
TATCATCTTGCAGCTAAGCATTGGATTTTGCATACTTGAAAATCATGAATTGCAGTTAAGCATTGTAAAATTGAGTCGCAAGTGGAAAAAGGTGTAACATCTGCAACACAACGTTTACTTTTGGTGTAACAGAGGGGTGAATGTAGAGGAGGCAGCTAGAAAGATTTGAACTGTGTGTGGAGCGAGTGCTTTTGGGAAAAAAACGCCAGAAAAAGATATTCTTGTTACAACAAAGATCGTTCTGGCATGAATGATTTTCCACATTAAGGAAATCTCGACTACTGATATATGTGACATTTTACCATCATGCGACATTTGCATTCAACAGGCAAAGTTCAGAAGTCTGGTGTAGGAGTATTGCATGCTCTAATTCGAAACAACAAAAATCAACGGAGTGACTATTATTGAACGTCATCAGGTCGCTCATTGAGCATTCCTTTGCAGTACTGTTACTGATGACGTGTTATGATGCCTTTATCGTTAACTTCCTAAGAAGAAATGAAAGGCTGAGCCCCACAAAAAGACGTAGACTAGAGCAAAGAGTAGTGTGAACAGATTTTACATTTGATAGCTCCATAAGTGTGTTTTGGACTACGAATTCTGCCCCAAGGGGTGTGTGCAACACAGCTGGAATTTGTTGTCAACAACTGAGACACCTTTCGGTCGCAGTGTAAGAAAGTCGAGCAACAAAACATCACCTGTGCTACTGAATGATAACTCACTCTGTTGATCCGAGAAACAAAACTATCCAGGAGACTGATAGGAAAGTCGTCTCTCAGGCACTTGTATTGATAGGGAAGTCGTCTCTCAAGCACTTGTCCCTCTCACCATATATTCGTAAAATATTACCTTTAGCGCTCTTGATCGTTCAACCGTCAATGCAATTTATTTCTAGACAAAAATACTCTTAAAACTACTATGGTTTAATGACATCGTTAAAAGAAGGTTTCTACGGGCGTAGAATTTGTAAACAACTGTTGCATTGTCAGATTGTTGTAGATATCGTGAAAGAAAATTCAGCTGCTGATTAATTTCTCTTTGATGATTACTGTTGCGTTTAGTAAACTAATGGAAAACGCAAATAAAATATTCACTTTACTAAGAGAAATTAAATTCAGCTTACTACAGAAACATCATGACGGCAGTCTATCTTAATAAAGCATTAAGTTCCAAAATGGTTCAAAGGTCTCTGACCACTATGGGACGTAACTTCTGAGGTCATCAGTCCCCTAGAACTTAGAACTAGTTAAACCTAACTAACCTAAAGACATCACGCACATCCATACCCGAGGCAGGATTCGAACCTGCAACCGTAGTGGTCGCGTGGTTCCAGACTGTAGAGAAGAATTAAGTGTCTGTAAGACGATTGATCGTATTTTAACACGAATTGGTAGGATATTACCGACTTTTGACTTCGAAAAGATCTGTATTTACTTCATTTCCTGTATCATTCGCAAATATTATGGAAATGTGGCATTTCGTAGATAAAATTATGTATTCACAACAACAAAAAATATGTCGGCAAAAAACAAAAGTGGCATTATGAAATTGGCAGTACCGTAAGATTTTAGCTCTGACAGTAAGGGTTACTGTAAGTACCAAGACGAATTTTGCTCGAGCGCTGTCTTACGATTCCCTTATTGAGTTTGTATCTGCCTGCTTGTAGCTCCACTACAAAAGAATAAAAAATCTGGCTTTCAGCGAGTCTAGAAAGGCAACGACAGCAGCTTGCACCTGGTAGCCAAACATGTTACCTGAGAAATGGTATTTTCCTATAGTGGATAGACATCCCTTTGTGGTTGAATTTTTGGCAAATATCAGCCAGACTTTTTTTTTGTGGTTTTAGGGCGCACAACTTCAATGGTCATTAGCGCCCTGACTACTCTAAGAATGCACCGCGAGGCACAAGTTGACAACAACAACTGAAAGGGAAAACACGATAAAAGACTGACAGGCATAGGATTAAAAAACAACGTCATCAAATGTCCTTAGCGAGGTTTGTCAAATTGATAAAACAAAGAACACGAGCAGCTGCTCGTGGGTCATCCGCTAAAATGGCATCGAAAGTATTTGGCAGGTTAAGATCTAGGCGCAGTGTGTTAAGATCTGGACAGGACATCAAAATGTGTCTAACCGTCAGCAAGTGCCCACATGGGCAGAACGGCGCCGGCGCCGCCGTCAGCAGATGGCGATGGCTGAACCGGCAGTGTCCAATTCTTAACCGGGCTAAAACGACCTCCTCCCGCCGAGAAGGGCGTGAGGAGGACGTCCAAGCCACGGGAAGAGGTTTTAAGGCCCGAAGCTTGTTGTCGGTAAGTGCAGCCCAATCGGGATGCCACAGCGATAAAATGCGCCGACAAATGACCCTGCTAAAATCGGACGAAGGGACACAACAAGAAGCTGTCCGAGGCTGGAGGACCGCAGCCTTGGCCGCGGCATCTGCAGCTTCGTTCCCAGGGATACCGACATGGCCAGGATCCCACATAAAGCTAACCGGAGAACCGACGTCCACCAGCTGCTGAAGAGAGCGTTGGATCCGGTGTACGAAAGGGTGAACCGGGTACGGATCACTGAGGCTCTGGATGGCGCTCAGGGAAACTGAGCAGATGACATAAGCAGAATGTCGGTGGCGGCAGATGTAAAGAATAGCCTGGTAGAGGGCAAAGAGCTCAGCTGTGAAGACCGAACAATGGCCATGGAGCCGGTATTTGAAACTTTGTGCCCCGACAATAAAGGAACACCCGACCCGGTCATTGGTCTTAGAGCCATCTGTATAAATGAAAGTCATGTTGATGAACTTCGAACGAAGTTCCAAAAAACGGGAGTGGTAGACCGAACCGGGGGTGACCTCTTTTAGGAGCGAGCTGAGGTCAAGGTGAACGTGGACCTGAGCCTGGAGCCAAAGTGGCGTGTGGCTCTCCGCCACTCTGAAGGTTGCAGGGAGTGAAAAATCAAGGTGTTGAAGGAGGCGACGAAAGCGAACTCCAGGGGGTAGCAGAGCAGAGACATACAACCCGTATTGACGGTCAAGAGAGTCGTCAAAAAAGGAACGATAAGACGGATGGTCGGGCATTGACAGTAGCCGACAGGCATACCGACAAAGCAGTATATCGCGCCGGTAGGTGAGTGGCAATTCGCCAGCGTCAGCATGAAGACTCTCTACGGGACTAGTATAAAATGCTCCGATCGCAAGTCGTAACCCCCGATGTTGTATGGAGTTGAGGCGGCGTAAGATGGATGGCCGTGCAGAGGAGTATACGAAGCTCCCATAATCCAGCTTGGAGCGGACGATCGACCGATATAGACGAAGTAGGACGGTTCGATCCGCTCCCCACGACATACCACTGAGAACACGGAGGACATTTAAAGAACGGGTACAACGAGCGGCCAAATATGACACATGTGGAGACCAGCTAAGTTTCCTGTAAAATGTAAGGCCTAAAAATTTGGTTGTCTCCACGTTTGGGAGAGCAACGTGACAGAGTCTTAAGGACGGTGGGAGAAACTCTTTGTAGCGCCAGAAGTTAATACAGACCGTCTTCTCGGCAGAAAAACGGAAGCCATTGGCTCAGCCAGACGTGTGCCGTTGGTCTAAGCGTTTCGATGTGATGAATTTCTACCAATTATTTTTCTACAGGTTTTTTCTGTCCCAAATAGAAAGTTGAAGTCTCCCTTTAGTATTTTCCCGTAATCTTGGTGAATTATGCTCGTAGTATTTTCGAGTGTGTTCCAGAATTTGACATTTTTGGTGTTTTTCTTATTTTCGATGTTGGTGGGGACATGTGCATTGATGAGTGTATTTTTTACTGGGGCTCTGATGAGCATAGGCATAAGTCGATTGTTGACGGGTGTGATTTCTTTGACAGAACTGATGATAGATCTGTGTTCGAGAAAAGCCATGGCCAAGATTGGTACGCCTTTCGCGACCTTTTGTTGCATTTTCCTCTTGAAGATGCAATTGTTTCCGTAATGCGAGGTTTCATTGTCAGTTAGTCGTGATTCTTGAAGAGCAATGATGAGAATTTTTTGTCTGTCGATTTATTATGTGAGATTATTTAGTTTTCGTATTTGGTTCAATGTATACATGTTTTGTTATAAAAAAATCTCTTGTGTGTGAAATCTTATGGGACTTAACTGCTAAGGTCATCAGTCCCTAAGCTTACACACTACTTAACCTAAATTATCCTAAGGACAAAACACACACACACACACACACACACACACACACACACACACACACACACACACACACACACACACACACCCAAGTATTTGATTTCCTCGGTGCCACCCATATGGGGGAGGGTTTCCCCTATCGGCCCCACGGATTATTATTATTATTACGTTACATTGCTGCTAGTAGACATATTTCTCACTTTTTCTTGGGCAGTTGCTACCATCATAGGAATTTATGTGCGCAGCATTGTTGCAATACAGACGTTCAAATTATACGATTTCTGTTCTTTCATTTCGATACCAGATCGTTCTAATCGGATTCAGCCAGTCAGGCTTTATGTGGATATCCGAATACCACACTCATCATTTGATAGACTGGGTAAACCACATTCTTAATCGGACGGTTGAATCTAGATCCCGTATTTGTGACAGGGCATGAATTCTTACACACTGGGGAAAATAATAATACCATGTGCTTATTACTAATATGTTATTTAAATATAAATATATGAACGAAAGAGATAACAGTTTATTTACAGGAGCAGAGCCCCATCCATCATAGCAGAGCAGTGTGAGATTGGTTTCAGGGCCAAGAGAGGATAAAGCTGTTGCCGTTTGTTCCACGATCACCGTACATCAACCAGATAGAGAATATGTGGGCAGAGGTAACAAGGTCATTGCCATGTGGACATATAAATGCAAGCGACCTTTGGACGAATACAGAAAACGTATGGTGGGAAGTAAACCATCACGCTACACTGTCGACGACTTAATGATATCAATGCCCCTACGCCTCCGAGAAATCTTACGTAACGATCGTGGGTGGGTTGGTTTCTAAAAGTACACTCGTCCACAAAACCCATGTAAACAATTATCTGATAGTTGGTCAAGTTTTGCTTTGTCGCAGCTGTTTAGATACAAGTCCATTTACTTTCAGTCTCCTCCTTACAATTCTTGCAATGCAAGGTAATTGAAAAATCTCATCCACTCGACGCCAACTGAGGAATTGACTGGTGCATGTGTTTTTCAACACACAGTAGTTGTCACCCTCACTGGAATCAATGACTGTTTGTGCGTGCGTGTGCGTGCGTGTTTACGCACCATCTGAATCAATACTATTAACATTAGAGAGACAACCAACAATAAATATTGCATCAAATATAACTAAAGTATTTTAATGCGATGGGAAGTTAAAACTGAATTTTTACCCAACCCACGACCTGCATATTACGTTACGTTAAGTAAGATGTATTAACTCCATAGTATCGTTAGCAGAGACAGTGCGCTCTTGTTGTCGAGGATCGCGACAAGTGCAGCGATTAGCAGTGCCCAATGCCGCCGTGATTTGTTTATGTTGGCTGACCGTGGACACTGCAGCAGACGCTTCCCCGTAAACAGAAAGAAATCACCTTGGCTCTGACTGCAGTGAGCGGATATCACTGCCTGCGTGTTCTTATAGTAACCAACGCGAGACTCTACTCACAGGTACCATGGAGCAGTTGCAACGGGTATCATGTCATTAGTCATCAGAATATTAACCAGTGATGAAATGTCCACTCTATTTGAATCCCAAGAAAATAGGAACCCTCTCACAAAGGAATGTGAGGTGATATCAAAACTTATCCAACCTACAAAAATTAACTGCAGGGCTTTCATGTATACAGTAGTAGCACACAAGGAAATATTATGTCTTGGAAGCGTATATTTCATTTCCTCTTCTCATAGTAACGCCCTTGTTTCAGTATGAAGTGAGAAAAAACACGAAAAACTAAAGTTCCTGAGAAGCATATCAGTCATTTCCTCTTCCCATATCATAACTTTTGTTTTAGTATGACGTAAAAAAATAAACAGTTTAAGGTTGTGAAGCATAATATGACACCTTAGTAAGTCTATGTATGACACCAGATTCTTATCGTAGGCGCTATCGGAAACGCAAAAAGCAGGGAGCTGTCCATTCTTTTGTCCAACAGTGTCTCCTTTCATGAATTACTCCCGCTAGGAGATTCTTATTTAAGGACTTGTGAGCATCTTCAGCGGAATCAAGCCTTATGTGATTGTTGCATTTTTTCCATACCGTAATTAGCACAAAGACGATTTCCCCTAAAGTTGTGGGGATATTTGCAAATGTCTGTATTCAGCAGTGACTGCCAGCTGCCGTAACACTTCACAGAATCCATGCGGCAGGCAAACAACAGTGCGTGCACTTCATACTAGAAAAGCTCGGCCACTTCGGCCGGCATACTTGTATACTGAACATTCGTTATTTGACTAAATATTAACTACAATCTTATTCGCATATATATGTGACATGGCTTAGTCATTGCTTTGTGCCGGCGCTAAGGGTTGGATGCCGTTGAAGTCCCGTTACACTGATGGCAAGACAAATGTTCGCTAATCACCTCTATTGCCTCAAAAAACAATTGCATCTTAAATATCTAAGGACCGACGTCCACACTGTCACAGCGCGTTGAAATACAGCTAAGACGGCAGATGAATATTTGTGACCGACTGGGCTTCGAACCTGGACCTTGAAACACGTATGTAACATAGCAGCGATGGCGAGGCATTGTAGCATCTGTGACCAGAGAGTATGCGCTTGACCGCGCGAGTGTTGCGAGCGGTTCTCAGTCTGTCAGTCGTTGCGAGTCTGTAGCTCTGTCTAGTTGTGAGCAGTACTCAGTTAGTTGTCGTTGCGAGCAGTTCTGTAGTAGTCGTCATGCAGAGCGGTCGGTCAGTAGTAGCAGCCCAGTGCGGTTGTGTGATGTAGTCTGTCGGCAACACTGGTCAAGATGCTGAATGAGGTATATTGTTAATTAAGGTAATCATCAGATAATTTAAAGTTCATTTATTGTAATTAATTTCCAACAAGTGCCCCAATAATAATTATGATTTCAAAAGCGATTTTATTGAACTAAATTTCGTTCCACTTCCCTTAAACAAATTTCAGTTAAATTACAAAAAAAAGGAATATTATTATTTGCAATGCAGTTCCTCCAAGCTGTGCGCAACAATAAGAGCAGAAATTTGACTAGCAGTTACAATGAGGTAAGAATTTAATTCTGATTTGCACAGGGCCAAAGACCGATATTTCGGTTTAATTGAATTATCATTATCACTGAGATTGTCTTATCACTGAATTGTTTTTCATTATTTTTGTGGGAGCTTACACCAGAGTCAGATTGCGAATTTCACATTTTTGTTGCCTTTGTCAGTACATTTCATTGCAGGCAGGTTATTCTTGGGTCCCATTTATTATTATATTTTTTTTTATTTAAATATTTCTGTGGGTACGATATTGCTTCTTGGCTCCATTTCTATATAACATTGTCACGTAAAATTTTGTGGGGAGGTTACACTTGGCGACACCCAGTCCAGGATCGTATTTCGTGGAGAATCTTTTGAACAACAGTCAGATATCTGCTCTTATTTGTTTAGATATAATTAGGATTTGGCGCAACGCTTTTATTAACTTGTGACTTTCTTTCTACAGGTCAACGGCAATTTGTTGCTCTGTTGTATTTATGTGTTGTTTTTGCATTTGTGCTTATTTGTTTTGTGAATATTTGTGACTATTGTAAAAATGCCGCGAAAGACTGAATAGTGTATCGCGAGGTATTACGAACAAAATTACCGGCTCAAACGATTTTACCGATAGGACATGTGACACGCAGTGTCATGATGACAATCCTGCGTTCACTAACAATCAGTGTATTCCAACCACTAATGATGACTTTTGTCTTAATGATGAACGAACGAACTCGATTGTGTCTTCTGTTGATTTGACGACAATCGATGATGCGGAACGCTCTATTGTAATGAGCGATGCCCAGCCTAACATACCCGATTTGGAAAATTCAAGTAACGTACAGACAAATTTGTCTAATGAAAATGAACAGGATACTGAAAGTACGACGGATCCATTTAATTCCGAAATTGTATCCAACAGTGTACATTTGACTGGCAAACCTTTTTGTGAGTCTCAGAATAACCAAATGGTTACAGAAAGCGAAACAATTTCAGATCCACCATTAAACAGCACAGATAATAGAAATGCCAATTTTGGCAATACTGCTACAATTTAGGGAAGATTTCAAACAACTAGATAAAAAACAAGACAAATTTAATGAAAAATTAGACGACAATTCCAGACAGTTAAATGAAAAATTAGACGACAATTCCAGACAGTTAAATGAAAAGTTAGACGACAATTCCAGACGGCTTAGTGAACAAATTAGAGCCGTTGCCGCGCAGTGTCATGACACTAAGGAACAGTTACGCGTGGAAATTGAGGCTTGTTCACAAAAAAATAGCGAAGAAATTAAGTCTGTTGCGCAAGAATTAAGGGAAATGCAAACAGCCGCAACAGAAACACTCAGAGACGAAATTAGCGAAGTCGCTAAACAATGCTCTGAAAAAGCTACACAATTACGCGACGAGTTTAAAGCAATGACAGCAGAACTTTCGCGCACAGTGGACGCAAAGATAGACGCGAAATTCGAACAGCAGAACACTCAGATTGACGAACGCTTTAATCAGCACATACAGAACAGTGATACGCGTTTCCGTAAATTTATTCAAGATCAAAATAAAGTCAAACGTCAAGTCATGGAAACAATCACTGCACAGAGACAGGAAGACAAACGTAAAATGTTCGCGAAAGCGAAGACGTATGTAGACAATAATATTACTACAGTGTCCGACGAAATTAATTCCATCAAACAGTCGAACACAGAATTACGTGACGAAATTTCCAATCTTAAATCAAAAACAGATACACACACAGTAGATATTCAAACAGTGACAGACAGATTCGAACAATTAGAACTAACAGGATTGCGATGTCATCAAAGCTGATGTTAAAAAACTGAGCGAAACTACGCGTAAGTTGCAAAAACAGATTAATGCATCCGATTCTAAAACCGATGATCAGGCAAAAATACTGACTGAAAAATATGATGAATTGGCCAGTCGTATTGATGCTATCGAAAGTGCTAATGAGAGCAAATCAGACGATACTGCACCGGTTTCATTTAACCAAATACCTGAATTTCAAAATTTGCAGCAGACAATTAATGAGATCGACTCGTCTAACAACACGTTGCGTAGAAAACTGTCGAGTTTACAGCAAGAAGTAACAGAGATTAAAAATATTTCAGTTAATAACACATCACAGCAGGCGCCAATTTTCGAACATTTGCCAGACTCACGCAGTGCATATAATTTGAGTAATCTACACAGAGTACGGGACTTAGATTCCGAACAACCACAGTTCAATAGATACTCTTACGATCCTGAACCTGTTCCATCACACAGAGATGATAATTTCGATTACAAACATTTTCTGTCAGTGAGAAAGTTTAAAGTATTTAAAAACGATAGAACGCAGATTCACCCACTGGATTGGATTCAACAATTTAGCTTTGCTCTTCCACCGACTTGGCCTGTTACGCATAAAATTGAATTTATTTGCAGCTTTTTGGAAGGCGAACCGGCAACTCGTATGAGACCGATCGCGAGACAGTGTTACTCGGTAGAAGAATTTCAGAATGCTTTTCTGTCAGCGTACTGGTCGAAGCCGACACAGCGTGGAATTAAAGACCAACTAATTAGTTTGCCAAACTATGAAAACTCAAATTTTCCCAGTGTAACGCAATTTTTTGAGCACATGGTACAACAGAACCAGTACCTAAGTGAACCGTACAGTGAATCAGCACTTATACAATTATGCATTTCCAAATTACCACGGTCATTACGAGTGTCACTTCTAACGGGCCAGCAAAAAGAATACATTTCAGCATTCAGGGATCTGTTGCAGCTTTTAGAAGTACAGCAATCTGATTATTCTTTTGTAAACAAAAACTTTTCGTATAATAACCAAGGTCAACAAACTTACAGTAATTATGATCAGGGACGTAATTTCAATAGAAAAGATAACAGACGCTTTAGGAACGACAACTACCAGAACTTAAATCACAGACAAAATTCAGATTGTCAATATCGTCAAAATTTTCAGCAACAGGAAGCACATTTTGGTAACAATAGAAGTTTTCCACAACAACAACATCAAAACCAGCCGGTTAGCATACGTAACCAACAATGTAATGCACAAGGTCAACCAGGCTTTAATGTTTCGCCGCGCGCACGTATAGTCCCTGATACAACAAATAGTAACGCACGACAGCAAGGAAACAACTATGTACAAAGAAGACAGTATTTCAATTCCCATCGCAATACACCGTATAGGAATGACTATTACGACAGGCGTAAAAATAATGAGAACAATTTTCAGCGTACATCTAACAACAGTCGGACATACCAACAGCAAAATTTTACACAAGAACCTATTCTCATGAATGAACCCGACAGTAGGTATCATCCAGAGCGTAACACGTCTGGAAGAAGTAATAGAACTGTTCAAATAGTAGAAATGCCACAGAATCCTCCTAATAATAATAACACGTCAGATAGAATCTGACTAGATACTGTACAGATCGCATCTTCCAATAATACAAGCACTACTTCAGACAAGCAAAATGTTGTTCACGAAAATGTAATTACTTTTGATGACATCAGAGACACTCTCTTGCAGGAAAGACCCTTTGTTCAGAAAACTATTTCACATCCTGTTATCGAAATCAAAATTGGTTCATCGAAATTCTCAGCAGTAATTGATTCTGGATCACCTATATCAGTAATAAATGAGGAGACTTTTAACGAATGCAACAAAGAGAATACTTATCCGACATTACCTTTAGGCAAAACAAAAGTGAAAGGAGCAGTATCGAGTAAAGGAGTAGACGTTAAATTACAGACGCATTTATCATTTTGTATTGGAGGTCATATTTTCCACTCTAATTTTTGGATTGTTCCATTACTGACAACAGACGTAATTTTAGGTACGAATTTTCTGGTACAACACGACGCAGTTATCGATTTTCAAAATTCTTTTTTAATGTTAAAGGATGAGGATGCACAATTGGCTTTAGAATTTCAGTACTCACTATCTGCGGAAGAACAAACAATTAACCGCACAGAGGTCATTTCCGCAACACGTAACATAGACTGTAATCCCACATTGTTCACGGATACGTACGTACACAACGATAATACTCCAGACGAAGCTGACTACGACGTGATGCAAATGATTTCCGATAAAGTTAGACAAAGCAGTGCAACTACAGACGACGAACGAACGCGATTACACAAAATTCTTTTACAACAAGCTCCAGTTTTTGACAACATTCCTGGTACTATGTCCGGATTTATGTATGAATTTCAAGTGAAACAGCACGACACATTTAAAGCAAAGCATTATCCCATTCCATATATTCACAGAGAACAAGTTAAAAAGGAATTGCAGGATATGCTTGATCAAGGAATTATAGAACCAGCAGTTAGTCCATACATAAACCCGCTACATATTGTTAAGAAAAAAGATGGCTCACTTCGCCTCGTACTTGATTCACGTCACATTAATGACATTATTATTAATGAAACAGATCGACCACAGACACTAGAGGAACTTTTACAGAAATTTCATGGTACAGCTATTTATTCTACATTAGATTTGAAATCGGGATTTTGGCAAATTCAACTTCATCCAAATTGCAGAAAATATACAGCTTTTCTCTGTTTCGGCGACTGTTATCAATTTTGCAAATTACCATTTGGCTTAACTATTTCTTCTGCAGCTTTTATTCGCGGTTTGAACACAATACTTCCGACAGAACTTAAGGACAGAATTACGACGTATGTAGACGATATTCTTATCGCAGAAGCTAACTGGTCAGAACACAATCTGATTCTTGAACAACTGTTACAAACTTTCCATGCACAAGGACTCACAGTTAATCTTAGTAAATCGCACTTTGGCAAAACTTCTATAAAATTTCTTGGACACGTAATTTCAGCGGAAGGCATTGCACCTGATCCGGAAAAACTTCAAGCTCTACGTGACATTACTGTTCCTACGACGAAGAAACAATTACGCAGCTTTTTGGGTTTAATTAACTTTTTTCGTAAATTTATTCATCACTCTGCTTTAGACACACCTAGATTATGTCAACTGACAGGTAAAAACAGTATTTGGTCTTGGGATAAGCAAGCACATTCTGAATTTGTGAACCTGAGAGAAGCCTTGTTGAATGCACCACTTATCGCACCCAGATCTTACCAGAAATTTTTCCATTGCCACCGACAGTTCCAACACAGCTTTAGGCGTACATATTTTTCAGGAAATTGAAGAAGATGGTTCAATAGTAATTAAAAACATCGCATTTGCAAGCCGCATTTTGTCACCTGCTGAACGAAATTACTCCGTTACAGAACTGGAAACATTATGTGTTGTATGGGCTTTTACGAGATTTAGGCACTTTCTTTACGGCAGACATACCACAGTTTACACAGACCACAGAGCGATACAATTTTTACTTTCGGCTAAATTCACTCACGACAGATTAAGTAGATGGAAACTATATTTACAGGAATTTAATTTTACAATTGTTCATATTCCCGGCACACAAAATGTTGTAGCAGACGCACTATCTCGTTCTCTCAGCAACAATCAGCAAGACGTAGCAACCAACTTCTGCAAAACAAATTTCAGTGTCATGTACATTCAGCAAGTAGCATTTGAAAATTTTATCTCATCGTCATTACAGGACATAGCACAAGAACAAAATAAAGACAATGTGTGGAAAGAAATTAAACACCTTTGGCAAGATAAGAATAATGTTACGATTAGACACCACTACACTGTACGCAATGACATTCTGTTTCGCCGCTCTCACCCTGACAGCAACAATTGGTTATTATGCATTCCTGACGAACTGGTTAACAAATTAATCTGGTATACTCATTTAAGTTACGCACATTACGGAGCTAGAAAATGTTTTCTTATACTGAGACAGAACTGTTATTTTGCCAACATGGAGAAACGAATACGACGAGTTTTAGAGTCATGTAAAATTTGCCAGAAAGCTAAATCAGACACCACTTCACATATTCCTCCTTTATATCCCATTGTACCTGTTAAATTAAGACACATGGCCGCAGTAGATATTTTTGGTCCGATTCCTAGAACTAATAGAGGTTTTTGCTACATCTTTGTCGCTGTTGAGCTCACTTCAAAATTTGTTACTTTCACTCCGTTACGCAAAGCTACTGCTAAAACTGTTTCGAAAGCATTTGTAAAACATTTTCTATTTCATGTAGGGCATGTGATGAAAGTAATTTCGGACAATGGATCTCAATTTCGTAGTAGCGTATGGACACGCATGTTACGAGCCAGAAACATTTCTCCGATCTATATATCCAAGTACTACGCTTCTTCGAACCCCTGTGAAAGATTAATGAAAGAAATTGGTAAGCTGTGCCGAATATACTGCCACAAAAGACATATTGATTGAGATACACACATACTCTCATTCCAAGATGTAATTAATTCCATTCCAAATGAATCCACTATGCTGTCTCCGTCTGTTATACTGAAAAACGTTGAACCACCAAACAAAATTAAAGAATTAGTAAATTTTCCTGCATCTCGTCGCTTACGACACCACGAAATAATTGACATTGCACTGAACAACATCAAACGTGCCGCAGAGCGCCGGAGAAGACAGCAAAAACAGGTTTGTACACGCCGAGACTTTCACGTTGGACAGAAAATATTAGTACGTACACACTATTTATCCAGCAAATTAAAAGGTAAGTGCAGTAAATTTGAACTTCTATACGCAGGTCCATATCGGATTCGCAGCATCCTTCACCCCAATGTTGTACACGTCGAAACTTTGCCTTTCGATTTTCTGGTTCTCAATCACCATATCTCAAACATTAAACCGTTTATTGAATGAAATCACTTTATGATGTAACATGCTATGATGCCATTTACTAATGCAATTACATTCACCTGACTAATTACTAATGATTATCGTATTTTTTCTTGGCAAGTGGCCGGCAAGGTAAGGTTAGCAGGTCGCTTTTCTTGTCGTTACACATCAGACCATGCACATTTTCCACTTTTATGTACGATTATATTCCAGTTTTGTCTATATGCACTGTGAAATAGTTAAGATATAACACACACCAGTCGACTTTGACATTTTTTTTTTTGGCCTTATGACATCTCAACATCGTGACTTTACATTTTTTTTTGCTGCTGCATTGTGATATTCTCTGTACATTTTGGCTTTGAACACTGTCAATGTCTTTGACATATTACGTTGTCTGTAATGTTATGCTGTATGGTTAATTGTGTCACCATAAACCAGTCATTATTTAGTGGGTATATGATTTAAATGCAAGACGTTAATCTCTGTTCATCAATTTCAGAAAGAAATGATGCGTGTAAGAAATAAATTCAACAGAAATGGGAATTTCACCTACGGAATAAACGATAGAAGATTCAATAACTTTGTGAGGAAGAGTAAATGGATCAGGATTAACAAGCATTAACAAGAATATACTATACTCATCGTAGAATAGCAGTCTTAACTAATTTTTTCTTTCAGAATACGAGGCGATTGATGCAGGCTGTCAGACAGAACTACACATCTTAGTTTTAGTGATGAAATATGCTAGAGTTAAGGAATAGTTGTATAATGAGTAATGAAGTGATATTTTTGCAGATGATAATGAATACTGATGAATAATGATGAAGAATATGCTATTATGAATAATGAAATTTTCTTTACAGGTGATGATAATAATGAAGTTATGATAATATGGATAATGAAGTGATTGATAATGAAGTTTTTTCTTTGCAGATGAGGATAATGTTGAAGTTATGTGTTTATGCTATGTAGTTATTTAAGTATTTGTTGCAGTTTGTTTTGACGGCAGGTGTTATATTGCATAGTAGGATGACGGAAAGTTTTGGAAAGGACAGCTATGGAACACATGTTTATACACATTTCACTACTTGTTAATTCGAAGTTCACTACTTTTCAGCATAGTGTGCGTTTCTTCTTTCAGGTCAATAATCCATTTTGTATTTTTTCCAGGAGAAGTTTTTCATGATACATACTAAACCTGTTACTTATTATACCTGTTCTAGTACTTGCATTTTTTTTCTTTACCCATTTGTGTTTATCATTTATAAATGTGATCACATATACTGCCTTGTTTCATAACCTTGCTACAGCTGACTCATGACGAATGACGTTACACATTTTTCATTTACAGGAACAACCCAGAACCAATTTTTTTTCTTTTTCTCTTCTTGCTTTCCCTTATAATAACTCCACTATTTATTGTAATGAGACTACTTATAATGTGTATGATTATTAATGCTATGACTGTAATTAGCTGATTTTTAATAATGACTTCGTAATGATCTGAATGTCACTCAATGAATTGTTATTACTTCTTAATGATCTGAATAATACTGAATGAGGAACAATGTTTTATACTATTCGATACTTGATGGCCACTGAATGCCAATTATTGTCACTCACTGAATTAGGTTATTAATTATGCCATTAATTAGCTCTTGTTTTCAATGCCATACTTTGTAAATGGAAAAGAATATGATTCTTACTATATTGAAATGACAAATGATTAACTATGCTTTATAATTGGGAAAGAATGTGATTCTTTAATAATGCTTTGTAATTAGGAGAAGGCTGATGATTCTTACTGTATTGGAATGATCAATTAATTATGCTATTCTTAATAATGCTTTGTAACTGGAAAAGAATGTGATTATTTAATAATGCTTTGTAACTAGGAAAAGAAGGTTACTGATTCTATGTAAAACAATTAATGAACATTTTTCTGTAATATTACATACTTGGTACAGAAATGTTCAATCACTGGGCTATGAATGCCCCAAACTACTAATGAAGACTGTAATTGTCAATATTATGTGACTTAATGTCCTTCACCTCATGAGCTAACTACCCTGAATTACTGCAATGTCCATTTGTCCTGTCTATCCTAGTGATCATGGAGCACTACCTTTGGGTTTGCACTACTTCTACGTTGGTGTACCTTGTAAAAGCGTGGTGTTGACACGACATGCTGTCCACCACCATGAGCGATGAAGACGTTATTATGGTCCCATTGTTGGGTTACCTAATGTACTGCCAAAATGAGAACATGAAATATTACTACGAGAGTTCAGTGTCTTGGCTACACTGATGAATTCTGATGGGAAAAGAACTGCAAATTGTGTCACTTAGTGTTGTACTTCTGTGGAAAGATATGGACTTTCAGAACAGCTGTGTGCAATCTAAAGTGCTACAACCATGATGCAATCCTTCCCTTTCCTATCCTAATTCTTGTCACATAGTGAAAATCATTTTTTTGCTAACATTATTTATGTTCATGAGTTATACATTTTTTTGATTCACTCAACTCCACTGCGAGTACACTTATGTCACTTGTCGATATGATTTTTGCCATTATGTTTATTTATTGCAAAAATACCTAAGACATTTTTTCGATTTGTTCTCAAGTACAGTATGTGCACTCTTGTCTTTTATATTGTATATACATTTTTTTTAGTATTTTATTTTAATGATATGTTCTGAACTACAGTGCATGTGCACTTATAATGTGTGTTAATATGTTTTCTACTGAACTTCAGTGCCTGTGCATTTTTCTCATTTTTCAATTTGATTTGTACTATTCTGTATATTCAATACTTCAATGCGTATGCACTTATGTCATTTGTTACTAATTGTATATACATTTCATCATTTACTGATATGTTCTCAACTGCAGTGCATGTGCACTCAATGTCACTTGTCAACATAATATTTTTTGCCAGTCTGTTTATTTGTTCTGAATATGCTATAGAATTTTTTCAGTGCCTGTGCACTTTGTTATCTGTCAAATAATTTGTATATAAATTTTTCTGATTTGCTACTATGTTTTGTACTCACATTTTGTCTTTGTCTGATATATTTTGTACTTAGTGCGTGTGCACAACATTTAATTCATGTACTACATCTAAATATTCTGTAAGTTGTAGAAGTTTGTTAATTAAAGAAAAATTTTGCCGCGCTTGGCAAGTCCAAATGACTCACCATCGCTGCCAAATTTTTGCCCCCCCAGTGGAGGGTTATGAAACACGTATGTAACATAGCAGCGATGGCGAGGCATTGTAGCATCTGTGACCAGAGAGTATGCGCTTGACCGCGCGAGTGTTGCGAGCGGTTCTCAGTCTGTCAGTCAGTCGTTGCGAGTCTGTAGCTCTGTCTAGTTGTGAGCAGTACTCAGTTAGTTGTCGTTGCGAGCAGTTCTGTAGTAGTCGTCATGCAGAGCGGTCGGTCAGTAGTAGCAGCCCAGTGCGGTTGTGTGATGTAGTCTGTCGGCAACACTGGTCAAGATGCTGAATGAGGTATATTGTTAATTAAGGTAATCATCAGATAATTTAAAGTTCATTTATTGTAATTAATTTCCAACAAGTGCCCCAATAATAATGATTTCAAAAGCGATTTTATTGAACTAAATTTCGTTCCACTTCCCTTAAACAAATTTCAGTTAAATTACAAAAAAAAAAGGAATATTATTATTTGCAATGCAGTTCCTCCAAGCTGTGCGCAACAATAAGAGCAGAAATTTGACTAGCAGTTACAATGAGGTAAGAATTTAATTCTGATTTGCACAGGGCCAAAGACCGATATTTCGGTTTAATTGAATTATCATTATCACTGAGATTGTCTTATCACTGAATTGTTTTTCATTATTTTTGTGGGAGCTTACACCAGAGTCAGATTGCGAATTTCACATTTTTGTTGCCTTTGTCAGTACATTTCATTGCAGGCAGGTTATTCTTGGGTCCCATTTATTATTATATTTTTTTTTTATTTAAATATTTCTGTGGGTACGATATTGCTTCTTGGCTCCATTTCTATATAACATTGTCACGTAAAATTTTGTGGGGAGGTTACAACCTTCTGCTTACTAGACAGACATGCTGATCACTGCACTATTTTTTTTTTTTAAGTTTGAGAAGACTTTCAGGACCAGGTAGGCAGAGGCAAAGAGGGCAGAGGTCGAAGATCCGAGGCCTGGCCTCAATGGTTCCCCAATACCTGTCACTGAGCAGCTGCATTATTCCCATGTATTCCATGTTCGCACCCATATATACCTTTAAATTGTGGAAAAAATTGAAGTAGTAATTAAGGTAAAATAAATTACTGATTGCCGCCTCCAATGTCGTGCGTTCCTTGTAGAACATAATTTATAACAGTGAAAAGGTTGACGGAAAAATATATAACAAACATTCATTCAGAAATATATTCACAATTTATTATGCTCTTAACCACAATCAGAGTTGGAGCTCTCTTCAGTTACAGCTAACCAGTGCGCTCTATTGCACTATTGTAAGAACCGAGATGCAGTATTTTGGATTTAAATTTTTTTAAATTCGTTGTCAGAACTTATGAGACCAAGCTGCTTAGGTCATCGGTCCCTAAGCTTACACACTACTTAATCCATCTTAAACTAACTTACGCTATGGACAGACAACACACACACCCATGCCATAGGGAGGACTCGAACCTCCGACGGTGGGCACTGTCGGGACGCAGCAGCCAACCTCTTTTCAGCACCTATCTACACACGCTCCTCGTCAGACGCGAATTCCCATCTTTGGCGCATACCACATGCGCGGTTCTTTCGGGCATGTCCGAAAGAAAAGACACTACGAATCCGGGTTCGAACCTGGTCAGGCACCAACTTTCATCTTTTTTCTTTTTTTTTTGTTGTGGTTTTAGGGCGCAAAACTGCTATGGTCATTAGCGCCCAGGACGTGACTTAAGACAGTAAAAAACCGAAATTGAAAACCAGCAGCAATGGAAACAAACTCATAAAATTGGAGAAACTAAAAGTAGAAAGAATGCTTAAAAATCCAGTACAGACAGGGGGTGGTTGTCCCCCCCAAAAAAAACTTCAAATGACTGACGTCATTTCACTGTCACTAATAAACTGGAGAACGCGGTCGGCTGAGCGCGTGTCATCTGCTAAAATCGACGATAGATCAGGCGATAGCTGTAGACGAGAGCGTAACGGATTAAAATAGGGGCATTCAATTAAAAGGTGTCTGACCGTCCACGGCTGAGAGCAGTGGGGACAGAGTGGAGGAGGATCACCGCTTAAAAGATGTCTATGGCTAAAAAGACAGTGCCCTATCCGGAGTCGAGCTAAAATTACCTCCTCCCGACGACGCGTTCGGGAGGAAGAAGTCCAAGCGCAAGGAAGGGCTTTCACTTCCCGCAATTTATTACGGGGAAGTGTTGAACAATGCGCATGCCATAAATGAGCAACTTTGCGACATAAACCGCTCCGTAGATCGGTGAAGGGAAGCGACTGAATAGCTGGCCGAGGAAGAGAGACTGCAGCCTTGGCCGCTATATCGGCCGCCTCATTCCCACAGATACCAGCGTGTCCCGGGAGCCAGAGGAACGCCACCGAGACGCCCCCCAGGTGGAGCAAGCGCAGACAGTCCTGAATCCGGTGGACCAGAGGGTGCATGGGGTAAAGAGCTTGGAGACTGAGGAGAGAGCTGAGAGAACCTGAGCAGATAACGTACTGTATCCGCTGATGGCGGCGGATGTAGTGGACCGCCTGGAGAACAGCGTAAAGCTCCGCAGTATAAACCGAACACTGGTCGGGAAGTCTAAAGCGATTTGGGGTGTCGCCAACAATATAGGCACTCCCTACACCTAATGTTTTCGAGCCGTCGGTGTAAATAAATGTGGCGTCCGTCATTTCTGCACATAGAGCAGCAAATGCCCGACGATAAACAAGTGTAGGGGTACTATCCTTGGGAAATTGACAAAGGTCACGGAGCAGGCAGATCCGGGGACGGAGCCAAGGCGGTGCTGTACCCCAAGTTGTCAGGAAGGTTTTAGGAAAGCGGAAGGAAAGAGAATGGAGCAGTTGACGGAAGCGGACTCCCGGGGGTAGTAGGGAGGAGGGGCGGCCTGCATACCCTACATCAAAGGAGGCGTCGAAAAAAAGGTCGTGGGCTGGATTAGCAGGCATGGAAGACAGACGGCTAGCATAACGACTCAGGAGGACTGCTCGCCGATTGGACAGCGGAGGTTCAGCAGTCTCAGCATAAAGGCTTTCCACAGGGCTAGTGTAAAAAGCTCCAGACACTAAACGTAATCCACGGTGGTGGATAGAGTCGAGACGCCGAAGAATAGACGGCCGAGCAGAGGAGTAGACTATGCTTCCATAATCCAATTTCGAGCGCACTAAGGCGCGATAGAGGCGGAGAAGGACCACTCGGTCCGCTCCCCAGGAGGTACCATTCAGGACACGGAGGGTGTTAAGCGATCGCAGACAGCGAGCCGAAAGATAGGAAACGTGGGAGGACCAGCATAGTTTTCTGTCAAACATAAGACCCAAGAATTTAGCGACGTCTGAAAACGGAAGGTTGACAGGACCTAGATGTAAGGAGGGCGGAAGAAACTCCGTACGTCGCCAAAAATTGACACAAACGGTCTTACTGGGTGAAAAACGGAAGCCAGTTTCGATGCTCCACGAGTGGAGGCGATCGAGACATCCTTGAAGACGTCGTTCAAGAAGGCTGGTCCGTTGAGAGCTGTAGTAGATCGCAAAATCGTCCACAAAGAGGGAGCCCGAGACATCAGGAGGGAGACAATCCATAATTGGATTTATGGCGATGGCAAACAGTACAACACTCAGCACGGATCCCTGGGGTACCCCGTTTTCTTGGGAGAAAGTACGGGAGAGAGTAGTGTTCACCCGCACCCGAAAAGTGCGCTCTGCCATAAATTCGCGAAGAAAAAGGGGCAGCCGGCCGCGAAAGCCCCAAGAGAACAGTGTGCGGAGGATGCCTGTCCTCCAGCAGGTATCGTATGCTCTCTCCAGATCAAAAAATATTGCTACCGTTTGGCGTTGCCGGAGAAAATTGTTCATGATATAAGTGGAGAGAGCGACAAGATGGTCAACTGCAGAACGATGCTTCCGAAATCCGCATTGGGCTGGTGTTAAAAGACTGCGGGATTCCAGCCACCAAGCTAAACGGTAATTCACCATACGCTCCAAAACCTTACAGACACTACTCGTGAGAGAAATGGGGCGATAGCTAGAGGGGAGATGTTTGTCCTTTCCAGGTTTCGGAACGGGAACGACAATAGCTTCCCGCCACCGTCTGGGAAAGGTGCTGTCGGTCCAAATCCGATTATAAAGGCGAAGGAGGTAACGCAGACTATGGGTGGATAAATGCAGCAACATTTGGACAGGGATACCATCCGGTCCTGGGGCGGAGGAGCGAGAAGATGAGAGGGCATGTTGGAGTTCCCGCATGGAGAAAACAGTATTGTAGCTTTCGAGATTTTGGGAGGAGAAAGCAAGAGGTCGCACTTCCGCTGCACGTTTCTTCGGGAGAAACGCTGGCGGGTAATTTAAAGAGCTCGAAATCTCAGCAAAGTGCTGACCCAACGAGTTAGAAATTGCGACGGGGTCCACTAAGGTATCATGCGCGACAGTGAGCCCAGAAACCGGGGAGAAACTAGGCGCGCCTGAGAACCGTCGAAGCCGACTCCAAACTTCCGAGGAGGGAGTGAAGGTGTTAAATGAGCTAATAAAGAATTTCCAGCTTGCCTTCTTGCTATCGCGGATGACGCGACGGCATCGCGCACGGAGCTGCTTATAGCGGATACAGTTGGCCAAAGTAGGATGGTGACGGAAAATGCGAAGAGCACGTCGCCGCTCACGTATTGCGTCACGGCATGCCTCGTTCCACCAAGGAACTGGGGGGCGCCGGGGCAATTCGGAGGTGCGTGGTATTGAACGTTCCGCAGCTGTAAGGATAACGTCGGTAATGTGTGTGACCTCATCGTCGACGCTGGGAAAGCGACGGTCATCGAATGTCGCGAGAGACGAAAAAAGTGTCCAATCGGCTTGGGCAAACTTCCAGCGTCGCGGGCGCATATATGGCAGTTGAGGCTGCAGTCTGAGGACACATGGAAAGTGGTCACTCGAGTGTGTATCATCAAGGGCGAACCATTCGAAGCGCCGAGCTAGCGGAACAGTACCGACCGCAAGGTCCAAATGAGATAAGGCTGTCGTGGAGGCAGACAAAAATGTGGGGACCCCAGTGTTGAGGCAAACTAGATCCGCTTGGTGGAAGACGTCTAGCAATACGGAGCCACGGGGACAAGGGTGTGGAGATCCCCAAAGCGGGTGGTGGGCATTGAAGTCCCCAACCAGCAAATAGGGGGGTGGAAGCTGACCAAGAAGATGAAGGAGATCAGCTCGTGCCATTGGTGTGGACGATGGAATGTATACAGTACAAAGAGAGAACGTGTATCCGGAAAGTGAAAGACGGACGGCGACAGCTTGGAAGGAAGTGTTTAAGGGGATTGGGTGATAATGGAGAGTATCACGGAGAAGAATCATGAGTCCTCCATGGGCTGGAGAGCCTTCAACAGAGGGGAGATCATATCGGACAGACTGAAAATGAGGGAGAACAAGGCTGTCATGGGGACGCAGCTTTGTTTCCTGAAGACAGAAGATGACCGGCGAGTAGGAGCGTAAGAGGACCGACAATTCATCCCTATTGGCTCGAATGCCGCGGATATTCCAGTGGATAATGGACATGGGGTGAAAAGAGAATGGAGGAATGTGACCAAAGTCGCTGTCAACTCAAAGACTGCTCGGAGCTAGCAACCGACAGCATGGAATGGCATTCAGCCGAAGGCAGAAGATCCTGATCCATAAGTTGGTCAGGAGCAGTCCCTGCCACCAGCGATCGGCCGGTTGACCGGCCACCAGCAGTGCGCCTCGGCGACACAGAAGATGGCCGAGGGCGATTTCCGCCAGGTGGTGCTGTAGAGGGGGCACGCCTTGGCGGAGAAGGAGAGGAACTGGGTTTCTTTGTAGCCTTCTTGGAAGAATGTTGTTTAGATGAAGGAGGAACCGATGGTTGTGAAGCTGCGGTACGTAAAAACTCTTCACGAGTATGCTCTTTTTTCGAAGACTTGGCGTCCGACTTTTGGGCTCGAGATGTAGCAGAACCCGACGAAGGGTGAGCCATAGAGTGGGCAGGCGAAATTGGTGAGGTTGAACGAGCGATCTTTACGCTGGCCGATCTGACGACCGTGGCACTAAAGGTGAGGTCGCAAGTCTGCGTGGCCGCCTCCTTTGTTGGCCGAGGAGAAGCAAGGACAGTGCTATATTTTCCTGTCTGAGGCACGGTGGGCTTGCGACTGGCGAATAATTTTCGAGCAGCAAAGGTCGACACCTTTTCCTTCACTCTTATTTCCTGGATGAGCTTTTTGTCCTTAAAAACGGGGCAATCTCGAGAGGAAGCAGCGTGGTCACCCATACAGTTGATGCAGCGAGGGGATGGAGGTGGACAAGCACCCTCATGGGCATCCTTGCCACACGTAACACATTTGGCTCGATTGGAACAGGACTGGCTGGTGCGATTGAACCGCTGACATCGATAGCAACGCGTAGGGTTTGGGACGTAAGGGCGAACGGAAATTACCTCATAGCCAGCTTTGATTTTCGATGGGAGTTGAACTGTGTCAAATGTCAAGAAGACAGTGCGGGTTGGAATGATGTTCGTGTCAACCCATTTCATTACTCTATGAACTGCCGTTACGCCCTGGTCAGACAGATAGTGCTGAATTTCTTCGTCAGACAATCCATCGAGGGAGCGTGTATAAACGACTCCACGCGAGGAATTTAAGGTTTGGTGCGGTTCCACCCGGACAGGAAAGGTGTGGAGCAGGGAAGTACGCAGCAATTTTTGTGCCTGGAGGGCACTGTGTGTTTCTAACAACAGGGTGCCATTCCGTAATCTGGAACAAGACTTTACAGGACCTGCAATTGCGTCGACACCTTTCTGAATAATGAAAGAGTTGACCGTGGAGACGTCGTGACCTTCATCAGTCCGAGAAACAACAAGGAACTGTGGCAACGATGGAAGAATCGTCTGTGGCTGAGACTCAGTATACTTACGTTTGTGAGCAGACATAGTGGAAGGTGAGGAAACCATTGCGGAAGAATCCCCCATGACTACCGGCGTCTGCGATGGCGCGCTCCTCCCTTGTGGGGGCCCTCTCTGAGGTCACTCCCGCCTTAGGTGATTGTTCACACCTCAGGTCACACCTCCCGACAAACGGACGGAGGGACCAATCGGCATTTTCGGAAGGTATCAGCTCGGGTAATCACCCCTCCCTGGGCCTGGCCGTTACCAGGGGGTACATACGTGTCCTACCTGTCTACCCGGGGCGGGGAATTACGCGTTACCCCGTCACCGGCTACGCACGAAGGGCGTGGATCGGCCTTCAGACACGCACAGGGAGGAAGAAAGGGAAAGGGAAAGGAAAGAAGAGAGGTCTCAAACGCCGCAGCGGAGAAAAGGGAAAGAGAAGAGGTAAGGAAAAAGGGAAGGACAAAGGAAGGAAGAAGACATAAAAGCAAGAAAGGCGAAGAATGCAGTACATTTACGAGCGTCCGTCTCCGGACGTAGGCACAAACCATACTCCCAGATGGGGAGAAAGGGAAGGAAAGAGCCAGAGGTGAGGGGAGGAGGGGCGAAGATAGGGATGGGGAAGGATGCGGAATGGGAAGGTATGCAGCCCGGAAAGGAAGGAAGGCCACATTAGCTCAGGGTCCCGTGCTCGCTACGCACGTATCCACAAAACAGTTGTGGACCCCCTGGGGGGCACAAATTTTTATCTGACGCCGTTGTTCTATTTTAATGCGCATGACAGCCTGGACATCTGTTCTTCAATCTGTGATTGATTAACAACGCTGCTTATTTCGATTCGCAGTGTCTTCTTTCGGGAATGTCCGAAAGAAAACACACACACACACACACACACACACACACACACACACACACACACACACACACACACACACACATATTTTTATCTTAAGTGCTATTCGGAAAACGTTTGGCAACTCAGTGATAGTGCCGGACTGGAGCTGCATCAACCTACTCATTTCACTAGATATAGTTGTTTTCTGAACAATTCCTGTTTAGTAAGTGACAGCGACAGTGTCTCTCATCGTTTGCTTTGTAGGAAACCTGCTTCTCTCTGCCCTAGCCTATGCTATAGCACATTCTTGATACCTCACTGGACGTGCTACTGCAATTGTAGCCAAAGATTCAAATCCCTCTGGAAAAGTATGTTTCAAGTCATATGGTTTTGCTCCTCCCGTACTGTCATTGAAAACGATCACAACGAAATTAAGTATAGGTATCCTATGAAACCCTTGAGTTCATACTGTGGTGCTGTGAAGATGAAAAAAGTAGTTTTTCACAATTATCAGACGACAGATGGAATTTGTCAGATTCCGCTAATTATGATTGAATTATTAACTGTTGATTCACAGGCGCTTTTCTGCCGCTTATTGTAACTGTTATTTGAATGTTAGGCTGAATTCGAACATTCCATATGGCGAAAATTTGATGTTGCTATTCTTCCAGCTCTAAGTCTTCACGTTTCTAACAAAGGCAGAATATCCCTCAGGAAAGCTGACAACAATAAGCCAGGCCATGCCTGTCTTCTGGTGGACGTGCCAATGACAGTGATCTCAGTAATAATATTGTACAGCAAATATACATTGCCAACTTAACCACTGGAAAAGTTCCAAAACTGTGAATCGCGTCTGGTGAATACGCTTTCAAGGTTTCTGTCCGATTAAACACAAATAATTTCCGCAGTTATTAATTTACGACATTTAGTTTGCATTCAGTGCATCGATGTATTACTCGCATTTCTGTAACTAGGTATAGGGGCTAGAGTGAAATAACTTGTAAGACTCATTGACATATAATGAGGATCTTGCCACCCCCAACTTTGAAACGAAGCTACAGTCACTTCCGAGGTCACTCACAGAACACTTCAGCTGGTATCCTTCCTGGCAGTATAACTGAAACTTGGCAACAGCGCTTTTGTTGTTGTTGTGAATACATAATTTTATCTATGAACTGCCACATTTTCATAATACTTGCGAAGCAAATCATGTGAAGTAACACTTCAACAACTTGTTGGGAAGGTGGAAAAAGCACTACCCTTTCTGGATGCTCTGTCTCTTCCTGGATGTCTAGTAATACGACCTTCAAGTAAATGGTTAGAGATGAAGAACCTAGTGGTGAATGAACTCCTAGATGAGCTGAATGTGGGAGACTATTCTTGAAAAGAATAAGTAGACGATCTATTCACAGTAAGACTTAGAAAATTTGCTAGTAGTGTTAAAACCATGTGCACTAAACATTGTGAAAAAGTATTTAAAGACGAGCCCCACGAAAATTGGTGTAGTATGATTTATGGGGAAGCATGTCCAGCACACATACTGAAAAATTATGTTTGATGAAACTAGAGAGGGTTTTAGTGTATCTAGAGGTAGCCCTGGATGGAAAACTATTATGAATACCTCACATAAAGAATATGCTCCAATGCGAAAGATAATATTATAAGCACTAGAAGCTGCTGTAGGGTAAACTGGGGTCTAAACCCAGTACGTACTGGATATACATCCCTGCAAAAAGACCAATGATAATTTATTGACCTATAATATTAACAAAGTCGAACAGAAAGTGGCTGCTAGGCAGTCTGGCAAAGTGCAGAGACTGGCCTGCTTTCACAAACAGATGGAATTAGCAGGACATCCACTCCTGGAATGGATATTATGCTAGACATGCCCGCCTTACACCTGTGGCTTAAAATGGAGGCAGCGGCAGGGATATAAAGGCTAAAAATTCGAAATAACTGGATATAGTTAGAATATACGGAATCCCAAATCAGTCGGCATTTCCCCAGCCATCGCCTTACTAACTACACAATAACTTCTAGCTGTTTCAATAAACTTTGCCATGTAACAGTTGGAAGCAGGGAGCAGTGGAAAAACGAACCACAACACCGTGCAGGAGACATAGTATAGTGGTTTACTAACAGGTCGAAAGCAAATGAAAGTACCAGGTCTGGGGCACTGCCTAGAATCTCTTTAGTGAAGATGGCCACTTTTTTTTCTGTCAGCTTGTGCACGGAGGAAAATTAGAGTAGACTTACAAAAATCGTAGCATCTACTTCTATTCAGGCAGCCAAGCAGCACTGAAATCTGTATCAGCCCCTGCAACTATATCGAAGGCCGCTGCAGAATGCCATGAAGCATTTTCTTTCGAACACGTCCGAAAGAACAGACACCACACATATATATATACACAGGGTGTTTCAGGAGGTATAGTACATATTTTAGCAGGTGGTAGTACAGACGAAAAAAATCCATATAAATGCGTCCACTTTTTATTGAGTACAGAAATACAGCTGTTAGTACGTAACGCTAACAAACTCAAAGCAAAGGCAAATGAGGACACTCAAAGTTGATTTTCAAAACTTCACCTACCAACTTCAAAGCACATCTGACTTCTCTTCATAACACCACGTGTAGCCTTACTGAGGTCGTCTTTGCGTTCTTTTATTAGGGCTGCACTATTCATAAACCGAACGATCAAATCGGCTCTTGGGTTTACTTTTTATATGTAGACTTCGCCTTTAACCATCCCCGCAGGCAAAAATCCAAAGAGATGAGGTCCGAGGACCTTGAAGGCCAAGAAAAGTGCCCGTATCTGATGATCCACCTTCCGGGAAATGTTAGGTTTGGATAATGTGTCACCTGACAACTAGAATGTCCAGGAGCCCCGTCATGTTGGAGGAACATACGCAGTGTTGTAGCCAAATTAACTTGCGTCTCGGTTCTTACAATAGTGCAACAGGTGTGCACTGGTTGGTTGTCACTGAAGAGAGACTCCAACTCTGCTTGAGGTTAAGGGCGAATCCCAAGCGCATGGCCACGAACAATTGGGAGCGGAAACTTAATATCATCGGAACCTTGTTGAAGGACCATGACATGCGATTGTTAGACCGACTGCAGAAAGTTCACTTTATAAATACATACATACTTAGCAAAATATATCATGTCGCAGCAGTCTTTCCGATACTGCAGGTCACTGCAAATAAAATATTAGCTGTAGCCTCTTGGTATGTGTGGAAACAAAATATCTTCAAAAGTATCCCTACACACGGCGACTTTGCAGAGGCAAAATGGAGGACTTGGAATTAAAGACGTGCTTTTAAACTAATACATGCCACTAAGACAGGCATCACGAAACTTCTGTTCCTCTCGTTAGATCCTGGGGATAGGAACGCTCCTGTTGATGTAGCATGCCGGCCTAGATTACGTCCGAAAGCACAATGGCGATTGGAGCTGTATAAGACCTTCACCAGCACAAACCAACACTAGAATCGTCTATGATTATATTACCACATATCGTCTTCACAAACCAATTTCGGTAAACGAACCTACAAAAAACTGGAGGAACGTCTGGAAAAACATCAACAATAAAATTCTACCAACTAGAGTCAGTGCCGTATGGTGTGACGTTGTAAACGAAACCATACCCTCAGCGGAAAGATTATGGAAAATCAAATTGAGGCCATCTCCATGCTGCGACAAATGTCGGCTTGTAGAAACTGTAGCGCACATCTTCTTATGTGAAAATAGAATCAGAATTTGGAACTGGACTAGGAAGACATTAGCAGTATCAACAGGACCGCAGAAAGTCATATACCGATAACTGAAGCTTTACAACCCGACTGGAAATGTTACCCGTCCGCAAAGAATAGCAGTTATTCGTGGCTTCTGGGACAGTTTGCGTTTTACGTCGTAACAAACAGAACTTAGAAGAGTACATGTTTTATATTGCAGAAGAACATTTTACGCTGAAGAAAAATAACAAATGTAAGGAATGGTTTCAAATTTTTTATGTATTGCTTTATGTGGACTACTAAGAGGTGAACAGCTTTTTTGATTAGAAGCAGAATACTGTCCTTTAAATTTTTTTATTCCTGGAATATTATTTTACGTTGGTTCTAAAATCAGAACTGTTCTAATTTGAAAAAACCCTCCGGCTCCGAAAATTTTTTCATTTGTGGAAAAATATATGGCTTCCTTACAGACGTCATGTGCATCCAGTGCAAAATAAATTGTGAATATATTTCTGAATGAATGTTATGCATATTTCCGTCACCCTTTTCACTGTTACAAGTTATGTTCTACAATGAACGCACGCCATTGGAGGCGGCAATCTGTAATTTATTTTACCTTAATTACTACTTCAATTTTTTTCCACAATTTAAAGGTATACATGGTTGCAAACATGGAATACATGGGAATAATGCACCTGCTCGGTGACAGGTATGGGGGCGCCATTGAGGCCAGGCCTCGGATCTACGACCTCTGCCGTCTTTGCTTCTGCCTACCTGGTGCTGAAAGTCTTCTCAAACTTTAAAAAAAAAAATAATAGTACAGTGATCAGCATGTCTGTCTAGTAAGCAGGAGGTCCAGGTTCTAAGCTCAGTCGGTCACAAATATTCATCTGCCGTCTTAGCTGTATTTCAACGCGCTGTGACATTGTGGACGTCGGTCCTTCGATATTTAAGATGCAATAGTTTTTAAAGGCAATAGAAGTGATTTGCGAACATTTGTCCTGTCATCAGTGTAACGGGACTTCAACGGCATCCAACCCTTAGTCATTGCTTTGTGCCGGCGCTAAGGCATGTCATATATATGCGAATCAGATTGTACTTAATATTTAGTCAAATAACGAATTGTCAGTATACAAGTATGCCGGCCGGGGTCGCCGAGCTGTTCTAGGCGCTACAGTCTGGAACCGCGCGACCACTACGGACGCAGGTTCGAATCCTGTCTCGGGCATGGATGTTTCTGATGTCATTAGGTTAGTTAGGTTTAAGTAGTTCCAAGTTCTAGTGGACTGATGACTTCAGAAGTTAAGTCCCACTGTGCTCAGAACCATTTGAACCATTTATGAAGTATACAAGTATTTACGAACAGTAGAAGCAGAATTGCAGCGAACTGATCCCTTAACCAAGTGCAACACAGAATACCTGTGTTATGAGTCATAAATTACTGAAAGACATTAATTGGTAGGATGTAAGCGACATCTCGGTAGTGTATGAAAGCTATTAATCATGTGGACAAATACACAGGATGCACATTCAGTAACAAAAAGTGTCTGGCCAATAATATTATCACCGTTATAGTTAAGCTCCAATTTAAGTGAATCATATCAAGAAGAAGTGGCGCTGTACAATTACCAACACTTTTCTGTATACTAATCTGCTACGAAACTTCTGGGAAGATTGCTACATAAATTTTCGTACATAATTTTTCATAACTCTTCAATCTTCTTCTTGCCTGGGGTGACATGAAACAACAATCATTGAAGATTACCGTTTTTTTATATACCATCCACTTGTTGTCCTGCAGGACGACATCAGACATTATGAAAATTTTGCACTTGATCTTTTGCCTATACACTGCAGTAAAGCATTGTGCCGTTATGTAGTCAAATGACACTACCGTCACTTGTACTGACTCTCTTACGCGTTTGTTACAAGCATTCAGCTTAATATTTGCGAAATGCAATTTCTAATTGGAATAGCTGTAATTAAGGCTATCTTCACTTCTAGTCGTCGTTTGTGGAATGATTAGTACAAATTTTGAAGTACGGTACGTTTTTACACGAGAGGAAAATGGGAATTATTGTTGCTTTTAATCAGAAATTGCAATATATTTAAAATGTATGTATGACTGAATGCTTTCTGATCGCACTAAGTTCTGAACAAAAATATTAAGTTTGATGACTACCTCACACTATTCCTAAGCCGTGACGTCAGCTCCTAGATGGTTATGTAGGCGTATAGCATTCTCAAAAGAAGCACATCAGGTAAGTGAGATGAAGCACGTGGTTACCACACAAAAATGAAGTTTCTGAATGAACAGCTTCTGATATCCAGTGCCTACTTGCTTACATGTAAAGATCGAATAGAAAGTCATTTACATTGCAAAAGCCACGGCACACGCAACAATGAAAGACAATTGACGATCGCTCAGTTCGTGTCCGTGGAAACGCATCCCTTCCGACACGCTCCGTCATCTTATAGCGACTGAAGTGATCATGTCGCTGTGCCCAAGGTAAAGAGGAAGGCGTACCACGTGCCGTGGCTCGAGTACGGAAAGGTAAGTGATGTTTCGGTAAGATACGTAGGAGTGGAAAGCGTACAGTTTAGAAGCTACAGAATTCGGATGCGGTGTCCACCGCTCCGCTTTCATAAAACGCCTTTACTATGGACTCAGCGATATTACTTATAATGAGAGAGACGCAAAGATGCTGAGAAACTATGTAGTTATTTCTTTGCTGGAAATGAGGCTCGATATTGTGTGGTTGTGTGTGCTACGCAGTTCGTGAATACACTACTGGCTATTAAAATTGCTACAACACGAAGATGACGTGCTATACAGAAGCTAAATTTAACCGACAGGAAGGAGATGCTGTGATATGCAAATGATTAGCTTTTCAGAGCATTCACACAACGCTGCCGCTGGTGGCGACACCTACAACGTGCTGACATGAGGAATGTTTCCAACCGATTTTCATACACGAACAGCAGTTGACAGGCGTTGCCTGGTGAAACGTTGTTGTGATGCATTGCGTAAGGAGGAGAAATGCGTACCATCACGTTTCCGACTTTGATAAATGTCAGGCTGTAGCCTATAGCGATTGCGGTTTATCGTATCGCGACATTGCTGCTCGCGTTGGTCGAGATCCAATGGCTGTTAGCAGAATATGGAATCGGTGGGTTCAAGAGTATAATACGGAACGCCGTGCTGGATCCAACGGCCTCGTATCACTAGCAGTCGACATGACAGGCATCTTACCCGCATGACTGTAACGGATGGTGCAGCCACATCTCGATCCCTGAGTCAACACATGGGGACGTTTGCAAGACAACAACCTCCTGCACGAACAGTTCGACGACGTTTGAAGCAGCATGGCCTATCAGCTCGGAGACCATGGCTGCGGTTACCCTTGACGCTGCATCACAGACAGGAGCGCCTGCGATGGCGTACTCATCGACGAACCTGGCTGCACGAATGGCAAAATGTCATTTATTTTGGGTGAATCCAGGTTCTGTTTACAGCACCATGATGGCCGCATCCGGGTTGGCGACATCGCGGTGAACGCACATTGGAAGCGTGTATTCGTCATTGCAATACTGGCGTATCGCCCGGCGTGATGGTATGGGGGTGCCATTGGTTACACGTCTCTGTCACCTCTTGTTCGCATTGACGGCACTTTGGACAGTGGACGTTACATTTCAGATGTGTTACGAACCGTGGCTCTACCCTTCATTCGATCCCTACGAAACCCTACATTTCAGCATTATAATGCACGCCAGCTTGTTGCAGGTCCTGTACGGGCGTTTCTGGGTAC
Source organism: Schistocerca cancellata (assembly GCF_023864275.1). NCBI lineage: Eukaryota > Metazoa > Arthropoda > Insecta > Orthoptera > Acrididae > Schistocerca > Schistocerca cancellata. Next base: position 194,188,113 of record NC_064626.1, on the reverse strand, counting down.
AGAAAATGTTCGACTGCTGCCCGGCCAGCACATTCTCCAAATCTCTCACCAATTGAAAAGTCTGGTCAATGGTGGCCGAGCAATTGGCTCGCCACAATACGCCAGTCACAGCTTCAACACGATACCACAGTTCATCAAGAGCAGCGTGGGCAGCTGTACCTGTGCACGCCATCCAAGCTCTGTTTGACTAAATGCCCAGGCGTATCAAGGCCGTTCTTACGGCCAGAGGTGGTTGTTCTGGGTACTGATTTCTCAGGATCCATGCACCCAAATTGCGTGAAAATGTAATCACATGTCAGTTCTAGTATAATATATTTGTCCAATGAGTACCCGTTTATCATCTGGATTTCTTCTTGGTGTAGCAACTTTAATGGCCAGCAGTGTAGATGAAATGAAAAGAGGCGACTGGATACGCCTTGGTTACATTTACAGGCAATTTTAGAACACACAACGATATGTTATGCCACGGTCGCATGGATGGATCTGACAAAATCGAAAGAAATGCGAAAACTGACATAGGAACAAACTAATTTAATATACACCGAAATGCGGTGAAAATGAGAACGTACTTGCTTATCTTCTGATTCGAAGGGAGGAATTTGTACATGGGGTCAAGTATGCGGCAACAAGAGGAATGTAGGAAAACGATGACATCGAAGCGAGCGGATTAAGGAAGGTAGTTAATTTTATCACGTTGAGTTCGTATCATAGTGTATGTCTACTGAGGTAGCAGTGATACACTCGAGTTCAATACTGTATTTGACGCTTTTCAGGAGGACAGAGAATCATGCACGTCTAAACTTACATGTGTTGAAGGATAACAGAGAGTGTACGGGATGACCGATTGAGACAAAGCTGCAACTAGGTACGATTCAAGCGTTGACTCATTTATTCTAGAGAAGGACAAGTTGCTGAAGGTCGATTTTTTCCAGTATTCTATTTGGATGCTTTAGTCACGTGATATAGCCAGCGTTCTACTCGTATGCAGGTACGTGTCCCGTATGTGGTTTAAAGCACTGTCTACTTGCGATCGTTGACGGTGAACCCGTCGGTCATCATGTGTGATGAAAGTTGACACATTCCTCTAAACACACTTTGATTTACGCGATCCCCACCCTGTCGCATGCTTGGTGTAAAATCGAGACTTCAGCGTCATTACTAAGTTAGCTGTGGGTATTTGTGAGGGGTTGTAATCATTGTGTACACACTTGCCCGACATACGGGTGTTTACACAGTTGGTGACTGGATGACTTGTAATTTTGGACGCTGCTGTTATGCGTATCTGTTTGCTTGTTGGATGTACCGGCCACTAGTAACTATCATTTTTATATAGACCTGATGGAGTAATAGCATAGTTTCTGACTCGTGATCGTATGTGATCATTGGGCACTAGACGTGTCCGCAGGACGATATTGGGCTCGTGTCATAGAGAGGAAAAGTTTTACAATTGGGGCAGAGAGAGCTCAGCGTAAGGGAAGCGGGGAGAAGGATATATGTCTGACAGGACGGAAAAGTAAGGGATCTAAGGGTGCCGCCCGTTTTTAAGTGCTGAACGTTCTAGTCTTAGGAGTGCGTGTGTGTTTATGTTATCTCTCTCTCTCTCCCCCCCCCCCCCTGTGACCGCCATACGCAGAGAAATTGATCGAGTACTATGCGCGAGGTCTTAGAAATATGTATAGCGTTGTCTGGTACACATTGATCGTTTTTTTGTGTGTTCGAGAATTAATTGTGAATGGACGTGCTGAGCAGTCATCTATGAATGTTCGCAACGATACTTGCAAAGTAGAGGATGTATGGTTTAGCTATGATACTGAAATTAGGAAAACTAGCGATAACATGATTGGCCAGTGTTGGACTTACTGTCAAATTTTTCGCGATATCAGCTGTGATGGATAATATTACAGAAGATCGTTGGTGTCTTATCCATCGCCTCTGTGCATTGGGTACGACATAATGATTGACTGACAATGCTTGTTTGAGTTGGGGGACAAATTCTGGCTGATAGACCGCAACTTCCGGGGTTGCTAACACCGAAAACGGGTCATTTTTGCACAGAAGTACGGGATCACCATCACTAGAAATGGAACACAGAGTGAAACTATTCGGTCACTGCGACATACGAGTTTAAATGTAGAGGTGGTCAATTACTTTCGAGGGAGGTCACCACAACGCCACCAGGTTCTTGTAGTTTCCTTGTGTTGTGGCTGTCATTTATTTAAAATCATATTCTTACAGTCGATAGCATAACATTATACCTTGCACCTTGTAAATCATTCAGTTTCCTGTGAGAGGCCGTGCATCAGTCCGTGTTAATGTCTGTTTAGAATCAGACACTGACTTCGAAGTCGCGGCAGAAGGACGAAATGCTCGGCAGTGTGCAAAAGCGTGTTAGAAAACACTGTTTGATCACCCATACCCTAAGCTACGTCTGACCCTTGTTCAAACTTTAAAGTGGTCTGTGCAGCGTCTGTATATTTCATATGATCTTGTTCACATAGGCAGCTGCAGTTCGACTTGGTGAGCTATTAGGAATTCTTGGATGGTCGCACTCTGACACTTCAGAGTTATTTGGGGAGAGTACTGTGAATTCCATTTGTCCGCGCTGAAGGTGGATCGCATTGGTGCCTTCGTGACTTGTAAATACGATGAGCTTTTATGGCTGGTAATTTGTTTTCACTGTTTGATAAAAATGATTGGGGATTGAGGATCTGTTGTATCTAGTTTGGGACGTACAACATTGCACTCATTTCCGGCGAATGGTCAAAAGAAGGTCCTGTTGCAGTAACTGAGGTCGTCCTGTTTCTATACAGGCTGCAGAAGGTAATACACTCCTGGAAATTAAAATATGAACACCGTGAATTCATTGTCCCAGGAAGGGGAAACTTTATTGACACATTCCTGGGGTTAGATACATCACATGATCACACTGACAGAACCACAGGCACATCGACACAGGCAACAGAGCATGCACAATGTCGGCACTAGTACAGTGTATATCCACCTTTCGCAGCAATGCAGGCTGCTATTCTCCCATGGAGACGATCGTAGAGATGCTGGATGTAGTCCTGTGGAACGACTTGCCATGCCATTTCCACCTGGCGCCTCAGTTGGACCAGCGTTCGTGCTAGACGTGCAGACCGCGTGAGACGACGCTTCATCCAGTCCCAAACATGCTCAATGGGGGACAGATCCGGAGATCTTGCTGGCCAGGGTAGTTGACTTACACCTTCTAGAGCACGTTGGGTGGCACGGGATACATGCGGACGTGCATTGTCCTGTTGGAACAGCAAGTTCCCTTGCCGGTCTAGGAATGGTAGAACGATGGGTTCGATGACGGTTTGGATGTACCGTGCACTATTCAGTGTCCCCTCGACGATCACCAGTGGTGTACGGCCAGTGTAGGAGATCGCTCCCCACACCATGATGCCGGGTGTTGGCCCTGTGTGCCTCGGTCGTATGCAGTCCTGATTGTGGCGCTCACCTGCACGGCGCCAAACACGCATACGACCATCATTGGCACCAAGGCAGAAGCGACTCTCATCGCTGAAGACGACACGTCTCCATTCGTCCCTCCATTCACGCCTGTCGCGACACCACTGGAGGCGGGCTGCACGATGTTGGGGCGCGAGCGGAAGACGGCCTAACGGTGTGCGGGACCGTAGCCCAGCTTCATGGAGACGGTTGCGAATGGTCCTCGCCGATACCCCAGGAGCAACAGTGTCCCTAATTTGCTGGGAAGTGGCGGTGCGGTCCCCTACGGCACTGCGTAGGATCCTACGGTCTTGGCGTGCATCCATGCGTCGCTGCGGTCCGGTCCCAGGTCGACGGGCACGTGCACCTTCCGCCGACCATTGGCGACAACATCGATGTACTGTAGAGGCCTCACGCCCCACGTGTTGAGCAATTCGGCGGTACGTCCACACGGCCTCCCGCATGCCCACTATACGCCCTCGCTCAAAGTCCGTCAACTGCACATACGGTTCACGTCCACGCTGTCGCGGTATGCTACCAGTGTTAAAGACTGCGATGGAGCTCCGTATGCCACGGCAAACTGGCTGACACTGACGGTGGCGGTGCACAAATGCTGCGCAGCTAGCGCCATTCGGCGGCCAACACCGCGGTTCCTGGTGTGTCCGCTGTGGCGTGCGTGTGATCATTGCTTGTACAGCCCTCTCGCAGTGTCCGGAGCAAGTATGGTGGGTCTGACACACCGGTGTCAATTTGTTCTTTTTTCCATTTCCAGCAGTGTAGATACGTCTTCCTCTGACTAAAATTGCAGAGATCAGATGGGTGAAGATAAAAAAGCATTCTCCCTTTCTAAGCATAGATGAGTATGCATTTAATATTATTAATTGAGTTTTGGCAGGAGTGAATATGGTTTTATATATGCGAATGTTTGAGATTTGTGAGTGCAAATTGTCAGCGGAGGGTGAATGACGTCAGGTTCGCTGGCTGGGGGAGACACTGTTCACATGTCCAGTTGGAGATGCGTGGGGGGGGGGGGGGGGGAGGGATAGAGATCTGCACTATTCAAGAATCCATTTGTGAACTGTATGTCGTTAGACAATCCATTTGTGAACTGTATGTCGTTAGACAATAGCTGGAGAGCAGGCATAGAAAGAGAGCCCACTTCAACATGCTGGTCCCGGGGCTGAGTGGACGGCTGTTTAGATTGACAGATATGTCGCTTTGACATGCCTCCAGCGGCGCTCGGACGCTCGCTTTGTAAGGCGCTATGCGATTAGTTTGAGCATTTAGTACTTGTCTTGGTCGTTATTGGATTAAGACCTGTAATATTGAAGGTCATGTCTTCAGCGAGACCACTGTGTAATTGAGTGAGAGTGTTTGTATATTTGAAGATCTGTTTCGTGATTGGTGATGTTAAGTTGATGGCGCAATTTAGCTACCACTGTAAAAAATAGCTGTCTGCTGCTGAAAGAAAGAAAAAAAGAAAGAAAGGGGTGATCTTGCCACCAGACCTGATGGATGAGTTATTAGATAAGAGCAAGTGATACTTGTTGAATGATGCTGTGTGTTCGGATATAGGAGTCTCTAAACGGCGGAGCGTGATATTTTTATGTGGAAATTTATGCAATCTATAGATAGTGATATTCGGCCGTTCGTCACAACAGTTAAGAGGGGAAAAATAGGTCGAAATCTAGTGCTGGCAGAATGTTGGGGCAATGGTAATAATACTTAATTCAAGGTGGAGGTGGTAAATGTGGATCAGGCTTTGAATATTGGTGTGTGTCTTATGTGCTTGATGCTCTGTGTAAAAGTTTGACTCATTAATTGCGTTTGGTATTTCTGGGTGTGTGTAGAATTAATTTTACTGTTGAAAATGCGAGAAAGACGAGTTGATTGGTATTTAGATAGAGGCTACGTTTGTAATTCGAAAAGAGGGGATGAGAATGGTAAATTGATTGGGTTGAGGACGTTTGCGTATGTTGTTGATGGGACGGGTGTGAGGTGAGGTGCTGTGGGAGGTGAAAATTACAACATCTTTTTAATAAGATCTAAAGTAAGAATGATATTGGGAAGGTTTTAGATGGCTGGTCACGCGACGGGGCTTGGGTAGGGATGTGTAGTTATGTTTAGTTAAAGGGTCGTGTAATGTCGTGTGACGAGCAATGCGCAGTGTGCTACAGTGACTGCTTGACTGCTGACGAGCGCGTTGACCGTGCCAACTCACGCTTGCGGAAGCCGAGCAGGGGCTGTGCGAGGTCTGGGTTACCTCACGACGCTGGGGGCAGGGTGCGGAGGGGGGGGGGGGGGTGTACCTGCGCACGTCTCCTGAGTTATTTTGCGAGCAGATCTGCAGGCTCTTCTGTGCGTTATTTGGATAGCTTACGAGTACTGAGCGTATCTACACATCTATGTGAAGAATTATTTAGCAGCAGTTTGCTATTGTGTGTACTGAAATTATGATTGGGTGCGTGTCTGTGGGCTGTGCAACATGGCCCAGGGCACATCTGGGTGGGTGTTTTGTGATAGATATTGAACCATACAGTATATCACGCTAAGTTGTTCGAAAAAATAAATAGAGTGTTCTCAATGATTACACACACCTGCAGCGCAGATCAGAGTGATTAGTTTTCCATCACCATCTCAGTTGCATGCGAGTAGTAAATGTTTTCCCAGCCGCGTTAATCAAGTGTGTAAATGAGCTATGGGCTGTTCTGACAATAGACGTGAAGGCAGGTCCAGACCTGAGACGCCGGCGGTAAACATGAGAAGAATAACGCAGCTTTCACATGTCAGAGGAGAGTGCCCTTTCTGGTCGGATGGCACGAGCGAGCGCGGAAGCTGAACTTGGGTGGAGGCTCTGGAATCCCTCCTCCCGCCGACCGCAAGCGCGCGCGGCCTGGCTTGGAGCGTAATCTTAAGTTACGTTGTGCAAGACGCGACAGTTGGCTGCGACTGCGACGCTGCCCCCTCCTCTTTTCCCACCCTGGCAGACGGCGTCACGGCCGCAACACGACCGGAGTCGTCGCCGTTTCCCAAGCTCCGGTCGGCGGCGGCGGATTCAGATACATAAGAAAAATAAGAATTCCGATTTTCTTGCTGTAAAAAATACTGTATGTTAATGCAACATAGTTACATCGGCTCCCCGAGTTAGTTTTTCTATACAGATTCTATTTTTACTTTAAAAAATTGAGAAGTATCTCTTCCGGTTTTGCGTGTTTTTTTCGCTGTATATTACTTCTCCATGAATTGTGAGGAAAGTAAAAGGCACAAAGAATTGATTTTTGCGTATCTTACAGTTTCACATCACAGCTTGATAATGAAGTGTCTATTTTTCCGATATTCGTCACAGTTATTCCGATACTTAATTTACAGGTGTACAAATGTGTACAGTGAAAAATGTGGTCGCTGGCTACTTTACGTATGGTTCACGTTAGCTTCTTTTCATCGGCAACGCTGTATGACCTAACATATCGAAATTATTTTTAAAGTTGAGATCAGAAATATGATATCGATCTCCGTTTCCGAGATTTGGGCTCAATCTCCGGGAGCGTCGCGACTAGCCGCCAGTTCTGTCGACGCGCAACGAGAATCGTGTGGTCATCACACGATAGAGAATGCATTTGTTTTGTTTCGCTGACACATTTGGACCTAATGAAACCATTTTATGTCATATTTCTCCGGTATGAGTTACTAATATTTCTCCATATGCTCTTGACAATTTCATTTAAAATGCCACGAAATGTAGGTTTCTTAAAGCCAAGTGATCAAGCAGAACCCATTTTCTTGGTTTTGATCAGGCATCTGAACCTGTTCCCAGCTTTCTTTCTCTGATACGAGTCCCGAATATTCCTCCATCTGTTTTTGCACATTTCACCTCAAATTCCGATGAAAGGTAAGTTTATTAACAATAAGCGCACGCTAGCGTCATTGCATTGTTTCAATTTCTTGACAACAAGATAGGGTTACACCTTAAACATCTCTAGAATTTTCATTCTGAACGTCTACAATATACACTGGCAGAAAAGCGGAAGAAATAATGTCCGTGCTTGTTCACAAAATTTCCCCAAATTATACTTGTCAGTTTCTCCCATGCAGAAACTTTTGGAACAAGCTAAGGCAACTTTCATAGCCGACTGACTTTATTTCCATCCAAATGAACTTCCATATTCTTATACTCTGACAGCATACATCGTTATGGATGACATGAACATTTAATCTTGCCAAACTGCACTCAAAAGATGACTCCAGGATTTACAAAAGACGAATTTCAATTGTGAACTATGTCAGACCAGAAGGGCCTTGTAAAACAGTAGTGGACTTTTGGCACAAGTTTTTTGAGCATCTTCTACCAATGAATTGAAGTGAATGTGACAAATTACTTATTGCAGCATACTGTTTGCGCAATCTGTTGAGAAACGCCTTCCTCAAAAACGAACATCTATTGATTGCAGAAAGCTGTACAACAATCTGGTGGTGGTTTTTCACAACTAGAAGGTATCAAGACACCAATCTACCGTTTACGTTCAGAATGAAGGTATTGTAAAATGTAACTTTCTCGTTGTACTTTAGATTGTTCATTTTATAATGTACTTGCCGTTTTCAATTTTTATCGTCACAAAAAAGAGTAATGCGAAAATTTACCTTCAAGTTCATTTTCATCATTCTAATTCTACATCTGCATGGATTATACTGATTTTCATAACAGAATTTGGGAAGAAATTGGTGCACAGTTGAAACTGGCAGGTGAGTGAAATATATAATATTTTCCCATTAATGCAAATTTTTCAGGCCTGTCTCTGAACACAGTGTGTCTATATTTAGGGTTCTTCAAATCGTAAAGGCAAGGATGTTGCGAGACCAGCCCACAGTGCATCACATCCTGTGAGTGGCTCATTTCAGTTTTCCTTGAGTGGCTCGACATCTTTCTGGCAGCCGTACGTCTTTGTGTCGTCCGACTTCCGTCGCAACACTGCTCACTGGTGCAGTGCTGCGGCAGCTGCCGCAACAGTGGAGCGTCGCATCCCAAACTCGAACTGCGCATGCGCCAGCAGGCAACTTATGACGTCACGTAGCGACCCGTCGCAGTCGCTAGTGTGCGTCGCGTCTTGGACAACGTACATTAAGGCGTATAGGTGATATGAATTTTCTCGAGTGTTAGGCGCGAATGCGACTGTGACGAAGTCATGCTTGCAGAAGGTCGAGAAGAGACTTTTGGTCTGTTTGGTCCAACCAACCAACCAACCCACCCACCCATTAGTCCCTTGTTTCAAATGTGGTCCAGTCCGATAGTGTGAAATCTCAAAAAAGTCAGAACGATAAAAGGGAAAAGGCTAAAGGCTAAAAAATGTAAAAGGGCAGTCATGTTGGCAATGGTGAAAACAAAATGAGGTAAGTCAGCAAGAGAGCGAACCCAACGCTATGCTGAAGCAGCAGAGGCAAGACCACCTGCGACTTAAAAGGTACAACCGCTAGAATGTAAAAGTGCGTATGGGAAAAGGAGACACTGTTTTTATCATTTTTTCAGTATTGGTTAAAGGGGAAGAAAAGAGGATCTCAGCCAGGGAGGGGAGTCGAAAATCTCGAAACACGGCGTACAGTGGGAGATACCCCAAAACTCACCGCCCTGCCCCAACACCAGAGAGATTAAAAACCTTAAAACTGAGAATAAAAACCACTTTCCCAGAGGAAACCGAGAACCAGAGGGATCATCCGGGAATCGTCAGCCAACATCAAAGGTAAAGTGTGGGGAGAGCCTGTACTTAGCACACACAACCAAAAGCAGGGGGCATTCAACCAAAATGTGGGCTACTGACTGGAAGAATCCACAACCACAAAGTGGCTCATCACGCAAAAGAAAACCATGGGTCAGCCTGGTATGGCCAATGTGGAGACGACACAGTATGGTTGAGTCCTTTCGGGAGAGGCGAAAGGAAGAACGCCACGGGCCTGGTATCAGCTTAATCACATTAAGCATATTAGACAGGGAAGTAGCCTCCCAAGAGTTGGCCCATGATTGTGCGAAGTGGGATTTGATGTGAAGCCGTAAATCCGCTGCAGGAGGGCTTACAGGAAACGGGGGTAAGTGACTACACCCCAGCCAAACGATCAGCGAGCTCCCACATGGCCAGGGACCCAAAGGAAGTCAACAGAACATGCAGCACGGTGAATATCAGCGAGATGGTCATGGATGACAGAGACCAACGGATGGCGCGAAAATCATCGGTCAATAGCCAGAAGGCCACTCATTGTCCGTACATAACAAAACGTGGTTGTGTTGGGACTGTTTAATAAAGGTAAGGCCTGGGAAATTTTTCCGTTCCAACAATCATCTGCTGCCATCTACATGTGGGGTGTTTACTGCGGAATTTATGGCAGAGGATGTGAAGGCATACCCCACATGATCAGCAGATTTAGAGTCATCAGTGTAAAAAACAACAGCATCCCGAAACTCCCATAACATTCAGCGGAAAAAGGAACGGAACGCCATTGGAGGGGATGGAATCTTTCGGGCCTCGGCAGAGATCCATCCGAATTCGAGGCCGAGAAACTAACCAAGGGGGGAGGTGGAGGGGAGGAAGCGAAGAACACAGGACTAAGAAGGAAGCTGAAAATCACAGCAAAGAGACGGAAGGTGGAGCCCAACCAGTAAACCCGCCTGAGAGCGGGAATCAGGTGGGCGACGTCCATGGTCTTGGAACAGGATAGAATAGGAAGGATGAGTGGGAGAGGAACGGACAGCGAGTGCATAAGACACCAGAAGCTGGGACCGCCGAACAGAAAGGGGGGGGGCCTCATCCCTGCTTCAACCAGGAGACTGGCCACTGGTGCCTTCCCTACTAGCCCTGTTGATAAACAGATACCACGATGGTGGACTGGATCCAGGTACATGCAGTGTGGAAAGAGCAGCCAAACCATAACCTTGACAACCATAGTCCAAGCGAGACAAAATCAGAGCACGATAAAGACGGAGATGGGAGCGGTCCGCAACCCAAGAGGAGTGGGCAAGGAAGCGAAGGACATTGAGTTTATGGAAACATCCTACCTTCAGAAGTCTGATATGGGGCAGCCAAGTGAGCTTGTTGTCGAAAAGAAGACCCAGGAAACTAAACTGTGGGACCACAGGCAATCAGTGGGCATCGAGATAGAGCTCTGGCTCAGAGTGGATCGTAGTACGGCGACAGAAGTGGACCACCCACGATATTAAAGGAGAGAATTGAAACCGGTGTGGGAGGGTCCATGCAGAGGCACGCCGAATAGATCCCTGGAGCTGGCGTTCTGCAGAGGCGATCGAAGAGGAACTAACCCAAATGCAGAAATCACCCACGTACAGGGCAGGAGCGACTAAAGGACCAACAGAGGCCACAAGTACATTGATAGCAATGAGGGAAAGAAGTACACTCAAGACATAATCCCACAGGGTTCTGTCTCCTGGGTCCATGGAAAACTAGAAACAGTACCAATCTGAACCGTGAGTGACCGATGGAACAGGAACTGGCGATTAAAAATCGGGAGTGGGCCCCAAAGACCCCACTGATGAAGTGTAAGTAAGATGTGACGGCGCCAGGCTGTGCCATAGGCCTTGCGAAGATCAAGAAATACTGCAACCAAATGGCGGCGCTGGGAAAAAGCCTGCCGAACTGCGGATTCTAAGCGAAGTAAATTATCGGACACCGTCCTTCTCGGAAGCCACACTGGTAAGGGGACAATAGTTCCCTAGATTCTAGGACCCAATTGAGTCGACAGGCCACCATCCATTCAAGTAACTTGGAAACAACGTATGTCAGACTAATTCGCCGATAGCTGTCAACAAATAGGGGGTTCTTACCAGGCTTAAGGACAGGAACCACGATGCTGTCCCTCCACTGAGAAGGAAGTCATCCTGGAGCCAGATATGGTTAAACACCCAGAGAAGACGTGGTGGAGCACTGAGATGTTGAAGCAGTTGGTTATTTTTTTTTTGTGGTTTTAGGGCGCAAAACTGCTATGGTCATTAGCGCCCAGCCCGTGACTTAAGACAGTAAAAAACCGAAATTGAAAACCAGCAGCAATGGGGAAAAAACTCAAAATTGGAGAAACTAAAAGTAGAAAGAATGCTTAAAAATCCACTACAGACAGGGGGTGGAGCAATTGGTTATGAATGGAGTCTGGGCCAGGGGCTGTATCATGAGAAGAAGAAAGTGTGGAAACAAATTCCCATTCAGTAAAAGGCTCATTGTAAGATTCTGACTGACAAGGGGTAAAACATAAGGTGGAAGATTCGGCCCGCTGTTTCCGGTGAAGGAAAGTAGCCGCATAGGAGGCTGATGCTGATGCCATTGCAAAATGGGTCACACGATGTTCCGCAAGAACTAACGGGTCCGTACAAAGGCCACCTGGGAGGTGAAGGCCTGGGAGGGTGGACGGCCGATGGCAACCTTGGAGAGAGCGAAGTGTAGCCCATACCCGTGATATAGGGACAGTAGAACCGAGGAAAGAAACAAATCGTTCCCAACATAGCCGTTTGCTCTGTTTGATTAAATAACTGGCTTTCGCGCATAGGCGTTTAAAGGTATTAAGGCTGGCAACGGATGGGTGCCTTTTAAGGTGTTTTCAAGCTCGACGGCGATCACAGATGGCAATGGCAATGGCCGTACTCCACCACGGGACTTGCTGTCCCGCGCTCATCTGGACCATTACATCGCCGGCAAGGCTAGCAGCGTGAACAATCGCGTCAGACACGTCACGTAGGACGTCATCAATACAACCCGACAAAGAGGGAGAATACACGACCTGTGTAGTGTATAGAGGCCAATCGGCGCGTTGGAAAGACCAAGGAGGGAACCTATCCATTGGGGAGCGGGAAGGGAGAGAGAATCAACGGGAAATGGTCACTATCACAAAGGTCGTCGTGTGGCGACCAGTGTAATGAAGGGAGGATAGAGGGAGAAGAAATAGAAAGATCAATGGCAGAAAAGGTACCATGACTGGCACTGAAATGAGTAGGGGAGCCATCATTAAGAAGGCGCAAGTCGTGGCCTGTAATAAACTAATCTAAGAGAAAACCTCATCTAGATACAAATGCATTGCCCCACAAGGGATGATGAGCATTAAAACCCCCAAGAAGGAGGAAGAGAGGAGGAAGTTTCTGAAGAAGGGCAGTTAAGGCAGCAAGTGTAAGAGTCCCGTCAGGAGGGAGATACAGACTGCAAACCGTGACCTCAGAGTCCAGGTGGACCCTAACAGCAACCGCTTCCAATGTAGTTTGAAGAGGAATCAACGTGCTAGCAATGTCTGTACAGACCAATGTACAAACGCCACCAGAAGCCCGCAGGGGCCCGACCCGATTTCGACAGAAAAATGAGATTCCTGTAGAACCACACAAACTGCGGAGTAAGACTAAAGAAGGGATTTCAATTCCGGAAGGTGATGATAGTATCCATTACAATTCCATTGGAGAACCACAGAATGATTATTTAAATGGTGGCTGAACACGCTAAAGCCAATCATACCGCCAGGTCATCATCTGTCACCGACAAGGAGGGTGCTACATCCATGAACGACAGGTCAGAATCTGGTTGTAAAGCTAGGGATGGGACCTCTGGTGGCACCAGAGGCTCTTTGTCCCGGGACTTATGTTTCTTCTTTTCAGGCTGAGATCGAGGAGGGCTGTGTGTCATAAAGCAGCCTGCTGCAGCAAGATCAGGAACAGAAAGAGATCTGGCGACATGGTGGCCAACAGACCGCAGTTCTCGCGGTCGACGCGTGGCAGCAGACCTTTGTCCTGTAAGGTGCTGGAGAGGGGCATCCCAGGAGGGGCGCCCTCGACCAGCAGACGCCGAAGGAGTGGGACACTTCTCTGGCTGGGGAGGGGGAGCAGCACCCAGAGGAGAAGGTGTGTGAGCCGCAGGGGAGGGAGGGAGGAGAGGGGTCCAGGATTGGGGTGAGGATGGGGGACGAAGGGGTGAAGATGTAACTAAAGCATAACTAGACGTCATGGACACAGGGTGAAGACGTGTATACGTCTTACGAGCCTCTGTGTAGGTTAAACGATCAAGGGACTTATACTCCTGTATCTTCTTTTCCTTCTTATATACTGGACAATCTGGTGAATGTGGAGAATGATTGCCATGACAAGTTACACACACAGGAGGGGGAACACAGGGACTCCCCTCATGGATTTTTTTTGTTTTTGTTTTGGTTTTAGGGCGCATAACTGCTATGGTCATTAGCGCCCGGTCCATGACTTAGGAAACAGTAAAAAACCGAAAATGGAAACCAGCAGCAATGGGAACGAAAGTCATAAAATTGGAGAATCTAAAAGCAGAAGGAAGGCTTAAAAATCCACTACAGAAAGGGGTTGGTTGTCCCAAAAAAAGCTTCAAATGACTGACGTCATTTCACTGGCACTAATGAACTCGAGAACGCGATCGGCTGAGCGCGTGTCATCTGCTAAAATCGACGATATATCAGGCGACAGCTGTAGACGGGAGCGTAACGGATTAAAATAGGGGCACTCAATTAAAAGGTGTCTTACCGTCCACAGCTGAGAGCAGTGCGGACAGAGTGGCGGAGGATCGCTACTTAAAAGATGTCGATGGCTAAAAAGACAGTGCCCTATCCGGAGTCTAGTTAAAATTACCTCCTCCCGACGATGCGTTCGGGAGGAAGAGGTCCAAGCACAAGGAAGAGCTTTCACGTCCCGCAATTTATTATGGGGAAGTGTCGACCAATGTGCGTGCCATAAAAGAACAATACGACGACATAAAAAGCTCCGTAGATCGGCGTAGGGAATTGATTGAATAGCTGGCCGAAGAAGAGAGACTGCAGCCTTGGCTGCAATATCGGCCGCCTCATTTCCACAGATACCAACGTGTCCCAGGAGCCAGAGGAACGCCACCGAGACGCCCCCCAGGTGGAGCAAGCGCAGACAGTCCTGAATCCGGTGCACCAGAGGGTGCACAGGGTAAAGAGCTTGGAGACTGAGGAGAGAGCCGAGAGAATCTGAGCAGATAACGTACTGTATCCGCTGATATCGGCGGATGTAGTGGACAGCCTGGAGAACAGCGTAAAGCTCCGCAGTATAAACCGAACACAGGTCGGGAAGCCGAAAGTGATTTGGGGTGTCGCCAAGAATATAGCCACTCCCTACACCTAACGCTGTTTTCGAGCCGTCGGTGTAAATAAATGTGGCTTCCTTCATTTGTGCACGTAGAGCAGCAAATGCCCGACGATAAACAAGTGAAGGGGTACCATCCTTGGGAAATCGACAAAGGTCACGGAGCAGGCAGATCCGGGGACGGAGCCAAGGCGGTGCTGTACCCCAAGTTGTCAAGAAGGTTTTTGGAAAGCGGAAGGAAAGAGAATGGAGCAGTTGACGGAAGCGGACTCCCGGGGGTAGTAGGGAGGAGGAGCGGCCTGCATACCCTACATCAAAGGAGGCGTCGAAAAAAAAGGTCATGGGCTGGATTAGCAGGCATGGACGACAGATGGCTAGCATAACGACTCAGGAGGACTGCTCGCCGATTGGACAGCGGAGGTTCAGCAGTCTCAGCATAAAGGCTTTCCACAGGGCTGGTGTAAAAAGCTCCAGACACTAAACGTAATCCACGGTGGTAGATAGAGTCGAGACGCTGAAGAATAGACGGCCGAGCAGAGGAGTAGACTATGCTTCCATAGTCCAATTTCGAGCGCACTAACGCGCTCGAGAGGCGGAGAAGGACCACTCGGTCCGCTCCCCAGGAGGTACCTATCAGGACACGGAGGGTGTTGAGGGATCGCACACAGCGAACCGAAAGATACGAAACGTGGAAGGAGCAGAACAGTTTTCTGTCAACCATAAGACCCAAGACTTTAGCGACGTCTGAAAACGGAAGGTTGACAGGACCTAGATGTAGGGAAAGCAGAACAACCTCTGTACAATGCCAAAAATTGACACAAACGGTCTTACTGGGAGGAAAGCAGAAGCTGGTTTCGGTGCTCCAAGAGTGGAGGCGATCGAGACATCCTTGAAGAAGTCGTTCAAGAATGCTGGTCCGTTAAGAACTGTAGTAGATCGCAAATCGTCCACAAAGAGTGAGCCCGAGACATCAGGAAGAAGACAATCCATAATTGGATTTATGGCAATGGCAAGTAGTACCACACTCAGCACGGAGCCCTGGGGTACCCCGTTTTCTTGGGAGAAAGTACGGGAGAGAGTAGTGTTCACCCGCACCCTAAATGTGCGCTCCGCCATAAATTCGCGAAGGAATGGGGGCAGCCGACCTCGAAAGCCCCAAGAGAACAGTGTGCTGAGGATGCCTGTCCTCCAACAGGTATCGTATGCTCCCTCCAGATGAAAAAATATATCAAACGATTTTCTCCGGAAACGACAAACAGTAGCAATAAGTGGAGAGAGCAACAAGATGGTCAACTGCAGAACGATGCTTTCGGAGTCCGCATTGGGCAGGTGTTAAAAGACTGCGGGATTCCAGCCACCAAGCTAAACGGTAATTCACCATACGCTCCAAAACCTTACAGACACTACTCGTGAGAGAAATGGGGCGATAGCTAGAGAGGAGATGTTTGTCCTTTCCAGGTTTCGGAACAGGAACGACGATAGCTTCCCGCCATCGTCTGGGAAAAGTACTGTCGGTCCACATTCGATTATAAATGCGAAGGAGGTAACGCAGACTATGGGTTGATAAATGCAGCAACATTTGGACGTGGATACCATCCGGTCCAGGGGCGGAGGAGCGAGAAGAAGAGAGTGCATGTTGGAGTTCCCGCATGGAAAAAACAGTATTATAGCTTTCGCGATTTTGAGAGGAGAAAGCAAGATGTCGCACTTCTGCTGCACGTTTCTTCGGGAGAAACGCTGGCGGGTAATTTGAAGAGCTCGAAATCTCAGCAAAGTGCTGACCCAATGAGTTAGAAATTGCGACGGGGTCCACTAATGTATCATGCGCGACAGTGAGCCCAGAGACTGGGGAGAAACTAGGCGCGCCTGAGAACCGTCGAAGCTGACTCCAAACTTCCGAGGAGGGAGTGAATGTGTTAAATGAGCTAATAAAGAATTTCCAGCTTGCCTTCTTGCTATCGCGGATGACACGACGGCATCGCGCACGGAACTGCTTATAGCGGATACAGTTGGCCAAAGTAGGATGGTGGCGGAAACCGCGAAGAGCACGTCGCCACTCACGTATTGCGTCACGGCATGCCTCGTTCCACCAAGGAACTGGGAAGCGCCGGGGCAATTTGGAGGTGCGTGGTATTGAACGTTCCGCAGCTGTAAGAATAACGTCGGTAGTATGTGTGACCTCATCGTCGACGCTGGGAAAGTGACGGTCATCGAATGTCGCTAGAGACGCAAAAAGTGTCCAATCGGCTTGGGTAAACTTCCAGCGTCGCGGGCGCGTACATGGCAGTTGAGGCTGCAGTCTAAGGACACATGGAAAGTGGTCACTCGAGTGTGTATCATCAAGGGCGCACCATTCGAAGCGCCGAGCTAGCGGAACAGTACCGACCGCAAGGTCCAAATGACATAAAAATGTCGTGGAGGCAGACAAAAATTAGGGACCCCTGTGTTGAGGCAAACTAGATCCGCTTGGTGGAAGACGTCTAGCAATAGTGAGCCAGCTTTGTTTCCTGAAGACAAAAGATGACCGGCGAGTAGGATCGTAAGAGGATCGACTATTCATCCCGACTGGCTCGAATGCCGCGGATATTCCAGTGGATAATGGACATCGGGTGAACAGAAAATGGAGGAATGTGACCAAGGGTGCTGTCAACTCAACGACTGCTCAGAGCTTGCGACCGACAGCATGGAATGGCATTCAGCCGAAGGCAGAAGATCCTGATCCATGGGTTGTTCAGGAGCAGCTCCTGCCACCAGTGATCGGCCGGTTGACCGGCCGCCAGCATTGCGCCTCGGCGACACAGAAGATGGCCTAGGGCGATTACCGCCAGATGGTGCTGTAGATGGTACATGCCTTGGCAGAGAAGGAGATGAACTGGGTTTCTATGTAGCCTTCTTGGAAATATGATGTTTAGATGAAGGAGGAACCAATGGTTGTGAAATTGGGGTACGTAAAAACTCTTCACGAGTATGCTCTTTTTTCGAAGTCTTGGCGTCTGACTTTTGGGCTCGAGATTTAGCAGAACCCGATGAAGCGTGAGCCATAGAGTGGGCAGGCGAAAGTGATGAGGTTGAACGGGCGATCTTTGCGCTGGCCGATCTGACAATCGTGGCACTAAAGGTGAGGTCGCAAGTCTGTGTGGCCGCCCCCTTTGTTGGCCGAGGAGAAGCAAGGACAGTGCTGTATTTTCCTGTGAGGCACGGTGGGCTGTCGACTGGCGAATAATTTTCGAGCAGCAAAGGTCGACACCTTTTCCTTCACTCAGATTTCCTGGATGAACTTTTCGTCCTTAAAAACGGGGCAATCTCGAGAGGAAGCAGCGTGGTCACTCATACAGTTGATGCAGCGAGGTGATGGAGGTGGACAAGCACCCTCATGGGCATCCTTGCCACACGTAACACATTTGGCCGGATTGGAACAGGACTGGCTGGTGTGAGTGAACCGCTGACACCGATAGCAACGCGTAGGGTTTGGGATGTAAGGGCGAACGGAAATTCTCATAGCCTGCTTTGATTTTCAATGGGAGTTGAACTTTGTCAAAGGTCAAGAAGACAGTGCGGGTTGGAATGATGTTCGTGTCATCCCTTTTCATAACCCTATGAACAGCCGTTACGCCCTGGTCAGACAGGTAGTGCTGAATTTCTTCGTCAGACCAACCCGTTGAGGGAGCGTGTATAAGCGACTCCACGCGAGGAATTTAAAGTACGGTGCGGTTCCACCCGGACAGGGAAGGTGTGTAGTAGTGAGGTACGCTGCAATTTTTGTGCCTGGAGGGCACTGACTGTTTCTAACAACAAGGTGCCATTCCATAATCTGGAACAAGACTTTACAGGACCTGCTATTGCGTCGACACCTTTCTGAATAATGAAAGGTTTGACCGTGGAGAAGTCGTGACCTTCGTCAGACCGAGTAACAACAAGGAACTGTGGCAACGATGGAAGGACTGTCGGTGTCTGAGACTCAGTGAACTTACGCTTCTGAGCAGACATAGTGGAAAGTGAGGACACCATTGCGGAAGAATCCCCAATGATTACCGGCGTCTCCGATGGCGCGCTCCTCCCTTGTGGGGACCCTCTGATGGCACTCCCACCTTAGGTGATTGTTCACACCTCAGGTCACACCTCCCGACAACGGGACGGAGGGACCAATCGGCACTTTCGGAAGGTATCAGCTCGGGTAATCACCCCTCCCTGGGCCTGGCCATTACCAGGGTGTACGTACGTGTCCTACCTGTCTACCTACGGCGGGGAATTACGCGTTACCCCGTCACCAGCTACGCACAAAAATGCGTGGGTTGGCCTTCAGACACGCACAGGGAGGAAGAAAGAGAAAAAACAAAGAAAGGCAAAGGAAAGAGGAGAGGTCTCAAACGCCGCAGCGGAGAATAGGGGAAAGAGAAGAGGTAAGGAAAAGAGAAGGACAAAGGAAGGATGAAGACATACAAGCAGAGAAGGCGAAGAATGCGTTACACTTACGAGCGTCCGTCTCCAGACGTAGGCACAAACCATACTCCCAGAGGGGGAGAAAGGGAAGGAAAGTGCCAGGGGTGAGGGGATGAGGGGATGAGGGGCGAAGATGGGGGAGAGGGAAGGATGCGGAAAAGGAAGGTATGCAGCCCGGAAAGGAAGGAGGGCCACATTAGCCCAGGGTCCCGTGCTCGCTACGCACGTATCCACAAAAGAGTTGTGGACCCCCTTGGGTGTCCCCTCATGGAGTGGACGTCCACAGTCACCACAGAGAGGGGCCTGCGAACAGTGGGAAGACGTGTCCAAAATGCAAGCACTTACAACACCTCATAGGAGGGGGAATGTACAGCTTCACATCACATCGATACACCATAATCTTTACTTTATCCTGGCCTTTGAAGGGGATACCCTCCCTGAGAAAGGCACCAGTATCAATACGATTGTCCTTAGGACCCTTCTGAACACGCTGAACAAAGTGAACACCCCACCGTCTGAGATTGTCCCGAAGTTCCTTATCAGTTTGAAGGATGAGGTCCCTGTGAAAAATCACACCTTGAATCATATTTAGAGACTGGTGGGGGGTAATGGACACAGGACTTGTGCCAAGATGGTTACAGGCACGACGGGCCACAGACTGAGCAGCTGAAGCAGTTTTGATCAGCATCGAACACAACCGCATATTGCTCAGGGAGTCCACTTCACCAAACTTGTCTTCAATGTGTTCCACAAATAATAAAGGTGTGGTATTGGTGAAAGTATCCCAGTCAGTCCTGGTGCAAACCAGATTGTGGGGGGGGGGGGGGGGGGGGAAGGTTTCACCCCTAGCCGATGGGCCTGACCCTCTTCCCAGGGGGTAGCCATGGAAGGGAAGTCCGAAGGGGGAAAGAGAAGCAGCACTAGAAGAATCAGTTCCGCACAGAGAGATGGCCACAGGAGAATGGCCCGAGTTTTGGACCCATATGCATTTCATTTGCATAGCGTCTGCATGGCTGCCATTGCCGGGAGTTCTGATGCTCCAGGATGACGAGCAACCACTCCAAGGCTTGCATGAGGTAGTCACAGCTCAGGTATCAGAAGTGTGTTCCCTGTGTGTTCAGGGGGCTCAACCAAAAGTGTACATAGCGACCCCAGCACACGGGCTTGTTATGCACCCTACCATCAGACAACAACGTGAAAAAAAAGGTGGAATGAACTAGGAGGGCGTATGTCGGAGACACTAGGTAAGGTGCTCTTCCCCAAATGGCTCACTACGGAAGAGAAATTTAACCTCCATTACTAAACCCCAGAGGGGGACTAGAGAGTGCCAAAAGGAGGTGATTACGCAACAAAGCTAAATTGCAAAACCAACCTAACCAGGAGGATAGCGGGGGTCAACATAAGCAAGGACACCAGGAGAGGGAGAGGAGAGGGCGAGGGGGAAGGAGCAAGGCGGGGAATGGGAAGGGGAAGGAAGTGCTGCCCTGGAAAGGCAGAAGGCTGCAATAGCTCGGGGCCCCATGCTCGCCACGCACGTATCCACATAAGAGTTGTGGACCCGTTGGGGACAGGGTATTGTGTGAGGGTGTTTGGGCGCGTCTGTTGGACTATTTTTTTGCGAGCATGTCTGTGCACTGTGCTGTGCTTGATTTGGAGAGTTTAAGAGTACAGAGCTGGTCTGTAGATACTGTGTACAGCATTATTTAAGAGCAGTTTGCCATTGTGTGGTGAAATTAGGTGTTGTTTACGTGTTTGTGGCCTGTGTGAGATGACCATAGTCGGATCAGTGCGGGTGTTTTGTGACAAATATACTCCACGACTAAATAAAAGGCCCGAAATAAATGGAGTGCAGTCCTTCCTTACTTCCCCAAGCGGCACAGCGCAGTCTGAGCGCCTTTTGCACAAAAACGGCAATCTAGTAAGACCGTGAGTGAGTCAACAAATAACTGGACAAATTTATCTGTAGAGGAGTTACACGTCTGGATTAAAATGAATATCTTGATGGGTGTGGTTGTGTTGCCAAGTGTAGTGTACTACTGGAGGTCAGAACCTGCCTTAGGTCAGCCTTACATATCAAAGCCTACGAGATGCAAAACATTTCAAAAAAGATGTGAAACTATTGACATACTCTGATGTCGGAGTGGGGGGGGGGGGGGTTGTCCTGTGTACCAAGTCAGCTGGACCATGAACTGAGTGGCGAATACAGATGGTGGTGGTGCTGTCTATCTGTAGTTGTTTAAATGAAGACAAGTGTATGATTTTGAATAGTTGACGATTAGGCAGCGTGGTATTTTAGATTAGTTTTTATTTAGAGAAATTAAGAGTTGTTGGGTTCTATGAGCGTGAATGTTTTAAATTATTTAGGTGTGCTTCACACGTCTGTAGGTTGTGCAGTGAGTTGTTTTTGACGGTTTACAATTAGCAAGCGTGTGTAGAGCGTTATACATGAGTTATGTAGGACTAGTTTGCAGGTATGTATGCTGTGGGGGCATGTGAGAGCGTTTGTTCTGCGATACATGTACTCCGTCCCTAAATAAATTGCTCCCAAATAAATAAAGTACACTGCTTCCTCCTTCCATCAGCCTAGTGCGGGGTGAGTCATTTTACCAACGGCCCCCTAAGAATTGGTGGTGGTGGTACGCCCAGTTTTCAACTATTTTTTTACATTGGTAGCAAAGTCGCAAGTGAGCTTTGTTTACTGGCAGATTTCACACTTGGCGCCTGATCCTAGGAGGAAGTGACGGTCGGGTGGATGAGGTTAGTACAAGTGCCCTTTTTTTAAGCACAATTTTCTTAGGTTGGTAACGACAGCGCAAGTGAGTTTTTTTTACTGATTGAATTCAAACTCGGCGAGTGTTCCTAGGAAGAGATGATGCCGACTGTTCGCCACCTACCACAACTACTTTTCGAGGACCAGACCGCCGACAGGTTTGAACGTGCCCAGGAATACAACTTTCGCGCCAAAAGTGTGGCAGGGTGTTCTTTTTGAAATGGCCGACCGATGTGTGATTCGGCGCCGATGCAAACAATTTTGGCGGGAAACGTGCGGAGGCGAGGAATACGCGTGGTGAACGGACAAGAGACCGCTGTGACGTCAAACTTGGCAAGTTCCAGCGTGTCTAGCGAAATCATGTTTACGACGTTGGAGCGATCTCCAGTCCAGCGGCTAGCGCGGGCCGCTGAAGCACGCCGGCAGTCCACCGCGAGACAGGCGTCGGCAGTGGGTCCGCGCGCTGACCGGCGGGGCAAGGGGGTGGGGACGATTTGATCTAATTCAGTTGGAGCGCGGATGGCGTGGCGACTGCACTGCGATATCAAAGAGGTGTACTGGTCTGCCACTGTCATTCATTCGTGTCTGGTCAGCATTTCCAGAAGGCAGCAACTGCGATGACCTTGTTTCCCTCGATCAGATCCTGTGTTGTGCAGGATTATTCAAATTGAGGTCAAATTAGCAGGTGGGCCGGCTCTTGCGTTGTTCTGCACTCGCAGTATGTATCTCCATCAGCTGGAAGAATGCCCCATTTTCGCATGTTGGTCTCGCAAAGAGGAACGCCCACCCTAAGACGATTGAGCGATCTCCTAATAGGGTAGGACAAGTTATTTACTGGAACTAGCTCTTCCTTTACACGGATATCAGAAGGTAGCTTGATCTTCCACCTGGTGATGCAGTTAGATTCTGGTGTTTTTTTTTTGTTTTTTTGTGGTTTTAGGGCGCACAACTTCAATGGTCATTAGCGCCCTGACTACTCTAAAAATGCACCGCGAGCCACAAGTTGACAACAACAACTAAAAGGAAAAACACAATAAAAGACAGACTGACAGGCATAGGATTAAAAAACTTCATCAAATGTCCTTAGCGAGGTGTGTCAAATTGATAAAACAAAGAACACGAGCAGCTGCTCGTGGGTCATCCGCTAAAATGTCATCGAAAGTATTAGGCAGGTTAAGATCGAGGCGCAGTTGGTTAAGATCGGGACAGGACATTAAAATGTGTGTAACCGTCAGCAAGTGCCCACATGGGCAGAACGGCGCCGGCGCAGCCGTCAGCAGATGGCGATGGCTGAACCGGCAGTGTCCAATCCTTAACCTTGCTAAAACGACCTCCTCCCGCCGAGAAGGGCGTGAGGAGGACGTCCAAGCCACGGGAAGAGGTTTTAAGGCCCGAAGCTTGTTGTCGGTAAGTGCAGCCCAATCGGCATGCCACAGCGACACAACGCGCCGACAAATGACCCTGCTAAAATCGGACGAAGGGACACAACAAGAAGCTGTCCGAGGCTGGAGGACCGCAGCCTTGGCCGCGGCATCTGCAGCTTCGTTCCCAGGGATACCGACATGGCCATGAACCCACATAAAGCTAACCGGCGGACCGACGTCCACCAGCCGCTGAAGAGAGCGTTGGATCCGGTGTACGGAAGGGTGAACCGGGTACGGATCACTGAGGCTCTGGATGGCGCTCAGGGAATCTGAGCAGATGACATAAGCAGAATGTCGGTGGCGGCAGATGTAAAGAACAGCCTGGTAGAGGGCAAAGAGCTCAGCTGTGAAGGCCGAACGATGGTCATGGAGCCGGTATTGGAAACTTTGTGCCCCGACAATAAAGAAACACCCGACCCCGTCATTGGTCTTAGAGCCATCTGTATAAATGAAAGTCATGTTGATGAACTTCGAACGAAGTTCCAAAAAACGGGAGTGGTAGACCGAACTGGGGGTGACCTCTTTTGGGAGCGAGCTGAGGTCAAGGTGAACGCGGACCTGAGCCTGGAGCCAAGGTGGCGTGTGGCTCTCGCCCACTCGAAAGGTTGCAGGGAGTGAAAAATTAAGGTGTTGAAGAAGGCGACGAAAGCGAACTCCAGGGGGTAGCAGGGCAGAGACATACAACCTATATTGACGGTCAAGAGAGTCGTCAAAAAAGGAACGATAAGACGGATGGTCGGGCATTGACAGTAGCCGACAGGCATACCGACAAAGCAGTATATCGCGCCGGTAAGTGAGTGGCAATTCGCCAGCGTCAGCATGAAGACTCTCTACGGGACTGGTATAAAATGCTCCGATCGCAAGTCGTAAACCCCGATGTTGTATGGAGTTGAGGCGGCGTAAGATGGATGGCCGTGCAGAGGAGTATACGAAGCTCCCATAATCCAGCTTGGAGCGGACGATCGACCGATATAGACGAAGTAGGACGGTTCGATCCGCTCCCCAAGACATACCACTGAGAACACGGAGGACATTTAAAGAACGGGTACAACGGGCGGCCAAATATGACACATGTGGAGACCAGCTAAGTTTCCTGTAAAATGTAAGGCCTAAAAATTTGGTTGTCTCCACGATTGGGAGAGCAACGGGACCGAGTCGTAAGGACGGTGGGAGAAACTCTTTGTAGCGCCAGAAGTTAATACAGACCGTCTTCTCGGCAGAAAAACGGAAGCCATTGGCGACACTCCAGGAGTAAAGACGGTCAAGAGAACGCTGAAGACAGCGCTCCAGGACACGTGTACGCTGCGCGCTGCAATAGATGGTAAAATCGTCCACAAAAAGAGAGCCTGATACATCAGCTGGGAGGCAATCCATTATTGGATTGATCGCGATGGCGAACAGAGCGACGCTCAAAACTGAGCCCTGTGGCACCCCATTCTCCTGGCGAAAGGTGTCGGACAGGACAGAACCCACACGTACCCTAAACTGCCGATCCATTAAAAAGGAACGAATAAAAAGAGGGAGGCGACCGCGAAGGCCCCATGTATGCATGGTGCGGAGAATGCCCGCCCTCCAACAGGTGTCGTAAGCCTTCTCTAAATCAAAGAACACAGCCGCGGTCGGGCGCTTCCGCAAGAAGTTATTCATAATGAAGGTCGACAAGGTAACCAGATGGTCAACAGCAGAGCGGCGCCTACGAAATCCACATTGGACATTGGTAAGTAGGCGTCGAGACTCAAGCAGCCAAACCAATCGAGAGTTAACCATTCGCTCCATCACTTTACAGACACAGCTGGTAAGTGAGATAGGTCGATAACTGGAAGGCAAGTGCTTGTCCTTCCCCGGCTTAGGAATCGGGACAACAATAGACTCGCGCCAGCATGCGGGAACATGTCCCTCAATCCAGATGCGATTGTATGTACGAAGAAGAAAACCTTTACCCGCAGGAGAAAGGTTCTTCAGCATCTGAATATGAATAGAATCAGGCCCTGGAGCGGAGGACCGTGATCGGCCAAGTGCGGTTTCGAGTTCCCACATGGTGAATGGGGCATTATAACTTTCACAATTCGAGGAGCAAAAGTCAGGTGGCCTAGCCTCCTCTGCCTGTTTGCGGGGGAGGAAGGCAGGGTGGTAATGAGCGGAGCTCGAAACCTCGGCGAAAAAGCGGCCGAAGGCATTGGAGACAGCCTCAGGGGCCACAAGGACTTCATTCGCGACCTTCAAGCCAGAAACTGGGGAGTGGACCTTAGTGCCAGATAGCCGGCGCAGGCTACCCCAGACAACAGAAGGAGTAAAACTGTTGAAGGTGCTTGTGAAAGCAGCCCAGCTGGCTTTCTTGCTTTCGTTAATAATACGACGACACTGAGCACGTAATCGTTTATAATTAATACAATTCGCCACTGTAGGGTGGCGTTTAAAGGTGCGTAAAGCACGTCGACGAGCACGTAAAGCGTCTCTACATGCTGCGGTCCACCAGGGGACCGGTACGCGACGTGGAGAAGAAGTAGGGTGAGGGATGGAATATTCAGCAGCAGCGAGAATGACTTCCGTGAGGTGTGCGACCTGACGATCGCAGCTTGTGAAGGTTTGATCCTGAAAGGTCGCCCTGGAAGAGAAGAGCCCCCAGTCTGCTTTGGAGATGTTCCAACTAGATGGGCATGGAGAGGGGGTATGCTGCAGGAGATGGATAACACACGGGAAGTGGTCGCTCGAATAAGTATCAGCAAGTGCATACCACTCAAACCGGCGTGCAAGTTGGGGAGTACATATAGAGAGGTCTAAATGGGAATAGGTATGAGATGTGTCCGAAAGAAAAGTAGGGGCGCCAGTATTAAGGCAGACAAGATTGAGCTGGTTGAAAAGGTCTGCTAACAAGGAGCCCCTCGGGCAGGAGGCTGGAGAACCCCAAAGGGGATGGTGGGCATTGAAGTCTCCAGTTAACAAAAACGGTGCAGGTAGCTGAGCAATAAGTTGCATCATGTCTGCCCTGGTAACGGCAGATGACGAGGGAGTGTAAACGGTACAAAAGGAAAACGTAAAAGTGGGGAGAGTAATGCGGATGGCGACTGCCTGCAGGCCGGTGTGCAACGTGATGGGATCGTAGTAAATATCATCCCGGACCAGCAACATAACCCCTCCATGAGCTGGGATTCCTACCATAGGGGGTAGGTCAAAACGCACAGAGGTGTAGTGTGCCAAGGCAATGTGATCGCATGGGCGTAGCTTCGTTTCCTGGAGGGCTACGACGAGCGGACGGTGCAAGCGGAGCAGCAACTTCAAGTCCTCTCGGTTGGAGCGAATGCTGCGAATATTCCAGTGAATAAGTGCCATCGTAAGAAAATGAAGATGAGAGAAGGGGTCACCTCGAAGGCCGCTTAGGGCCTGGCTTCGAGCGAGCACTGCCGCCGCTATCAGTAGGCGGACAGTCATCGTCCATGGGGTCTATAGGGTCATCGGCCATCTCGGGAGGATGGCCGGGAGGGGGAGCTTCCTCCGCCGGTGAACGGCCAGATGTACGGCTACCGGCGGTGCGGCCAGGCGAAACGGATGACGGCCTGGGGCGGCAACCGCTGGGTGGCGCAGGAGAAGAGATGCGCCGTGGCGGAGAAGGAGAACTGTGCTTCCTATGCGCCTTTTTGGAAGGACGTTTGGTGGAAGTACCGGTCGAAGGAAGGGAGGTCGAGGGACGGAGGAAGTCTGCACGGGATGGTTCCTTCTTGAAGGACCGTGCATCTGACTTCGGGGTCTTCGACTTAGCAGAAGCTGAGGAAGTGGCTGGTGTCTGTGGTGTGATGGGAGGAAGAGGAGACGTCGACCGCGCGATCTTAGCACTGGCCGAACGGACGACCGTGGTGCTGAAGGTCAGATCGCATGTCTGGGTTGCGACCTCCCGGGTAGTCCGAGGAGAGGCGAGGACAGTACTATATTTCCCCGCCGGGAGCAGCGTGGGCTTCCTACTAGCCAATAGCTTGCGAGCAGCCGAGGTGGACACTCTCTCTTTGACACGAATTTCTTGGATGCAACGTTCGTCCTTATAGACAGGACAGTCGCGGGAGGAAGCGGCATGGTCACCCTGACAGTTCACACAATGAGGAGACGGAGGTGGACAGTCACCCTCATGGGCATCCCTGCCACAAGTGACACATTTAGCCGCATTGGAGCAAGACTGTCGAGTGTGATTGAAACGCTGACACTGGTAGCAGCGCGTAGGTGTCGGGACATAGGGGCGAACAGAAATAACCTCGTAGCCCGCCTTGATGCGCGATGGCAGCTTAACACTATCGAAGGTCAAGAAGAGTGTCCGGGTCGGTACAAGGTCGTTGTTGACCTTTTTCATGACCCGATGGACAGCCGTCACGCCCTGCTCAGCGAGGAAAGATTGAAGCTCCTCGTCAGTCAATCCGTCGAGGGAGCTAGTATACACTACACCACGAGACGAATTCAAAGTTCGGTGGGCCTCCACCCGGACAGGGAACGTGTACAGGAGGGTGGCCCGAAGCAGTTTTTGTGCCTGAAAGGCACTCTCAGTTTCTAGTAATAAGGTGCCATTACGCAACCTGGTACAAGATTTGACAGATCCGGCTATGGCATCAACGCCCTTCTGAATAACAAAAGGGTTGACAGAGGAAAAATCCTTTCCGTCCTCAGTGCGAGAAACTACGAGGAACTGTGGGGGCAGGCGGTAGTACTTTTGTCACTGTTGGCTGGTCACGTTTCCGTTTTTGGGTCGAAGTCGAAAGCGATGGAGTAGAATCCATTGCGGAGGAATCCCCCATGATTGCCAGCGTCTCCGATGGCGCGCTCCTTCCTTGTGGGGACCCTCTCAGAGGGCACTCCCGCCTTAGGTGAATGTTTACACCTCAGGTCACACCTCCCAAGAAACAGACGGAGGGACCAATCGGCATGGTCAGAAGGTATCAGCTCAGGCAATCACCCCTCCCCGGGCCTGGCCTTTACCAGGGGGTACGCGCGTGCCTTACATGTCTACCCAGGGCGGGGACTTACGCGTTACCCCGTCACCGGCTACGCGTGCGAACGCGTGGGTCGGCCTTCAGACACGCACAGGGAGGAAGGAAGAAGAGGAAAAAGAAGAGAGAGGGAGAAAGAGGACAGACTGTCTCAAACGCCGAGGCGGAGACCAGAGAAGGCAAGGAGAAGAAGGCAATGAGGAGGCAAGGAGAAGAAGGCAATGAGAAGGCAAGGAGAAAAAGGCAATGAGAAGGCAAGGAGAAAAAGGCAATGAGAAGGCAAGGAGAAAAAGGCAATGAGAAGGCAAGGAGAAAAAGGCAATGAGAAGGCAAGGAGAAAAAGGCAATGAGAAGGCAAGGAGAAGTCAAGGGAAAGAGTAAGGAAGACAGTGAGGTGGAGAAGAGCAAAGAAAGGGACCAACAAAAGGAAGGAAGAAACGAGAAGTGATAAACCAAAAGGACCACGATTATAGGTCGTGAAACCGTCCGTCTCCGGACGCAGGCGCTAACTACCCCCGTGAGGGGGATGGACTCCTTTTAGTCGCCTCTTACGACAGGCAGGATTACCTCGGGCCTATTCTAATCCCCGGACCCGCAGGGGGAAGATTCTGGTGTTCCCTCTACTGATTGAGCCCTGCTGATGAAGCTCTTTCTGAATTTCAGTTGATGAACTTCAGTTGATGGACTACAGCCTGCTGATCATGCAGTGGGTGTCAGGGATCATAAGTTTGCTTAGCCCACTCTACATAAGCAGCAACAGCCCTTGTAATAGTGAAGGGAGCTGTTTCAACAATCGGGTAGATTTTATCGACTGGAGTTGTCTTCATACATCCTGGAAAGATTCTCATTGATTGCAATACCAACATGTTTGGTGTGAGTGGATGCACTCCACACAGATGAAGCATACTCTGCTGTGGACACACAAAACAAGAGGCTAAATTCTCAGGATGGGACAACTTGCTCCCCAGGTGGTGGATGTGAGCTTCCTGAAGATGTTATTCTGTGAACTAACTTTCAGCCTGGTGTTAATGGCAATGGGATGTCAAGCCATATATCCCTCCCACAAGGCGGTGCTTAAAGTGCTGGGAGTTTGGCCATATGTCTTCCCACTGTACTTCCAGACTGTGGACGCCCATCACATCCCAATATCCCATGTGTCCTGCTTCCCCATCTCTGTCAACTGCAGGGAACATCGTTCACCTTGCTCGCCAGACTGCAGGATTCTCCAGAAAGAGAGGAAAATCATAGCCTCACTGTAGGTCAGTTAGTCCAGGATCTTTTAGTCTAAGAGGAAATTTGAGCACCTACATCCTGTGGCTATGACCACCTTATATGCTGCCACTTCGAGAACAGTTGTTGCCCCATCAGGTCTTCTGTCGCCTCTCAGAACTGGGAGACTACACCTGCTCCCTTGATGGTGGAGTGCACTTCCCTTCCTGTTGATCCCACACCACCTACTTTGGGAGCAACACCCTCCCAGCCATCAGGGATTTCAGTCCGCACTTCTGAGATGGAGAAGCCTAAGTCTTCCTTGGCTCCTCACGCTAGGAAGGGGTCCCTTGGGTCATTCCCTTCCCAGGTTTCTGCACGTGGGAAATATGACACCCGCCAGAGGCTGAAGAACCAAAAGCAGCTGGTTGTTGGGCATCACGCTCATCCTTAATCCCGGAGACTTAGCCAGTTAAGTCCTCCAAGCCACGGAAACCCAAGTAACAGAGGTCTTTTTCGATTTCTCGCGCTAAGACCAAGGAGATTGCGGTTGCACCCACACAACCGCTACCTACAAGCTCTGAGGGTCAGCGAGATCCAGGTCCTCAGTGGACCCCAGAATCTCCACCCCACCCTCAGCCACAGACACAATGGATATAGATTGCTCAGGCAAAAAGTGTTTGTCAGCAGGTGACCCTGAGGTGTTAACTGCCTCACTGAATGTTCCATGTCTTCCCAGTGGAACTGAAGTGTATTTTCTCCACAGCCTGGCTGAGCTAGAGCAGCTGTTGAGCTTTACACCTCCTTTCTGCATTGCCCTCCAAAACACCTGTTTCCTGGCAATGTTGACCCCTGCACTCTGCGGCTATAAGGGATATTACTCTATTATAGTCGCTACAGTACCTGGGTCAGGTGGAGTTTGAAAGGACACAGTTTCATTACAGACAGTGTTTATGTCCCAAACTCTAACATGTCCCGAAGCTGTGGCTACAAGAATACGGATGGAGGAAATAACTGTGTGCAATGTACATCTTTCTCCAGATGGTGCAATACCCCTGAATGTATTAGCTGCACTGATTGATCAACTCCCTAAACGTTTCCTACTCTTTAGAGATTTTAATACCCATAATCCACTGTGGGATGGCACCATGCTTACTGGCTGAAGCAGACATGTCGAAACTTTACTGTCTCAGTTCGACCTCTGCCTCTTAAATACTTGGGCCGCCCCACATTTCACTGTGGCACAAGGCACATATTCGGCCATTGATCTCTCAGTGTGCAGTCATGGCCTTCTCCCACCTATCCACTGAAGAGCACATGACTACCTGAGTGGTTGTGACCACTTCTCCGTCTTGTTGTCACTGCCCGGCCGTCAGGCACATGGGTGCCTGCCCCGATGGGCTTTGAAGAAGTTGGAGTGGGAAGCTTTCACCTCTGCTGTCACTGTTTGATTTCCCCCATATGTGAACGTCGATGAGATGGTTGAGTAGGTGACTACCACAATCGTTTATGCGGCATAAAACGCGATTCCTTGCTCTTTACGGTGTCCACGGCGAAAGGCAGTCCCTTGGTAGTCGCTAAAGCAATTAAGGAGCGCCGGCTTGCTCTGCAGCGGCATAAGCAGCACCCTTCCCCAGAGCGCCTCATAGCCTTTGATTAGCTGGCGAACGCGGGCACGGAGCCATTTAAACGACGGAAGCAGGAGTGTTGGTCGAGACACATCTCGACCATTGGTTGCCATAAAACACCTCAAGTCTGGGGAAGGACAAAAC
Organism: Schistocerca cancellata; assembly: GCF_023864275.1. Lineage (NCBI taxonomy): Eukaryota > Metazoa > Arthropoda > Insecta > Orthoptera > Acrididae > Schistocerca > Schistocerca cancellata. The sequence continues at coordinate 194,156,968 of NC_064626.1, read as the reverse complement.
TTGTTTTTGGGAACCAGACGCCAACAAGATGTTCCTGGTGTTAACATAACACGCCATTTATCTACCGACGCAATCGCGATTGCCGAGCAATTTGCTGAGCACTATGCTCGAGTCTCTGCGAAAGACTGGGGGGTAATACTCCTACACACTCTCAAATGGCGGCTGGAAAGGAATGTCGTCTAGTTCACTATAAGCCACAGTGAATCCTATAACGCCCCATTTACAGATTGGGAGCTCCGCAGTGCCTTTGCACATTGCCCCAACACAGCTCCTGGGCCTGATCGGATCCGCAGCCAGGTGATTAAACATCTCTCATCTGACTACAAGCGACATCATCTCCTCACCTTAAACCAGATCTGGTGCAATGGGATCTTTCCATTACAATGGCGGGAGAGTACCATCATTCCAGCGCTCAAACCCGGTAAAAACCCACTTAATGTGGATAGCTATCGGCTCATCAGCCTTACCAACGATGTTTGTAAGCTGCAGAAACGTATGGTGTGTCAGAGCCAGTGGGCAACGTGATTGCAGGACCCAACGAAACTGCTATGTTAGTACGGCTTTCGCCATGGTCGCTCCACCACTGATAATCTTGTGTCCCTCGAGTCTGCCATCCGAACTGCCTTTCGCAGACGCCCGCACCTGGTTGCTGTCTTTTGATTTACGAAAAGCTTATGACACGACCTGACGAAATCATATCCTTGCCACATTATACGAATGAGCTTTCAGAGGCCCACTCCCGATTTTTATCCAAAATTTCCGGTCACTTTGTACCTTCCATGTCCAAATTGGTGCCTCTCATAGTCCTCCTCCCCCCACCCCAATATCCAGGAGAATGGGGTCCCACAGGGACCTGTATTGAGTGTAGACTTTTAGTAGTCATTAATGGTCTAGCAGCAGCTGTACGGCCAACTGTCTCATCTTCTCTGTATGCACATGACCTCTGCGTTTCGTACTGCTCCTCTGGTAATGGTGGGGTAGAGCGGCGCCTACAGGGAGCCATCCACAAAGAGCAGTCATGGTTTCCAGTTTTCGGCCGCAAAGTCGTGTGTCATGCACTTCTGGTTCCGGAGAACAGTACGACGCCAACAGAACTTTACCTTAATGACGACCTACTCACTGTAGTGGAGAAATACCGAATCTTAGGACTGGTTTTCGACGACTGATTCGCTTACGCTCATGACGGTGAGGAAGCTAAGTCAGAGTGCTGGCAGTACCTGAATGCCCTATGCTGCCAGAGCAACACCAACTGCGGTGTAGATTTCTCTACACTTCTGCATCTCTACAGAACTCTTGTTCAATCCCGCCATGACTATGGAAGTCTGGCTTATGGCTCGGCAGCGCCCTCAGTGTTGCGTTTACTGGACCCAGTGCACCACTGTGGCGTTCGCCTAGCGACAGGAGCTTATAGAATGAGTCCAGTGACCAGCGTCCTGATGGAGGCTGGAGTCCCTCCATTGCAGGTTAGGCGTGCACAACTGCTGGCCAGTTAAGTTGCACACGTTCGTAGTTCTCCTGTGCATCCGAATTGCTGTCACCTTTTCGCACCGACAGTAGTTCATCTCCCACATAGGTGGCCCAGGTAAGGGCTTCCAATTACAGTTTGTCCGGTCCCTTGTTTATGAACTGAAATCTTTTCCTTGAGGTCCACTCATGTACACCTGCATGGTGTACACCTCCATGGTGTACACCTAGGCCGCAGCTCTGCCTGAATATTTCACATGGCCCTAAGGATGCAGTTATCCCCCGTCTCTCCAATGCCACTTCATCTCTACTCTTGACATATACCAAGGCCATGAAGTGGTTTACACTGACGGCTGGATGGCTGGTGATCCTGTCGACTTTACGTATGTCCATGGAGGACATACTGAACAGCATACCTTGCCTGATGGCTGCAGTGTTTTCATTGCCGAGCTGGTGGCTATACCTCGTGCTCTTGAGCACATCCGTTCATGCCCTGGGGAGTCGTTTGTTCTGTGTATTGACTCCTTAAGCAGCCTACAAGCTATCGAGCAGTGCTAGTCTCGTCATTCGTTGGTAGCGACCATCCAGAAGTCCATATATGCTTGGAACGGTACAGTCGTTCAGTGGTGTTTGTCTGTACCGCAGGTTACGTCCGAATCCCAGACAACGAACTTGCCGACAGGCTGGCCGAACAGTGTACACAGAAACCGCTTATGGAGATCGGCTTCTGTGCAACTGACCTGCGTCCACTACTCCGCCGCAAGGTTTTGCGGCTTTGGGAGACGGAATAGAATAACCTCAATACGCACAATAAACTGTGTACCATTAAGGAGACTACGAATGTGTGGAAGACCTCCACGCGGGCCTCTTTCAGAGACTGTGGTTTTCTATTGTCTACGCTTTGGCCACACTTTGGTGACACACGGCTACCTCCTGCATCGTGATGACCCACTTCACTGTCAGCCGGCCGCCACACCGACACTGGACTGTCTTTCTGTGGCTGCCCTGCAATGGACTCTTCAGTTACCGGATTCGTTGCCATTAATTTTAGCTGACAACGCCTCATCGGCTAATTTAGTCTTAAGTTTTATACGTGATGGTGGGTTTTATCGTTCTGTGTTTTCACGCATGTCTTTTCTCTTTGTGTTCTCCACTCTAATGCTTTTACGTTGGATGCTTTTAATATGTCGCAGAGTGGCTGGATTTTCCTTTTTATTCTCGTGGTCGGCCAGCCACGGTTATCTGCTCTCTTGTTTTCATCCCTTCGACCTGTTTCTTACTTCTCTCTGTGGTTTTCTTTTCCTGTCTTCTCCATAGTAGTGCTGGTTGTCCTCCTGTCGTTCTGGTTTTTCCTTTCTACTGTTATTGTACTGTGCGTCTTTCTTTATTCTTTCCCTTACGTAATTATTTTACTGCCAACAAGGGACAGATGACCTCCCAGTTTGGTCCCTTCCCCTCCTCCTTTAAACCAACCAACCAACATCCTTTACTACGACAGGACTGAAGAGTACTGGCTTCAAAATATATGCATACGTCATCTGCGTACTATAATATAGTGTCACTGGCAACGAGGACATGAAGGCCCGCAGTATAGATACTGGATAAAAAAGGAGCCAGGACTGATCCGTGCAGGGAGTCTTCTATTTTTTTGGGTCCCAGTGTAATTCCGTGTTGGAAAGTAATTGCCTTTTTTTCAGAAAACTTACATCGTTACGCTTGAGTGGTTCTGGAATGTGGAGTTTATTCAGTTTTTTTTCCCCAGAGGTTGACAAGAGGTATGTTATAATAAAATCTATGAACGAAACTATCATATAATTAGAGAGAAATTAAGCTATTACCAGAAAAACAACTTTGATTTGGAAAAAGGAGAACTGAAACCCTTTTACTGTTAAATATTGACACAAAACTAATTTTCACACCGCCATTCTAAGCGCCGTACTAATCCTGTCCATTACCTTCGTCGAACACAGTAGTGTGATGAAAGGCCGATGTGACTCGTGCTTATCAGATATTTTTCCCGACTTGTGGATGGGGACACACTACGTGCTTTCAGCTAGTGGATCTTGATCTTTTGCGTCCATAAACTACTGGAAAACTCTAGCAGCAGCGATTCTCCCTTGTGTGGGATGTGTCTTAGCCTGGGTAGTCAAGATAATCCGTGTCAGGAGCAGTTCCCTTCCCTTGGGAGATCGCAATCTGGAGTTCTTACAGCGAAAAGGTTTGTGCAACGACAATTCTCCTCTCTTCATTCCACCTCGTCTCCTGTCCATTAAGTCACATACAGCTATCAGACAACAACGATTCTTGAAGTCGGATGTCTGTTGTGTGACCGGTTTTAATGTTCTGTGTTACATTCCAGATCCAGGTCAATGCAGTTTCTTCGCCGACTGGAGTGCAGAAACTGTCACGATTTTCGGTTTTTGTGCGTGATTATTTTCTTGGCTGCAGCTTGTGCTTTCATAAGGGAAGAGCGCGCTTATCATTTGAGATATTTTAGTTTTTTACTAATGCCTCCATGCGTTTCTTGAGGAGTGCGTCACATTCTGAATCCCACAGACAGGATGATGGGCTACTGGTTGTCCCTTTTCAGGTGTTGAGACTACCGCTGCCTCATCGATAAGCGACACCAAGTCTCTTTCATGGTTCCCAGTATAGGTGATAGTTACAGTTTTTCTTCCAGTAGTACTTCGAATAAGTTACAGTTCACTTTGTGTTCAATTTCCGTGTGATTGCGCGGTTGACAGTCTCCCTAGATTGTCCGTTTATCATAATTTCACTAGGCAATGGATCTTAACCTAAAGTATTCGCTATCGCTTCCCATGTTCTTCTGGTACACAGTGCAGTTAATGCTATGCTGAAGTCCACTGCCATCCGAGCTTCATTTGGTCGCATTTTCCATGTGGGTCAGCCGTCATTTAGTACTGCAATCTAGTACATCAGGTAGTATTTTCCCTTTTTTTTGTGGTTTTAAGGCGCACAACTTCAATGGTCATTAGCGCCCTGACTACTCTAAGAATGCACCGCGAGGCACAAGTTGACAACAACTAAAAGGGAAAACACGATAAAAGACTGACAGGCATAGGATTAAAAAACAGCATCATCAAATGTCCTTAGAGAGGTTTGTCAAATTGATGAAACGAAGAACACGAGCAGCTGCTCGTGGGTCATCCGCTAAAATGGCATCAAAAGTACTCGGCAGGTTAAGATCTAGGCGCAAAGTGTTAAAATCTGGACAGGACATTAAAATGTGACTAACCGTCAGCAAGTGCCCACATGGGCAGAACGGCGCCGGCGCAGCCGTCAGCAGATGGCAATGGCTGAACCGGCAGTGTCCAATTCTTAACCAGGCCAAAACTACCTCCTCCCGCCGAGAAGGGCGTGAGGAGGACGTCCAAGCCACGGGAAGAGGTTTTAAGGCCCGAAGCTTGTTGTCGGTAAGTGCAGCCCAATCGGCAAGCCACAGCGATAAGATGCGCCGACAAATGACCCTGCTAAAATCGGACGAAGGGACACAACAAGAAGCTGTCCGAGGCTGGAGGACCGCAGCCTTGGCCGCGGCATCTGCAGCTTCGTTCCCAGGGATACCGACATGGCCAGGGACGCATGAAAAGCTAACCGGAGAACCGACGTCCACCAGCTGCCGAAGAGAGCGTTGGATCCGGTGCACGAAATGGTGAACCGGATACGGATCACTGAGGCTCTGGATGGCGCTCAGGGAATCGGAGCAGATGACATAAGCAGAATGTCGGTGGCGGCAGATGTAAAGAACAGCCTGGTAGAGGGCAAAGAGCACAGCTGTGAAGACCGAACAATGGCCATGGAGCCGGTATTTGAAACTTTGTGCCCCGACAATAAAGGAACACCCGACCCAGTCATTGGTCTTAGAGCCATCTGTATAAATGAAAGTCGTGTTGATGAACTTCGAACGAAGTTCCACAAAACGGGAGTGGTAGACCGAACCGGGGGTAACCTCTTTTGGGAGTGAGTTGAGGTCAAGGTGAACGCGGACCTGAGCCTGGAGCCAAGGTGGCGTCTGGCTCTCGCCTACTGGAAAGGTTGCAGGGAGTGAAAAATTAAGGTGTTGGAGGCGACGAAAGCGAACTCCAGGGGGTAGCAGGGCAGAGACATACAACCCGTATTGACGGTCGAGAGAGTCGTCAAAAAAGGAACGATAAGACGGATGGTCGGGCATTGACAGTAGCCGACAGGCATACCGACAAAGCAGTATATCGCGCCGGTAGGTGAGCGGCAATTCGCCAGCGTCAGCATGAAGACTCTCTACGGGACTGGTATAAAATGCTCCGATCGCAAGTCGTAAACCCCGATGTTGTATGGAGTTGAGGCGGCGTAAGATGGATGGCCGTGCAGAGGAGTATACGAATCTCCCATAATCCAGCTTGGAGCGGACCATCGACCGATATAGACGAAGTAGGACGGTTCGATCCGCTCCCCACGACAGACCACTGAGAACACGGAGGACATTGAAAGAACGGGTACAACGGGCGGCCAAATATGACATGTGGAGACCAGCTAAGTTTCCTGTCAAATGTAAGGCCTAAAAACATGGTTGTCTCCACGATTGGGAGAGCAACGGGACCGAGTCGTAAGGACGGTGGGAGAAACTCTTTGTAGCGCCAGAAGTTAATACAGACCGTCTTCTCGGCAGAAAAACGGAAGCCATTGGCGACACTCCAGGAGTAAAGACGGTCAAGAGGACGCTGAAGACAGCGCTCCAGGACACGTGTACACTGCGCGCTGCAATAGATGGTAAAATCGTCCACGAAAAGAGAACCTGATACATCAGCTGGGAGGCAATCCATTATTGGATTGATCGCGATGGCGACGAGAGCGACGCTCAAAACTGAGCCCTGTGGCACCCCATTCTCCTGGCGAAAGGTGTCGGACAGGACAGAACCCACACGTACCCTAAACTGTCGATCCATTAAAAAGGAACGAATAAAAAGAGGGAGGCGACCGCGAAGGCCCCAAGTATGCATGGTGCGGAGAATGCCCGCCCTCCAACAGGTGTCGTAAGCCTTCTCCAAATCAAAGAACACAGCCGCGGTCGGGCGCTTCCGCAAGAAGTTATTCATAATGAAGGTCGACAAGGTAACCAGATGGTCAACAGCAGAGCGGCGCCTACGAAATCCACATTGTACATTGGTAAGTAGGCGTCGAGACTCGAGCAGCCAAAACAATCGAGAGTTAACCATTCGCTCCATCACTTAACAGACACAGCTAGTAAGCGAGATAGGTCGATAACTGGAAGGCAAGTGCTTGTCCTTCCCCGGCTTAGGAATCGGGACAATAGACTCGCGCCAGCATGCGGGAACAAGTCCCTCAATCCAGATGCGATTGTTTGTACGAAGAAGAAAACCTTTACCCGCAGGAGAAAGGTTCTTCAGCATCTGAATATGAATAGAATCAGGCCCTGGAGCGGAGGACCGTGATCGGCAAAGTGCGTTTTCGCATTTCCGCATGGTGAATGGGGCATTATAACTTTCACGATTCTAGGAGCGGAAGTTAGGTGGCCTAGCCTCCTCTGCCTGTTTGCGGGGGAGGAAGGCAGGGTAGTAATGAGCGGAGCTCGAAACCTCTGCGAAAAAGCGGCCGAAGGCATTGGAGACATCCTCAGGGGCCACAAGGACGTCATGCGCGACCGTCAAGCCAGAAACTGGTGAGTGGACCTTAGTGGCAGATAGCCGGCGCAGGCTACCCCAGACAACAGAAGGAGGAGTAAAACTGTTGAAGGTGCTTGTGAAAGCAGCCCAGCTGGCTTTCTTGCTTTCTGTAATAATACGACGACACTGAGCACGTTTATAATTGATACAATTCGCCTCTGTAGGGTGGCGTTTAAAGGTGCGTAAAGCACGTCGACGAGCACGTAAAGCGTCTCTACATGCTGCGGTCCACCAGGGGACCGGTACGCGACGTGGAGAAAAAGTAGGGTGAGGGATGGAATATTCAGCAGCAGCGAGAATGACTTCCGTGAGGTGTGCGACCTGACGATCGCAGCTTGTGAAGGTTTGATCCTGAAAGGTCGCCGTGGAAGAAAAGAGCCCCCAGTCTGCCTTGGAGATGGTCCAACTAGAGGAGCACGGAGGGGGAGTATGCTGCAGGAGATGGATAACACACGGGAAGTGGTCGCTCGAATATGTATCAGATAGTGCATACCACTCAAACCGGCGTGCAAGTTGGGGAGTACATATAGAGAGGTCTAAATGGGAATATGTGTGAGATGTGTCCGAAAGAAAAGTAGGGGCGCCAGTATTGAGGCAGACAAGATTGAGCTGGTTGAAAAGGTCTGCAAACAGGGAGCCCCACAGGCAGGATGCTGGAGAGCCCCAAAGGGGATGGTGGGCATTGAAGTGTCCAGTTAACAAAAATGGTGCAGGTAGCTGAGCAATAAGTTGCATCATGTCTGCCCTGGTAACGGCAGATGACAATGGAGTGTAAACGGTACAAATGGAAAATGTGAAAGTGGGGAGAGTAATGCGGATGGCAACTGCCTGCAGGCCGGTGTGCAACGTGATGGGATCGTAGTAAATATCATCCCGGACCAGCAACATAACCCCTCCATGAGCTCGGATACCTACCACAGGGGGTAGGTCAAAACGCACAGAGGTGTAGTGTGCCAAGGCAATGTGATCGCATGGGCGTAGCTTCGTTTCCTGGAGGGCTACGACGAGCGGACGGTGCAAGCGGAGCAGCAACCTCAAGTCCTCCCGGTTGGAGCGAATGCTGCGAATATTCCAGTGAATAAGTGCCATCGTAAGAAAAGGGAGTTGAAAGAAGGGGTCACCTCGAAGGCCGCTGAGGGTCTGGCTTCGAGCGAGCACTGCCGCCGCTATCAGTAGGCGGACAGTCATCGTCCATTGGGTCTATAGGTTCATCGGCCATCTTCGGAGGATGGCCGGGAGGGGGAGCTTCCTCCGCCGGTGAACGGCCAGATGTTCGGCTACCAGCGGTGCGGCCAGGCGAAACGGATGACGGCCTGGGGCGGCAACCGCTGGGTAGCGCAGGAGAAGAAATGCGCCGTGGCGGAGAAGGAGAACTGTGCTTCCTATGAGCCTTCTTGGAAGGACGTTTGGTGGAAGTACCGGTCGAAGGCTGGGAGGTCGAGGTACGTAGGAAGTCTGCACGGGATGGTTCCTTCTTGAAGGCCCGTGCATCGGACTTCTGGGTCTTCGTCTTAGCAGAAGCTGATGAAGGGCCTGGTGTCTGTGGGGTGATGGGAGGAAGAGGAGACGTCGGCCGCGCGATCTTAGCACTGGCCGAACGGACGACCGTGGTGCTGAAGGTCAGAACGCATGTCTGGGTTGCCACCTCCCGGGTAGTTCGAGGAGAGGCGAGGACAGTACTGTATTTCCCCGCTGGGAGCAGCGTGGGCTTCCTACTAGCCAATAGCTTGCGAGCAGCCGAGGTGGACACTTTCTCTTTGACCCGAATTTCTTGGATACAGCGTTCTTCCTTATAGACAGGACAGTCGCGGGAGGATGCGGCATGGTCACCCTGACAGTTCACACAATGAGGAGACGGAGGTGGACAGTCACCCTCATGGGCATCCCTGCCACAAGTGACATTTAGCCGCATTGGAACAAGACTGTCGAGTGTGATTGAAACGCTGACACTGGTAGCAGCGCGTAGGTGTCGGGACATAGGGGCGAACAGAATAACCTCTTAGCCCACCTTGATGCGCGATGGCAGCTTAACACTATCAAAGGTCAAGAAAAGTGTCCGGGTCGGTACTACGTCATTGTTTACTTTTTCATGACCCTATGGACAGCCGTCACGCCCTGCTCAGCGAGGAAAGATTGAATCTCCTCGTCAGTCATTCCGTAGAGGGATCTAGTATAGACCACACCACGAGACGAATTCAAAGTTCGGTGAGCCTCCACCCGGACAGGGAACGTGTACAGGAGGGTGGCCCGAAGCAGTTTTTGTGCCTGAGAGGCGCTCTCAGTTTCTAGTAATAAGGTATCGTTACGCAACCTGGTACAAGATTTGACAGATCCAGCTATGGCATCTACGCCGTTCTGAATAACGAAAGGGTTGACAGAAGAAAAATCCTTTCCGTCCTCAGATCGAGAAACGACGAGGAACTGTGGGGCAGGCGGTAGGACTTTTGTCATTGTTGGCTGGTCATGTTTCCGTTTTTGGGCAGAAGTCGAGAGAGATGGAGTGAAATCCATTGCGGAGGAATCCCCCATGATTGCCAGCGTCTCCGATGGCGCGCTCCTTCCTTGTGAGGACCCTCTCAGAGGGCACTCCCGCCTTAGGTGAATGTTTACACCTCAGGTCACACCTGCCGAGAAACAGACGGAGGGACCAATAGGCATGGTCAGAAGGTATCAGCTCAGGCAATCACCCCTCCCCGGGCCTGGCCTTTACCAGGGGGTATGCGCGTGCCTTACATGTCTACCCAGGGCGGGGAATTACGCGTTACCCCGTCACCGGCTACGCGTGCGAACGCGTGGGTCGGCCTTCAGGCACGCACAGGGAGGAAGGAAGAAGAGGAAAAAGAAGAGAGGGAGAAAGAGGACAGACTGTCTCAAACGCCGAGGCGGAGACCAGAGAAGGCAAGGAGAAGAAGGCAATGAGGAGGCAAGGAGAAGAAGGCAATGAGGAGGCAAGGAGAAGTCAAGGGAAAGAGTAAGGAAGAGAGTGAGGTGGAGAAGAGCAAAGAAAGGAACCAACCAAAGGAAGGAAGAAACGAGAAGTGAAAAACCAAAAAGACCACAATTATAGGTCGTGGAACCGTCCGTCTCCGGACGCAGGCACTAACTACCCCCGTGAGGGGGATGGACTCTTTTTAGTTGCCTCTTACGACAGGCAGGAATACCTCGGACCTATTCTAATCCACGGACCCGCAGGGGGGTAATGGCCTCGCTGTCGGCAGCACGTTAAACTCTAACCTCCAACTCCCAGCTACGAAATTGGAATTAATTTTTGTCCTGATCTATGGGGCCACAATTTGTACACGAAAATTGGTGTCACTAAGACACTAAGACTGTGCTCCATACTTTGGGAACAATTGTCCACTTTTCATCCGGAAGTAATTAAAATTAGCGCCAGAACGAAAAGATTTATCCAGCTGTACCGGCTATCATCAAAGACCAGGCAAAGGAAACGGAGGCAGCTCAGGGTCGGGAAGCAGGACATACGGATTCGTCATTGGTTTAGCGTCTAAATGAACAATGTTTGCGTATACAAGGCTCCTACACACATCAGTTTATCGGATGACAGAATAACCAAATTGGTCGCAGCCTACACACGTCCGAACCGACTGTACTCTGCGATTATAGTGCCGTCCTGTTTCCTTTATCTTCAGTTATTTTCGTTTGTTTTACGAGATCCCGCCTGGTTTTTCACAGAAATAATAACGGGGTTTGCATTGGTTGTTTTAAAAGTAAGAATGGAAAGAAGCAGAGAGAAACCTGTGGGCAAGTAAGTGGCCATTGCAAGGGAAGATATTCAGCCATGTTCAGGCTGGGAGCTTATAATTTTTCTGATTATTTTAGAAGGGGTGAATCATGCATTTCGGAGCTGCTGGACATCATAGAACCATTCTTAAGGGAAAAATAATGCAGTCCTGAGAGAGGTGCTAAACTCTGAGGAGAGACCATTAGCTCTTTTACGATTTCTCGCCACTGGCGGCAGACCTAAGATTCAGTACTGTCATACCGCTACAATTAGTAACTATCATTATTCCTGAAACGTGCAACATGATCTATAGTTGACAGAAGTAATTAATCATGATAAATTAAAATAAAACAAAAGACGTTCATGAGAACGTTATTAATTTACTTACGGATGTAATACAAAAGAGGACCTGCAAATTTCAGGTACTCATTTCATATTTGAACAAGAAAGACTACACGTGAGGGCGTCGCGCATCACGTAGTAAATACAAGAGATACGTAAGAAATGAAACATTTAGCGACTGTTAGAATTGTTGGGTTGGGTTGTTTGGGGGAAGAGACCGAACAGCAAGCTCATCGGATTAGGGAAGGAAGTCGGCCGTGCCCTTTCAAAGAAACCATCCCGGAATTTGCCTGGAGCGATTTAGAGAAATCATGGGAAACCTAAATCAGGATGGCCGGACACGGGATTGAACCGTCGTCCTCCCGAATGAGAGTCCAGTGTGCTAACCACGGCGTCAACTCACTCGGCGTTAGAATTGTAATAAATGAATAAAAATTAAAGATCCCACACTTTGGTCTACAGGGAAATTAATACCTAAAAACTGAAATGAAGATCGACAGACTTAATCTCGTGTTGCACATAGAGAAACCATTATGGATTCGTTGAAAAATGAAGTAAGTGCCTCATTTCTTGCATCTCTATTGTTATACTCCTTGCACGATGTGTCGTGGAAACATCTGCAGTCTTTCAATTTCTCTAGAAACTCTGTCCTGAAGGTTTCGCCCGCCTCGGACGTCGAAACTTATATTACAACAGTATTTAATTCCGAGAGCTGTGTCAGAATAGGAGTTTTACTCCTGCGGTTGGCACGATCGCGTCTAAATACGACAATTTCTTGGGTCGGTTGTCGACTGGTCGGACGCGCCCGACATCCCGACAACGAAAGTTCGTCCGCCCTTCAGTCAAAACACCGACACAACAGCCAATTTGTCGGACAGGCGGTTGATGGGGCGCCACAAGAGGCGCTGCTATCGAGGCACGTGATCTGCCTGACGGCTGCAATGGATGACACAAACAGCTGAGGGTTATTCGTCTTACTTGATTGCTATAGTGTCCAAGTATTGTGGCGTTGTGTAGTTGTATGCACAGAGTTGGAGAAAGGCGTTTCGTCGTCGTTGCCATTTCGAATTTCGAGTTTTGTCGTTGCCATTTCGAATTTCGAGTTTTGTTGTTGCCATTTCGAATTTCGAGTTTTGTTGTTGCCATTTCGAATTTCGAGTTTTGTTGTTGCCATTTCGAATTTCGAGTTTTGTTGTTACTGTTTGCAGAGAAGTTCTGTTGTTTGGAGGGGAGAGATGAGTTTAGTTTATTTAGTGGAGAGAGAGAGAGAGAGAGAGAGACGTTTGAGTGGAGAGAGAGAGAGAGAGAGAGAGAGAGAGAGAGAGAGAGAGAGAGAGAGAGAGAGAGAGAGAGAGAGAGAGAGAGAGAGAGAGACGTTTGAGTGGAGAGAGAGAGAGAGAGAGAGAGAGAGAGAGAGAGAGAGAGAGAGAGAGCAGCGCGCTTTGTTACGGGATCATTTGGCAATAGTGAAAGCGTTACGGAGATGATAGATGAACTCGAGTGGAAGACTCTGCAGGAGAGACGCTCAGTAGCTCAGTACGGGCTTTTGTTAAAGTTTCGAGAACATACCTTCACCGAAGAGTCAAGCAGTTTATTAGTCCCTCCTACGTTTATCTCACGAAGAGGCCGTGATGACAAAATCAGAGAGATTAGAGCCCACACAGAAGCATACCGACGATCCTCCTTTCCACGAACAATACGAGACTGGAATAGAAGGGAGAACAGATAGAGGTACTCAGGGTACCCTCCGCCACACACCGTCGGGCGGCTTGTGGAGTATGGATGTGGATGTGAATGTAGATGTAATAGGTTGGAGTGAATGTAACGGTTACTGCTCTACTAGATCAAAGGTATGTTCTAGACGTTCAAGGAAACTGAGGGGGTACGGAAGCGACTGCCGATTTGCTTCGATACACAGCTCTCAAGGGACTTGTTCGAAGAGTTCATAATGAGTAGAAAGATAGTGCAAATCAATTTTTTTTTCCTTTCATTGGAACTTTGAAGGAAGTATCTGTCTTAGGAAAAATGTGAACCTACAAGGGGAAAAATAAACACCTCACGGTGCACCAAATAAAATTCTTAGAACCTTAGCAATATGCTAGAATGCCTCACATGAAGTGAAAGAAGCCCAGTATTTTGTTCTGAAGGTTGAAGAGTCAAAAGGGTTTTCGAAAACTGAGAAAATATAGTCCTTCGGTGCTATTTTGATGGTAATGTATACGAAACGATCCTAGTCTTCGAACCTGTAAAAACTTGGTCGCTTATTCTTCGTCGGCCTACATTAAGAAAAAACTACCAACCGTAATTTCATTTTCTGTTGCACAATCACATGATGGAGCTGCACCTACGAGTCATTTTTATGCACGTATTCAAGCTGTTTTAAGCAAAGAAATCCCACAAGCCACCTACACACACTATCATCATCCCTTAAAGGATGATGCTTGCCTGTTACGACCTTTCAAACAAACTTCATACGCATCTTATTCCAGGCCTTCTAAGATCTCCCATTCTGCTTGTAGTTCACAATCGTATGAGGAATTCTGTGACCTGGAATTTCCTTGAGGTTTTTTCTCCCAATCTTCACGACCTTTTTTTTAACTTTTTCATTCACGCTGGAAATATTTATCTTAGAATTCTTCGTTTTTAATCATATCTTCTTGTGCAGCCCTTGTCTTTCTTAGGAACCCCATCTCCGCCGTTTCAATTTTCTTTTCTTTTTTGTGGTAAACAAACTTTCGATTGTGTAGGATAACACCGGAACCGCCGTTACTTTATAGAATATCACGACTGTTTCTTTTTATGCTTTATAGGCCAGTGTTCTGCTACCGGTGCCACAGAGATCTTGAAATTTCTGTATTTTCAACATCAGAGTCCAAATCAAAACTTACAGCGCAGCCTAAATAAGAGTTGAGACACTTGTTCTAAAACTGAATTATCGAAAACAGTTTTTGACGTGGCTGGCGATTTTCCTCAGAATGCCATTATTTTTGTTTTGTTACTAGAAATTCTAAAGATGTATTTCGTTCAGCTGATACACTGATCTTTGTTAGCTGGTACACTGATCTTTGGAGGTCAGTCAATTACTTTCAGATATCGTTCGTTATGTTAATTCCTTTGTTTACTTTACATTTGCGATAATGTCATTGTAGTATTAGAAAGGATAGGTGACAGTCCACATTCTTATCAAACGCCTTGTGTAATAATTATTTCTTCTAATCGATTCCTCTTTTTATTGCAATGCATGTGCTATTGTAAAGACTTTTCACTACCCCTGTTAGGTGGTAAGTATATCAATGTTTGGACATAATCTTCCATAGGATATCACGGCTCACACGTCCATAGGCCTTCTGAAGATCGATAAGGCCATATGGGTTTCTACATTAAATTCTGTGTGTGGTTGTAATAAGAAATCGGAAAAACAATGCCTGTGCACAAACTGCCTATAACCATTATGTTGTTCAGAAGTAAGTTTCTGTAGCATTCTACGTGCGGTTATTTATCTACCTGTATAGTTTGTAGCCAGTGTTTGGAAGACTTACGCCGCGATAGTTCCTGCTATCACTGTTTCCCTTTCCTGGAAAGGGATCACTTCTGATATAGACCAATGGTCTCGGGATCTTGCATTTCGACCGACATTCATTTATTAATTGCGAAGTCTTATTTAGTGGTAACCATATTTAATTAGCTCTGCATGTGTTCCATCTATACCTTTTTCCTGTATGTCATGCCTTTCGAAGCGTGTTGTTCGTGCGTAGTAATTGCATCTACTGATTCATTGTACATACTTTCTGAAGTGTCATTTACAGCCTTCAGTGTACAACACAGATCTGTATAATTGACCCCTTGTTTATTGAGCACAATGTTCAGTGAAGCAGCGTCTTTTTCTCCCTTGTTGAGGGCTTTCATGACCTCGTATGCACATTGCTGTCTGCCATATTCATCGTGTTCTGAGACTCTTATGAATGGGTCCCGTGACTGTTGGTGTGCTTTGCACAGCAATTGTTGGGAAGCATTCAGCTTTATTTCGTACGTCTGCAAACTTTCTGACGTTTTTATCTGTAACAACTTCAGACATGCAATGTGTTTCTTTAATCGCTTCTTCAATTTCCGTGTTCCAAATTGCGTGGTTTCCCCACCTGTTTTCTTCCTTCTACCAAGTGCTTCTAGGGCTTCTGCAATGATGCCGGTTTTGATATTTCATTCTATATCGATGTGTTTATTGACTGGTAATAAAGCAAGCTTTCCTTGGAGTCAGTACTGATGAAGTTTCCTAATACTGTATTCCGACAGATGTATTTTAATAACTCGTGGTGTGGTTTCTTTAGGAGTTTCTCCTTCCATTTTGGCAGTAGTCTTATCTTACTGCGTAGAGGGAACTGGTCAATACCTGTGTCTCCTCTAAATATGTGTATCTTACATAAGATTCATTTTATCATCAATCAGTGTGCAGTCAATCACCAACAATCTTCGTGCACTTCATGTAAACTTGTTACTGTCTGTAAAATGTGATAGTAATTTTAAAATTGTTGGAGACAACTGTGCGTAGTTCATTTCCATTATTGTCGAGGGTCTTTCCTCCAAATAAGCCTGGTATTACTGGTATAGGTAGATTTCCAATTCTTGCATTAAAATAACCAGTGATGAAAACCTGGTCCGTCTTGTTGATTTTTATTCACTTTCTGAGGATCATCCTTTCCTTCTCTGGGCTGTAGACAGCTTTTACTGTTAGACGATCTCTTGGAATTTGAAATCTGTCATTTATGAGGTTGAATTCACGAACCTGCGCTCTCCATTTATCATTGACTGAAATTGCCACTCCAGCACTAGCTCGTTTTCTTTGTGGAACGCCACTGTAAGCTATCGTGTAGTCCGTCAGATCTTTTCTTTCTCTCAGTTTCTTCTTAGTTTTGTTGTTGCAGTGTATACTTCCCTCTCCTGGCGTACTTGGTGTAACTCGTTTTCTGTGTTGGTTAGTCGTCTAACATTCCACACTGCCAAAGACACAATCTGCGCACGTTAAGTCACGTGATGGGGCTGCCACCTCTTGCTTAATTTTCTGTCGGGGTTGTCTCGCTTGGGAAGCTGGGTGCACAGCGCCTCTAGAGCCCTCCCTGCCCTATGTATGAAACATAATTTAGTCTCGGTATGGTGACATGAAGACGGATCAAGTCGGCCATAGATATTTGACACTGCAGTAGTGTTTTTACGAGTGATTCGGCAGCGCATTTAATTTTTGATTCAAAAATGAGAATGAAGACTTCTGAAATAGGGATTAAAAAGGGACTCTAAATAGGTCTGTCAGTATGGTTCACGAATGGCTTTGAAGTTGACAGTTTAACTCTGCTGAACATTCAGGCAGAAAATTCGGATCGAGCTGCAGAAGCATCAACGTTTAGTGCAGAAATTTTCATTTTCTGTTCACAAGTTTTCTAGAAAAGTGTAAGTTACTACTAAATTCCCTTCAGCGACTCCAAATAACATTATAGGAACAATTTAACAGTGGAGTAGTATATATTTTTTTAACTAAATATGTGGATTACACTCAGGTTTCACTTAAAAATGGAAATAAAATGGTGGGTGGATGTGGAAAGAAAATGGTGTGTGGATGTGGCAACAAAATAGGTGCTGATATTCCCACAGGTTCATGTTTTTTTGAAGGATTCCGAAAATGCCATAACGTCTTGGGGAATATGTAGGTGAAAAGGCGAATAAAAATGACGTTTCGAGATTTCGCTGTCAGTAGGGTGTGTGTTCATGGATACTAGAAGACACGGCAGGGATCACGAGGTGTGTCCACACAAGCGACCAGCACCGCCGTCGTCGAAGTGGACTGACAGCGCTCAGCAGCCCGGGACTGCCACTATGTTCTGTGTTGTAATTGAGTTTCCGAGCGAAAACAAGGTTGCCTGCGTCAATGTGAATTTTTATTAGTGACTGGTCATTGAATACAGAGCTACGGCGTAATTATCGGCTTGTTGAGGGATTTTTAGAGTAAGTTCTTAAGTGAAAAATAATGGCTTGCTACGCGCCCTAGAAGCGGTGGGACAAAAAGACAATAGGTAAGTGTTTGAAACTTGCAGATTCGCTTCCAGTTAAAAATGCTCTTTTGGGATGCGATTACGGAAGAGATTCGAAAAGAACTGTTGACTACTCGTTCTAAATGCAGCTAGAGTTATGCTGTTCCAATTCTAAATCTATTCACTGCCGTTTCGGGACGTAGTAATGATCCTAATAATGAGAGAAATATTCGGACACGAAAATGGAGCTATCACAAGGAATTGTAAAATATTTTTCAGGAAAATAGAAGTAAATTAACGAATAACGAAGAAATTGCTACTAGACAAAACGTTAACCACGAAAACGCACTGCTGTGTGACTTTCAATGCGTGCCTACGCAAGTAATAAATTATGAAAATAGAAACAAAGGATCTTCAGACAAAAGAATACAGGATACAGCACTGAGTTACGGAAATTAAAACATGTTCAAAAACTGATTCAGGGATCTTTCTGTATCAACAACTGTTTATGGAAGGACAGCGTATTGACTGGTCACTAAGATATTGCATAGGATGCGAATTCACGTTGCCTATCTTATAAAGCGTTACCTTTTCTCTGATCTTTCCTGGAATGTTTCACAAGGGCACGCATTTTCTTCAGAATTAGAGCTATCAACAAGAAAAAATGCAATGATAAATGAACTGAGAGAAGACAGGAAACTGAAAAATTAAAGGTTATGTTATAACCTTCCAGAATAGCGAAGAAACTTAACAGTTATGGTTTAAAATGACAATATAGGGGTTTTCTCCGTACCACAGATTTGGGGTATAAGGCTGTGTGAGCCTTTTTTAAAATCTTTATTCATCCAAAAGGTTAGTGGGTCCTGTCTGTGGCTCGTGGTCTTGCAGTAGCGTTCTCGTTTCCACGCACGGGTTCCCGGGTCCATTCCCAGCGGGGTCAGGGATTTTCTCTGCCTCGAAATGACTGGGTGGCGTTTGTTTTTAATCATTTCATTATCATTCACTCGCAAGTCGCCGTAGTGGCGTTAAAGGACTTAGAGCGGCGGCCGAACCGCCCCGCGAGGGGTCTCCCGGCCACCATGCCATACGCTCATAATCGGGTCCTAATTACATACAATGTACTGATTACCAAGCAGCATTTACTATTCTTTTATCTACTGCATGTTAACTACAGGATGGGAAGCTAGCTACTCTATGGGCAAGCCTACTATTTAACCTACTATACTAACTACTCTACCAAGCTACGTCCTGCAGCGTTAAAAATATGCCAGCAAAATACAAACACCTCTCTCGGCCGTGTCCACTGAGCTAATCCCAGTGGGCGTGCCCTTTGCACTGGGCTGGCCTTAACTGGAAATCGCTGCAGGTCTTTCGAAATTATCCAGAAAAACTATATTCTACCAATGAATCTTAACTACTAGGGTCAAACAGTGTCTAATCTGGGTAAGTTTACACCCTCCCCCAAATCCAGGACGTGGCGGATTCCAATTGTCACGGCGATCGGCCAGTCCGCGCCCCAGCGAAGTGGGATGGCTGTGGGATGTCGATTCATTGCTCGCCACTCACTCTCCCCCTTCGGTATTCATGCAAGTCGTTGGTGGATGCCTCGCTGCGAATGAGCACGAAGTTGCGGACGTGTGACTGTCTTGTTACGTTGCATCAGGATAATCCCTGGGCAGCGTTTGGTATTCAAAGGACGTTTACATGGCCCATATTTCACGACAGTGTGTGTCCGAAATCTTGTTCTCTTTGAGAGTGCAGCAGTGTCGATGCAACACGCGACATTTTTGCGGTATGGCTCCGCAAACTGTGTGTTAAGGCGATGACGCAGGCAGTTTCCAAGGTGTTGCCGCTATCACTCAACAACGGTGGAGAATACCTGTTGTGGCCGGACACACGGACACAGCGCTGCTATGCTATGCCAGGCCAGGTAATCGGAGCGCTGACACAGGTATTATTTAGTGTCAGGTAGAAAAAATGGCGCATGTTGTAGACACTCGATTTGTTTACGCACAGGGCAAACGAGAGAGATCCACGAATTTCATAAATGTGATAGGTACATCTGCGCCCAGGTACATGAAGTATTACACCCGAAGACTTCAATCTGAGAAAGGACAGTCCCGCTGCTACAATTGCTACCTATCTGCAGCAGTGAGCCATAAATGTATCTTGCCTAGGTTCTTTAGATTTCTGAACTTTCCTGGAGAGTGTTCCTACGTTTCCTTCTTCATACACAGCAGCTTGCCAATTGTTCCTTTATTCCGGGCTTTTTGTAAATTACTTTCCACGTCCTACAAATCTTTTAGACGAATCGCATTTATGAAGTTATAGTTCGCTCACTCTACTTGTCAACCGCAGTAAAGTATCTACATGAAGATTTAATTGGTATTCCAAATTATATTAATGAATTGCACGAGGCCCTGCACAATCGTTGCAAACGTTTCGTACCTAGAGGCATAATTTATCGTTGACTAACCGTGTGTCAAACTTCTGTATGAATGTGTAGCCAAGCCCCGATGCATGATCAGTAACCCAGTTGTAAACTGGTACAGTCATGTCTTAGTACTGGTATCGCCAGTCCTCGTACCAGCTGCTTTTACCATATATTCACGTGTCTTAATTTGAAGCTGCTTTTCTATTCCTGAAGTACAATATTCGTGTTCCACGGTCTTTAATGTAGTATGTGTCCTCAGTGTTTCCTGGAAGATAGAGTCTTCATTTGAAGGAATGTGTATCAGCCGTTAGTGGGTGCGTTTGACATAGCTGGATAGAGATTTATAGGTGGGACTCAGATGGTCGCTCTTGGGTTTCCAGACACACTGTGGTCAGGCTACTCTCGCATTGTGTGCCACCCTTATACCTGCATTACACCATAAATTTGCCCAAGATCTTTTGTAAAGGTCATGTTGTACGAAGCTGACTGAAATCAAATCCTTAAGAGTCCAATAAAATTCGTAATCGTTGGATGTGGCATTTGGCGGGAGCTATCCATCGTTCAGGAATGACCAGCAGACTAATGGAAGTGTTAGGGCTGTGAAAGTGCATTGCCAAATGATAGCACATTGCCTGATCAGTGCATGTCGGTGAAGGAAGTGTGTGTGAATAGAGCAGGAAGTATAGGAGGCGTTACGATTTTTTTTTAATTTCTTTGCTTTTGAACATGCACATACAGCCAACCAAACACAGAAAATGTTATTACAGTTCGTTTCGACAGTTCATGCAGGACATTATTTGAATTCGTGTCCTCGTACGATGTAACACACGGTTGACAAGTATCGGATTCGACATAAATCAAGTTTTAAGATCAGTACACGAAAACGAGTGAACAGGACGAAAATCGAACACAAGATACACAGTGCTAGTATTCTATAAAAATTGATCTGGTAACAGAAGAAGAAATAACGCCATTTGGGATATTGCCAGTCAGTCCACAATAATGACTAAATTAACAATGAAATGTTTTTGTATGTTCTGACAATTGTTTCGAAAGCTTCGGATAGAGACTTGAATGTTTGTACAAGTCTATAAGTTCCGTCTACACAGAACAGCAGAACAGTTCACAAGAACTAAAGAGTTATTACAGCCACGCGCATAGTTACACCAGTACACAGGCAAGTACACGGAACGTACAGAGCCACATAAATTTAGAGACTGAGCATTCCATATTCTGCAGAGTAGCAGATACAGTCAATTGAGCTTTGGTCTTCCTCTGGGATTGTAAGTACGTTAAGCATTAATTAACAACTGGGAGCTGTATCCTGATGCTGGCACTGTTGTCGAATTCGTACGGCAGGTTATATGTTGCTACAGCGTTCGATGTTAACGTACTTCGGAAGCTGATTGGGAACACACGACAAAGAGCCCGAAGATTACTTGTAAGTACGTTGATGTGATACGTGCCCAGAGGGCATCGTACAAGTCAGTGGTTGGATTACACTTCTCTAGTCGATGCAAGTGTTTGTTGAACTTCCATTGGTTAATTTTCTGCCGTACTGTAGTTGTGATACCCTGGAACACACTGAACTGCTGGATTAACTAACATGTAGTGATCGCCTTTGATTTTCGATGTCTGCTACCATTCCTCTTACCAGTCCAAAGACAACCGATTCGTGAGTATGGGAATTTATATATTATAGTAGCTCCATTAGCTGCATGCCTCTGCACTTGCTTTGCATGGCCGTCGTCTTATTTAATTCCAGGTATCCAAGACTGGCCTTTGATCGACACCCTCACGATGTTGCGACAGTTTTCTGCTCCCGAAAGAACGTTTGCAACTGCTGCGACTGTGGGGTTGGTACGACAGTTATGATCGTTTCAAATCCGGGATGCAGGCTGCCTGCTGTCTACGTCTGTGTGGAAAGAAGGTTGGTTGGTTGTTTGAGGGTAAAGGGACCAAACGGCTAGGTCATCAGTCCCTTGTTGTGGAAAGAAGGGCTTCCAAAATGTTGGTAAGAAAGCTCCGGTGGGTTCTTTCTTACGTTTTTCGCCTAGGGTAGAAAATCAAGGCACTACCTACAGCTACCCAGTAACTATGTCTACATATGATGATTGATGGTAAGGAAGCTTTCTGCAGTTTCTTCCATACGTTTTTCGACTAGCGTAGAAAATAACGGTGGTATGTACAGCAACTTATGAATTACTGCGGCAGTAGTAAACGACTTTGATGACCTTTTGCTAAGCTCCTCCATCCTATATTTACCTTGGTACAGGGATTGGATGTGCTAACCTTGGATGAGTTTCCACATGTTATTGAAGTGCTTTGGTTGTACAGACTGCATTTTACTCGAATCCGGCAGTAATATCTCCTTGTTGCACTAGATAATGTATCTTCTTCCTCTGATATTACCTTTTTTGTTGACGTAAGCGATACCATGTATAATCTCTGATCTCTCATAGGTTAAAACTATCAGCTGTTTCATTACACGAATTCATTTTATTTTGTATATGATGTATGTCAGGCTAAAATGTATAAAAAAGAAATTGTGTCACGATTGGTAGTAACAGTTAAAATGGATCTTTTGGAAATTATTTGAAATTACAAAATTTGTGGCATACTTAAAATTCGCATTTCTTGTACAATCTAACACTAATTATTGATGTCCGGATTAATTTATGAATTGATATTTTAGTGATTCTTCTATTGTTTTGCAAACTCTTACTTTGTGAAGTCTTTGGCATATTGTGGGTACCGCAGAGTATGTAAGGAGTGGTGGGCATGTCTGATGGAAACGCATGTATTTTGTTGACCTTGTAAGCGACAATGTATTGGTTTAACATGGGAGTATGTGTGATTTAGAAGAATGGTATAAAATAAAAGGATGTTCATAGCAAAAGGAAAATGTTCAACAGTTCTTTTCTTTTCACGAACCTAAGAAATCGAAATTTTCAGCTGCAAGAAAGTAGTTTTAGACAAGACAGCTATCTACAACAACGAGATAATCAAGGTAAGTAAAAAATTGCTCTTCTGTAATCTCACTGTTTTCCAAAATTGTACGAAGAATGGTGATTTGTGGGAGGGTGAGATTACAACTACCAGTCGTACCGTAATTTTTCACATAAGTGTTCTCCCTTGGAGCCCACGTTACAAGGACATCGTACTGTCAACGGACAGGTGTTATCCCTGATGGGTTACTGTAAAGTGATGTGTCTACACATGATTTTTCATTGCTAGTTCAAGTATTAGTAACTAGATATCTTTCAGGCAGTTATTGGCTGCGTTTGGATCCAGCAAGGGGGCTTAGTTGTAAATAAAACCGATAAAACATTTTTCTTTAGGTTTTGTACAGAAATTCAGATCATGTTAATGTCAAGTTGTGACTGGAATCAACAATGTAGCTGTGGAGAGGTCCGAGTTCGGAATGAGACAATTAACCACAGGGGAGTCTGAGGGCCCGTTTGAAGTTCTCACTCAGTTCCCAGACTTTTTGGTCAATGAATCGTGCATCACAAACGGCTGACCAATGATCCAGTTAGGCAATCCCCGTATCTGTTCACTATCTGTCGTAAGGCCTGCCTTGCACAGTGAAAGCAAAGTGTTTGAGGAATGAGTAAGTACGCCATCTGCGTCTCTTTCTGCCTCGTCCATGTTTCTAGTCCTGAAAGGGTGGTCTGGGTACCTCCTGCTCGTGTTTTTTGTATGCGGTTGAATGTGAATGTTATTTTGCAACCGGTTCCGTTACCGACTTACGCCATTGTATCACCAGGTTTATAAAGAAAGCTTTTTCCCGTCTTCAGTCTGAACCAGGCACTTTATCAGATTCTTCTCACTGAAAAATCGAAGCCAGTGATGGCCACTTGCACTAACGAACTTTAGGTTTAACAGTTCTATTTGGACTGCACACAGGTGGAGCCGTCGTCTCCCGATTATTGGATATCTCGCGGGATCTGAAATTAAGTCTATTTACGATTATCTGGACGATGGTGGAGTCTACAGCGCCATCTTCAAACACCAAAATATGGAGTAGGTCTTACTTCGTTCTCGTGCTGGCGGCCTCATAATTAAGCTTTCTAAAGTAAGTGTACCACATAAGGTAATCTCTTTCCTAGGGCATTTACTGTCAGCTTAAAGGTTCAGATTCGATCAAGGACAGTCTAGATATTTGTGTTTTCTCCATCTCAGAACAAGAAGATAATTGCACGGTTTTATAGGCATGCTCAATTTTTCTTAAGGAAGTTCGTGCCCCATTTTGCTTTATTAGCATTCCCTTGAATGACCTACGTAAGACAGATGCGGAGTTCAGGTGGGGAAAATCGGAACTGTCTGCCTATGATGCTGTGAGGACCGCTTTGGCTAACCCCATTTCTTACAGTGCGATTTCCAGAAATCTTTCATTGTGCAGACCAACGCATCTCATTGAGGTGTGACTGCTGTGCTTCTACGAGAAGAGTATGGATTGAGCGTGAATCTAAGAAAGATTAAGGTAATCAGAAGCAATAGAAATGAGAGCAACGAGAAACTTAATATCAGGACTGATGGTCACGAAGTAGATGAAGCTAAGGAATTATGTTACCTAGGCAGCACAATAACGACTGACAGACGGGGCAAAGAGGACATCAAAAGCAGGCTAGCACTGGCAAAAAGGGCATTCCTGGCCAAGATAAATCTACATATATCAAATATCAGCCTTAATTTGAAGAATAAAATTCTGAGAATGTACGTTTGGAGTGCAGTATTGTATGATAGTGAAACATGGACTGTGGGGAAACCGGAACATAAGAGAAGCGAAGCATTTGAGACGAATGTTTAAATTTAGGTTGACTGACAAGGTAAGGAATGAGATTATGTGCAGAATCGGAGAGGAAAGGATATGTGGAAAACATTGGTAAGGAGAAGGGACAGGATGATAGGACATTTGATAAGAGGGAATGACTTCCATGGTACTAGAGGGAGCTGTAGAGGGCGAAAACTGTAGAGGAAGACAGATTGGAATACATCCAGCAAATAACAGAGGACGTGGGTTGCAAGTGCTACTTTAGATGAAGAGGTTAGCACAGGACATGATATCGTGGCGGGCTGCGGCAACCCAGTCAGGACACTGATCAAACACCACAGCCAAAAGAACGCTACGCCTGCTTGCCGTTTTCGCGGAGTAGCGAGGTGTGTCTCCGAGCTGTGGGCAGATAGGAACGGACAGCGGTTAGCGGCGTATGTGTCTTCCCTACTACGGATTCTGGACTGTCTTCGGCCCAAGTTGGCAGCGTGTAACGAGGGCCGGAGTAGTGTTCCTGCAGGACCGTGTACCGCCGCAGCTGATCTCTGGCCGTGCAGTGTGGCCTGGCCACGCCTTCCCCGGGCAGCGGCTACTGCGTTCTGCCAGACGGTGTTTTGTCACCTCGACAGTTGCAGAAGTGCTATTTCGCGAAGTGATCGTTAGCGTGTGCGACGTGTTTCTGATACATTATCCCACGTTTTAATCTGAGTTTCACTTCTCTAGTGTGACCCCGTCCCACACCTGGCTGGGTCTCATTTTAAAGGTCATCCTACTCAATTTCTTTTTGCGTTTATTTTACTTTGTATGCTTTTGGAACTTCCTGGGTGAGAACAGGAAAATTCTCAAACTGACTACTGTAAAACGTGAGATCTTTCTCCTGAGAGTAACTGACATTCCATATTTAAAATAATTGTGCCTAGTCAGACACCTACAGTCAGGCAAAATAATGTTAACTCTTTTATACCACAACAATTAGGCCTAATTGCCCGAGGACGAATAGAAATTGGAAGAAATTTGGCTTACGTATTTTCAAAATGTGTCCGTAAGCTATAGGACAAGAGTGACCTCACCAATGACTGGGTTTAAAAATCTTTAACGCAAAATGCGCAGGGTAATCGCTTTCCAGCTACGTCACTGTACTTTCAAAGACCCCGTAACAGACCACGAATATCAAAGTTACACATCACAATGTCCAACAACTTTGTGCAGTAACCACATCCCTCCGAGCTAGATACAGCAGCCATAATGTCACGCCAGCACAGAAGCTCAGAATTCAGTTAATCAGAAGCTGCGAGATGTGCAGGCAGAACTGAAGGTAACGACCACTGTACTTCAAACTGATTACCAGTAATTTTGATGGAATGCTCACTACATTGCAACAGCCTCATCAACTGCTAAGAATGATACACCTTTATTATTTACCTAAAATGGTAAGTTTCTTGCACTAAGGAAATGTCAGTTTGATCAATATTAGAAACTTTGCACACAAGCTCATTTATCATTTACATCGGGTAGCCTTCCGCATATTTTAGGGATGATACACATCAGGGAAGGAGAATTTGAAGGTTTGTACAGAAAGATTTGAAAGCTAAATAGGGACAATCACTGAAAGTAAGGAAATACTGGAAATCGCAAAACATCTGAGATGGGGTGCTGAGATGACGAACCCACAGCAGGAAGTGTAAAAGCATTATCTGACGCGTGTTGATTGCATAAGATGGCACTGTGGTCCCGGTGTCAGATACACCCCATTGTAGGAGGTGGCCTGACAACCTCCTCTCGCTACGAGAGGTTGCTGCTTAGCTACGTCAACATTTGTGCTCAACTACACAGTTGGAGTTTTTCACTAGCGGAGAGTGCTAAATTAGAGGATTATTTTAATCCAACTACTGACAGACTTTCCATTCAATATAAATATTACTACAGACCTGGTCGATTGTGCATGAAGAATCTAGCTGCTTCCAGAAGCAACAAATTTGAGTTGCATTACGTCACGTAATTGACTTAATATGTACAATGCTACAATGATCTGCACATTACGAGGCATAATCTCATGTTTGAAGTTTAACAACAAAACTAAGCAAGTATTACAGTTACAAACTGTGTGACCTTAGGCAGCATAACTGACAGCACGGAAGTATCTTGACAATTCATCCAGTATGAGGATGCGAACACCCAGTGATTTTCTAGCTTATGTACATGAAGTTCGTTTGAAAAGTTTATGAACGATTTGAAATTAAATTTGACATGCAATTATTATAACAGTAGCTAATTTATAAAGTAATCAGACGACTGAAGCTGTTTTGTACACGAGAGTTCGAGTCTTTAAGGCTCAGAGGTTTACTGGTACATTTAGAACGCCTCCATGTTCAGGCACAGCATGTTCTCAAATGAATTAGAGATATATGGAAACATCACGTCGATATTTGGAATAGACATGTTACTGCACTGGTAACAACGCATGCATAATATTAATTTACAATAAAATTCTTTGTTGTTGTTGTTAACAGACAATTTCACGGAAATCACTTAACATCAGTGGTTGTCAACTTTCAGTACAGACAGGAAAAAATCCTTAATCATTCACAAGCTTCATTTTCTACTATCCGCCCAATGTGTTTCGGAGCTATAGCTCCATCTCAACGACTATGGCTACAATGGGCGTTTCATCTGCTTCGGTTTTTTAGCTTAACGACATTTCTAGATAAACAACATCCTCAAACAGGATACTTACAGTAAACCACTTCTCTCCTCTTTCGACCATTCTAATTTATTACCTACGTCTGACGACAACTTTCGTCTTCTACAATGGTGAGATACATTTGCACTTATGAATTGAATCTATTTGACATCTTAATGACAGTACTATATTACTCACCTTTTGCACATTTAACCATATTAGTCATGTGATGTAATGCATCAACTTTTTCATTTACATAATTGACAAACTGAAAGAAATAATGTATTACTAAGAGATCCGACAGCTAGTTTCAGTTTACATATATATTCAACATGAAATTTTGCTTGCTATTTTATGTAACTGATTTAGGTACAGAAGCAGTGAACAACAGTATGAAATACGTAAGATAGGGGTGGGGAGGGGGGGGGGGGAATGTCCCCAACTTCTGAGCCACTGGCCTTTAAAATATCACTGTTCTTTAGAGCCAACTCAGGTATGTCTCGATGAAAGGCTCGTAAATCTTTGGGAACGGTTTTTCACTTTTGAGGTGCTGGCCAGCAACGTGCATCGTTCACTGTACATCTTGTAAGCTGGGTGCTTTCAGGTCGGGCAGTAGTGATAGTGAAATAGCGGTAAGGACTGCATTCAGTGGAGGCCACGATCTTCGTCAAGTGAACGACAGCAGGTGAAGTTCTGGCTGTACCTCTTCTCTTATTCTTGCTGACTGATCTGCAGAACGATGTTCTTCAATGACAAATGATCACAACACTTCCAGTTATAGCCACCAACATACAAATGATGAGAATCAGTGCAGACGTCTGAGACACAGAACTTTGAATATGGTGCCATCTGGTGGGCTGTGTACTGCAGACAATGTTTTGGGAGGAAGTACACCAGTATCTGATACAGCAATGCTCTACCACAGCGTTCTATCCCCGTCTTCACATTGTCTTCTCTTCGCAACTGGCAACCACAAAATTACTTTGCTTGTGAGCAGCCTACGGCATGGTACATAATATCACTGGAGTTTTGAAACATCAGTCTTCTCTGTCTCCCTTTCATTTGTTCACTAGCCATCAAGGTCAATTCAACGCTGTGGACTTTTCCAGGATTGTCCCTGTAGTAATTGCAGGAACTTCAGATTGTGTGATTCCAATATGCTCCAATATTTCTACTGGTGATCACACCTCCAAGATCAGCAACAGTTAGCAATTGACATGGTTTACATCCTGAGAAGCAACCTTCGTGATGTTTAAGGCTTCTTTTTCGATCCCATTTACTTCACTACTAATGTAGAGTGACGCCTCCATCTGCGATTCACATTTTATTCACGAACTAGAGATATTGTGAGTGATCATGCTGACACTGCTATTTACACATCTAGTATGGCTTGTTCTATGTCTTGCTTGGTCTTCACATCCAAAGATTCTTTTCAGGCGTGGGACTATGAAGACTTACATGGATCGTTTACCAACTTTATCGCCTAACACCCTGGTTGGAGGGCCAGGCTCTCTCTGATGGGATTCCTCCCAGGAACGTTGGCTTCCCCCTCATCGAGTCTGAGGCCGGCGCCGCCACCGCCGCCCCCCCCCCTTTCCCCCAATCGAAGGCAAAAATGAGAATGAAAGACACCCTCTGGCCTCGCAACCTAATACCATTGGGGTCGAAAAGAACAAGAGTTGACCAAGAGAGGCCGATAGGAAAGGAAACAAGATTATGAAGTAAGTGGAAAGTCAGACTTCGTTAACAGTTACTAGCAAGACCATATAGCATGGAAGGAACGTTGCTGTACTAAGGGTGTCAATTTTTTAAAGTAATAATTCTAGTCTGACTGCGCTTCTGTAATACTGCTTACAAAGGAATGGTGCTTAATAGAAGGTAACTTAAAAGATGTATCTGCACACTGTATGTTGTAGAAGTTACTTATTTAATAATGCTGCTGATGTATTTGACATTGAAAGTTTGTGATAGTTACACAACGAAAGCTAAATTGAGGTTACACCTTACCTAAAAATAAATTCGTGAGTTACAATTTTCTTAATCTCAGTTATAGTTGAAATGACTATGCAAGTTGTTAGATCTGGTGATTCAAAGTATTCGTAACAGTTCAACTGTAAACCAGTTTCTGTATCTACCATTTACCAATGTTATTAAGTGGACAATTTTTGTAACAGGCTTTATTACACTGCTTGTGAGAAAACACCAATTTAAAAATCTCAGCAACTTTTCACGTAATATTACAGTTTACTTTCAGAGACAGGAATTTCAATTGACTACTTGTAATACCAATTTCAGTTACGATGAACTCATTGATTGCAATTATTTCAGCGAGTTCTCTGTGCTGAGGAATAATTTTTCCCCACATCAAGTGCAATACTTCAAGCACACCTCAAACTGTTTTTAAGAACTGCTTTGCAAAATCTAGTTCAACACTTTTGCAAGCTATTAAAATGTGAACATTAAATATTATCGAGTGTTACACTGTGTAATACATATCGTGACCCACAATAATATTAACACACAAAAATTCATATAAAGACAATGGTAACATAGGTACCATTAATTACAATGAAGGAAACCATGGATTCTGTAACTAGCAGTTCGTTCCTGAAGCAGAAGATGTAGGCTGCGAGAGGTTAAAAGGAAGAGAAAGTGAGACTACAATGAGTAGGACCCACATGTGGCATTTGTGAAGTTACATAAAGATCGAAGGTTAGACAAAATTACTTCTATAGCTATCTATAAGCAGTAACGTGTTTTATCATCGAACACCGACTTTTGGATATACTTGCGATCAGTACGAAATCAATTACTGGCTTCGAAAAGTCCATTACAATGCTGTCTTAATCATTTATTACGACTAGTTTCATTCACTGACCACACTCAGAATACTACACAAACACCTTAAGAGAAGGAAACCAAATATACAATAGAAAGAATTAAAGATCCAATGGGATTACAATGTCATCTTCACATACTTATCAAAAGATATTTATCATATCAGATATCTTACATTTCTACATATATGAAGAAAAACTGTCACAATAAAAATGTATATAAAAGTGAACATAAGTTTGCAGTTATACATTAACTGTCAGGACAAACAGAATACATGCGCATAGCAATATGGAACAATTTCTGCCTAGTATTATGTCGCAAGTTCGTATTACTGTATGAAAGTAAACTGAGTATGTTCAATAAAAGGATTATGAAATCGAATTTCACTCCACTCCCAAAGTGAACAGTATGTACAAAGTGCACATTCTTTATGAACATAACCATGCACAAACCCAGAGGTAAGAGCACAAAAATCAAATAATATAATCGGCTTTATTATTAAATTGAACATACTAAAAGACAATGCAATGAAGCCATGTTAAGGAATGTAGTAATATTTTATGTGTCAAATATTTCTGAAGTATCTAATAGTGCTAAGAGACTTCAATATATGAGTATCAATAAACTTAAGAATCTTAAGTATATTAACGGCAACTCAATGCATGCCAACATGAGAGCTTCCAGATGTAATCTTAGACCTGTGAGAGTATTCCACTTCAGACAAAAGGGGGGGAGGTCAATAGCAGTAGGCAATCAGCACTCAATGCTGAAACTGCTTGTGATTATTCCTTATGCGCAATCACTAAACGAACCTATCCGCAACTGAACCGAAACAGAAACAAACACACTGAAGGCCAAAGAAACTGGTACACTTTCCTACTATCTAATACGGCCACTACGAGCACGACGAAGTGCCGCAACGGGACGTGGCGTGGACTCCACTAATGCCTCAAGTCGTGCTGGAGGGAAGTGACAACATGAATCCTCCAGGGCTGTCCATAAATCCGTTGTAGTACGAAAGGGCGGGGATCTCTTCTGAAAAGCACGTTGCAAGGCATCCCAGATATGCTCATTAATGTTCATATCTGGGAAGTCTTGGGGCCAGCGGCAGTATGAACTCTGAAGACTGTCCCTGGAGGCACTGTTGTCATTCTGGACGTGTGGGTTGTTGTATTTTCCAGGTGGCATTGATGAAGTCCGTCGGAATGCAGAAGGGACGTGAATGGATGCAGGAGATTATCAGGATGACTACAAATGTGCCACTTTTCAACCGTATCTAGACATATCAGAGGTCCCATATCACTACAGCTGCACATGACCCATACCATCACAGAACTTCCACTAGCTGTAACAGTCGCCTGGTGTCGTGCAGGGTCCATGGATTCATGAGGTTGTCTCCACACGTCCATCCGCTCGTTGCAATTGGAAACAAGACTCGTCCGACCAGACAACACGTTTCTCGTCAAACGTCCAGTGTCTAGTGTCGGTTGTTGCGTTGAATTATTCACACGCTGACACTATGGCCCAGCATTGATATCTGCAGCAGTTTGCTGAAGGGTTGCATTTCTGTCACGTTGAACCATTTTCTTGCCATTGGTCCCGTTCTTTTAAGATATTTTTCCGGCAGCATGACGTCAAAGATTTGATGTTTTACCGGATTGCTGATATTCAAGGTACACTCTTGAAATGGTCATACGTGAAAATCCGGACTTCATCGCTACCTCAGAGATGCTGTGTCCCATCACTCGTGCGGCGACTGTAACACCACGTTCAAACTCAAATCTTGATAACGTGCCGTTGTAGCTGCACTGACGATCTAACAGCCGCGCCAGGAACTGTTATATAGGCGTTGCCGACCGGAGCGCCGTATTCTGCCTGTTTACATCTCTGTATTTGAATACGTATCACTTTCTTTGGCGCTTCAGCGTATACAAAGCCAATAAATTTGTGATTAAAATTTTGGAACAGAGTGAGAAATGAGGGAGTTCAAATACACATGACTAGTAACATGCTTGGTTATCTACATATGCAGTTCAGATTACACCTAGATCATGATTACCATTATTAATAGCAAACTGCTCACTCTACCTAATGCACTTAACTAAAAACAATTACCTACTATGACAGTCCTGAGATGAGAGGATTGCTTAAAAACAAGATTTATACAGCACATAATAAAATCAACAGATAATGAAAGGGCTTAAAAACGATGAAGCATGGTTAGAGTAAATTTCTTAAGTTGGCCCTTATAAATTTCGTATCCGTAAGATATAATTGAAAGGTCAGCTATATGGTAGCAAGGACTGCTGCTAATATATAATTTTATATAGTCTGCACATTGCTGAATTGGTCACTGAAAAAGTCAATGACTGAATGCAATCAGGCGTTCGTCATCAGACATCTGTTTAATTAAATCAATTACTCATGAAATAAAAATGAGTTACAGAACCAATATCGGCATACAATAAAAGCATTGCAAAGCTGAAGAGGACATGTGCCAGGGAACTGCATGCAACTAGTACACGTAGTTACAAGCACAACTGGACGTAATATTTACATGTTTTAATGTTAACAGACAAACTGCTCATCATTAGGTGATAATACAAATTTTTAATACCAGATTGCGTTACAAGATCGGGTGTTGCCCCTGCAGCACCATAGTATGAAATTACGTACGACTTACAAAAAGGATTAAACCAAGCGAAATACAACGCTATGTGCAAGAATAGTAATAAATGTTTATACAAATAAAGTGTTAAAAATTAGTAAAACATAGCATTATTAATATTGCTGACTGTACAAGTGTTTGACGCCAGATGACGTTGCATATGCAAGTATGACGCTACGTAGCGACAGTTTTAATTGGTGGTTTGTACTAATATAACACGCAGGAAGCTGACAGTGCTCACAATCAAAATAAGCTTGGTTCTGAACTTAAAGCGCAAAACTTATTTCGAGCAGTACAATTCCTTGAGTGTTCGAAATTACACACTGTGCCGACGTAAGTACAATGAAACAGTCTACCAGTTCTTAACTACTAACTGCGTATGTAACCGCTGTAATAGCTAGATGCATTGTATAGTTTAAGTGGTTACAAGGAATTAAATATTTAGTTCCGACTTATTAGCATGAAAGGAAACTGTATAGTACACTGCCTGTTTAAAACAAAGTGGTAAATAACTTACTATTTGCGCCAAGCAGTGCATGAAGCTATTGCAGCACTGAACGAATTAATATGAACTGCCGAAGTATTGGTACAACTCACCGAACAGCACAGTTCTCTGCCTGTTAGAAGTGAAGCAGGGTACCCAAGTGCTAAATCAGCTAGATACACTGAATGGCGTAAGTAGTTACAAAGATGTACATATTTAGAAGCGCCGTCACATTAGCACAACGAAACTAAATAAAAACCTGTTTATGACAATCAGTACAACCGCAATGAGCACGTTTCGTAGCTCTATCCGGGATAACGACGTGAACAATTACCTTTTAGCGTTTTGTTTCACTTAAATTAATGTTGTTCTCATGGGAGAAGAAGTCTTACATCAAGCATATGTTGAAAATAATATTATATGAGACCAAATCTATAACATGAGAAACCTCGGTCATCAGAAGGATTGTTAGCAATTAGAAATCGAATAGTAAACCTCTGAGCCTTTATGCCATCAAACTCCCATGTTTTCAACTCACTTGTAAAGCAATCTGAAGTTTAAGCTGTTCCAGTGTGTTAAATATCTGACATTAGGAGTGTAAGCAAGAAAAAAATTGTAAAGCGTTTTTGTAATCATGCTTAGCAACGGCCAACTAACATTGAATATCCTCACTACGGAACACTGAGTAAGTATGGCTAATTTCCCCGTCGTGAGCTATGCATCCTGGAGAAACATACATAGGTCGCTGGTTTCATACAGTAAAACAAGTATTTTAGACCAAATACTAAGATTCTCCCTCTTAATGAGCAGATTATGAGTCATTTGGTTTCCAAAATTATCTTTTTAAAATTGTGTGTTTAAAATTTTGTTGCTTCTAAAAGCCACTATACAGGCGAAATGCACCTGGCGCTGGGTGTCATGAACCGAGTTAATAGTGCAGTAATATCTATGTACTTTCTGTGCTGTATCCTTTAACGTCTGTGATTTATGCCTATCTACCAGCAGTAGCGAATGGGGCAGAGTGCAAATTTGCTTGTCTGACATGTTCTATTGTCACCCGTCAACAGTCAGTAACAACATTTTATAGAAAGTTATTAATTGGTTTGCTGGTACCTCCCTCCCTGCGCGCCTAAGAAACAAATTTAACGCAATTTATATCACGTCACAGAGGCAAAGAAATTCTCAGTGACAATAACGAGCACAATATTCCTGGGCTTTCAGAGTGAAAACTACACTAGGAACGTCCCAGTCTGAAAACAGATTTGGCTCAGCAGCTTTCGGATCCAGAATGCCGTCTCGTATTAGATACGAAACAGTCACAAAGGCTGCTTTTTTGGCTTCTGGTTACTCACCGTCACACTGAATTATCTTCCTAGCGAGTTTCTCTCCTGCTCAAAATATTTTCATTGCTTAGTAGAATGATCGGGGTCATATGTAGATGTAGTCCAAGAATGTCCTGTTTCAAATTGAGCAAGCTGAGAATATTTACCAGCTGTTCTGTTAACCTTTTTTCTCTCATCTGTTGTCACGGTCACCATACTCTTTGGACGCGACTACTTCCGTGTGAGAGAAATATGACTTTTTTAACGTAATTTTTTTTGTGGTTTTAGGGCGCACAACTTCAATGGTCATTAGCGCCCTGACTACTCTAAGAATGCACCGCGAGGCACAAGTTGACAACAACTAAAAGGGAAAACACGATAAAAGAGACTGACAGGCATAGGATTAAAAAACAACATCATCAAATGTCCTTAGAGAGGTTTGTCAAATCGATAAAACAAAGAACACGAGCAGCTGCTCGTGGGTCATCCGCTAAAATGGCATCGAAAGTATTAGGCAGGTTAAGATCGAGGTGCAGTGTGTTAAGATCTGGACAGGACATTAAAATGTGTCTGACCGTCAGCAAGTGCCCACATGGGCAGAACGGCGCCGGCGCAGCCGTCAGCAGATGGCGATGGCTGAACCGGCAGTGTCCAATTCTTAACCGGGCTAAAACGACCTCCTCCCGCCGAGAAGGGCGTGAGGAGGACGTCCAATCCACGGGAAGAGGTTTTAAGGTCCGAAGCTTGTTGTCGGTAAGTGCAGCCCAATCGGCATGCCACAGCGATAAGATGCGCCGACAAATGACCCTGCTAAAATCGGACGAAGGGACACAACAAGAAGCTGTCCGAGGCTGGAGGACCGCAGCCTTGGCCGCGGCATCTGCAGCTTCGTTCCCAGCAATACCGACATGGCCAGGAACCCACATAAAGCTAACCAGAGAACCGACGTCCACCAGCTGCTGAAGAGAGCGTTGGATCCGGTGTACGAAAGGGTGAACCGGGTACGGATCACTGAGGCTCTGGTTGGCGCTCAGGGAATCTGAGCAGATGACATAAGCAGAATGTCGGTGGCGGCAGATGTAAAGAACAGTCTGGTAGAGGGCAAAGAGCTCAGCTGTGAAGACCGAACAATGGCCATGGAGCCGGTATTTGAAACTTTGTGCCCCGACAATAAAGGAACACCTGACCCCGTCATTGGTCTTAGAGCCATCTGTATAAATGAAAGTCATGTTGATGAACTTCGAAGCTCCAAGAAACGGGAGTGGTAGACCGAACCGGGGGTGACCTCTTTTGGGAGCGAGCTGAGGTCAAGGTGAACGCAGACCTGAGCCTGGAGCCAAGGTGGCGTGCGGCTCTCGCCCACTCGAAAGGTTGCAGGGAGTGAAAAATTAAGTTGTTGAAGGAGGCGACGAAGGCGAACTCCAGGGGGTAGCAGGGCAGAGACATACAACCCGTATCGACGGTCAAGAGAGTCGTCAAAAAAGGAACGATAAGACGGATGGTCGGGCATTGACAGTAGCCGACAGGCATACCGACAAAGCAGTATATCGCGCCAGTAGGTGAGTGGCAATTCGCCAGCGTCAGCATGAAGACTCTCTACAGGACTGATATAAAATGCTCCGATCGCAAGTCGTAAACCCCGATGTTGTATGGAGTTGAGGCGGCGTAAGATGGATGGCCATGCAGAGGAGTATACGAAGCTCTCATAATCCAGCTTGGAGCAGACGATCGACCGATATAGACGAAGTAGGACGGTTCGATCCACTCCCCACAACATACCACTGAGAACACGGAGGACATTTAAAGAACGGGTACAACGGGCGGCCAAACATGACAAATGTGGAGACCAGCTAAGTTTCCTGTCAAAGGTAAGGCCTAAAAATTTGGTTGTCTCCACGATTGGGAGAGCAACGGAACCGAGTCGTAAGGACGGTGGGAGAAACTCTTTGTAGCGCCAGAAGTTAATACAGACCGTCTTCTCGGCAGAAAAACGGAAGCCATTGGCGACACTTCAGGAGTAAAGACGGTCAAGAGAACGCTGAAGACAGCGCTCCAGGACACGTGTAAACTGCGCGCTGCAATAGATGGTAAAATCGTCCACAAAAAGGGAGCCTGATACATCAGCTGAGAGGCAATCCATTATTGGATTGATCGCGATGGCGAAGAGAGCGACGCTCAAAACTGAGCCCTGTGGCACCCCATTCTCCTGGCGAAAGGCGTCGGACAGGACAGAACCCACACGTACCCTGAACTGTCGATCCATTAAAAAGGAACGAATAAAAAGAGGGAGGCGACCGCGAAGGCCCCATGTATGCATGGTGCGGAGAATGCCCGCCCTCCAACAGGTGTCGTAAGCCTTCTCCAAATCAAAGAACACAGCCGCGGTCGGGCGCTTCCGCAAGAAGTTATTCATAATGAAGGTCGACAAGGTAACCAGATGGTCAACAGCAGAGCGGCGCCTACGAAATCCACATTGTACATTGGTAAGTAGGCGTCGAGACTCGAGCAGCCAAACCAATCGAGAGTTAACCATTCGCTCCATCACTTTACAGACACAGCTGGTAAGCGAGATAGGTCGATAACTGAAAGGCAAGTGCTTGTCCTTCCCCGGCTTAGGAATTGGGACAAGAGACGCGCGCCAGCATGCGGGAACATGTCCCTCAATCCAGATGCGATTGTATGTACGAAGAAGAAAACCTTTACCCGCAGGAGAAAGGTTCTTCAGCATCTGAATATGAATAGAATCAGGCCCTGGAGCGGAGGACCGTGATCGGCCAAGTGCGTTTTCGAGTTCCCGCATGGTGAATGGGGCATTGTAACTTTCACAATTCGAGGAGCGGAAGTCAGGTGGCCTAGCCTCCTCTGCCTGTTTGCGGGGGAGGAAGGCAGGGTGGTAATGAGCGGAGCTCGAAACCTCTGCGAAAAAGCGGCCGAAGGCATTGGAGACAGCCTCAGGGGCCACAAGGACTTCATTCGCGACCTTCAAGCCAGAAACTGGGGAGTGGACCTTAGTGCCTGATAGCCGGCGCAGGCTACCCCAGACAACAGAAGGAGTAAAACTGTTGAAGGTGCTTGTGAAAGCAGCCCAGCTGGCTTTCTTGCTTTCGTTAATAATACGACGACACTGAGCACGTAATCGTTTATAATTAATACAATTCGCCACTGTAGGGTGGCGTTTAAAGGTGCGTAAAGCACGTCGACGAGCACGTAAAGCGTCTCTACATGCTGCGGTCCACCAGGGGACCGGTACGCGACGTGGAGAAGAAGTAGGGTGAGGGATGGAATATTCAGCAGCAGCGAGAATGACTTCCGTGAGGTGTGCGACCTGACGATCGCAGCTTGTGAAGGTTTGATCCTGAAAGGTCGCCCTGGAAGAGAAGAGCTCCCAGTCTGCCTTGGAGATGGTCCAAATAGAGGAGCACGGAGAGGGAGTATGCTGCAGGAGATGGGTAACACACGGGAAGTGGTCGCTCGAATATGTATCAGCAAGTGCATACCACTCAAACCGGCGTGCAAGTTGGGGAGTACATATAGAGAGGTCTAAATGGGAATAGGTGTGAGATGTGTCCGAAAGAAAAGTAGGGGCGCCAGTATTGAGGCAGACAAGATTGAGCTGGTTGAAAAGGTCTGCGAACAAGGAGCCCCTCAGGCAGGATGCTGGAGAGCCCCAAAGGGGATGGTGGGCATTGAAGTCTCCAGTTAACAAAAATGGTGCAGGGAGCTGAGCAATAAGATGCATCATGTCGCCCTGGTAACGGCAGAGG
The DNA here is from genome assembly GCF_023864275.1 of Schistocerca cancellata. Taxonomy (NCBI): domain Eukaryota; kingdom Metazoa; phylum Arthropoda; class Insecta; order Orthoptera; family Acrididae; genus Schistocerca; species Schistocerca cancellata. The sequence goes on along the minus strand of NC_064626.1, from coordinate 194,118,755 downwards.
ACGATGGAGTGTAAACGGTACAAAAGGAAAACGTAAAAGTGGGGAGAGTAATGCGGATGGCAACTGCCTGCAGGCCGGTGTGCAACGTGATGGGATCGTAGTAAATATCATCCCGGACCAGCAACATAACCCCTCCATGAGCTGGGATACCTACCACAGGGGGTAGGTCAAAACGCACAGAGGTGTAGTGTGCCAAGGCAATTTGATCGCATGGGCGTAGCTTCGTTTCCTGGAGGGCTACGACGAGCGGACGACGCAAGCGGAGCAGCAACTTCAAGTCCTCTCGGTTGGAGCGAATGCTGCGAATATTCCAGTGAATAAGTGCCATCGTAAGAAAAGGAAGATGAGAGAAGGGGTCACCTCGAAGGCCGCTTAGGGTCTGGCTTCGAGCGAGCACTGCCGCCGCTATCAGTAGGCGGACAGTCATCGTCCACGGGGTCTATAGGGTCATCGGCCATCTCGGGAGGACGGCCGGGAGGGGAGCTTCCTCCGCCGGTGAACGGCCAGATGTACGGCTACCAGCGGTGCGGCCAGGCGAAACGGATGACGGCCTGGGGCGGCAACCGCTGGGTGGCGCAGGAGAAGAAATGCGCCGTGGCGGAGAAGGAGAACTGTGCTTCCTATGCGCCTTTTTGGAAGGACGTTTGGTGGAAGTACCGGTCGAAGGCTGGGAGGTCGAGGGACCGAGGAAGTCTGCACGGGATGGTTCCTTCTTGAAGGCCCGTGCATCTGACTTCGGGGTCTTCGACTTAGCAGAAGCTGATGAAGGGGCTGGTGTCTGTGGGGTGATGGGAGGAAGAGGAGACGTCGACCGCGCGATCTTAGCACTGGCCGAACCGACGACCGTGGTGCTGAAGGTCAGATCGCATGTCTGGGTTGCTACCTCCCGGGTAGTCCGAGGAGAGGCGAGGACAGTACTGTATTTCCCCGCTGGGAGCAGCGTGGGCTTCCTACTAGCCAATAGCTTGCGAGCAGCCGAGGTGGACACTTTCTCTTTGACCCGAATTTCTTGGATACAGCGTTCTTCCTTAGAGACAGGACAGTCGCGGGAGGATGCGGCATGGTCACCCTGACAGTTCACACAACGAGGAGACGGAGGTGGACAGTCACCCTCATGGGCATCCCTGCCACAAGTGACACATTTAGCCGCATTGGAACAAGACTGTCGAGTGTGATTGAAACGCTGACACTGGTAGCAGCGCGTAGGTGTCGTTACATAGGGGCGAAAGGAAATAACCTCGTAGCCCGCCTTGATGCGCGATGGCAGCTTAACACTATCGAAGGTCAACAAAAGTGTCCGGGTCGGTACAAGGTCATTGTTGACCTTTTTCATGACCCGATGGACAGCCGTCACGCCCTGCTCAGCGAGGAAAGATTGAAGCTCGTCAGTCAATCCGTCGAGGGAGCTAGTATAGACTACACCAAGAGACGAATTCAAAGTTCGGTGGGCCTCCACCCAGACAGGGAACGTGTACAGGAGGGTGGCCCAAAGCAGTTTTTGTGCCTGAAAGGCACTCTCAGTTTCTAGTAATAAGGTGCCGTTACGCAACCTGGTACAAGTTTTGACAGATCCGGCTATGGCATCTACGCCCTTCTGAATTGCGAAAGGGTTGACAGAGGAAAAATCCTTTCCGTCCTCAGATCGAGAAACTACGAGGAACTGTGGGGCAGGCGGTAGTACTTTTGTCACTGTTGGCAATTCACGTTAACATTTTTGGGCCGAAGTCGAGAGAGATGGAGTAGAATCCATTGCGGAGGAATCCCCCATGATTGCCAACGTCTCCGATGGCGCGCTCCTTCCTTGTGGGGACCCTCTCAGAGGGCACTCCCGCCTTAGGTGAATGTTTACACCTCAGGTCACACCTCCCGAGAAACAGACGGAGGGACCAATCGGCATGGTCAGAAGGTATCAGCTCAGGCAATCACCCCTCCCCGGGCCTGGCCTTTACCAGGGGGTACGCGCGTGCCTTCCATGTCTACCCAGGGCGAGGACTTACGCGTTACCCCGTCACCGGCTACGCATGCAAACGCGTGGGTCGGCCTTCAGGCACGCACAGGGAGGAAGGAAGAAGAGGAAAAAGAAGAGGAAAAAGAGAGAGAGGGAGAAAGAGGACAGACTGTCTCAAACGCCGAGGCGGAGGCCAGAGAAGGCAAGGAGAAGAAGGCAATGAGAAGGCGACGAGAAAAAGGCAATGAGAAGGCGACGAGAAAAAGGCAATGAGAAGGCGACGAGAAAAAGGCAATGAGAAGGCGACGAGAAAAAGGCAATGAGAAGGCGACGAGAAAAAGGCAATGAGAAGGCGACGAGAAAAAGGCAATGAGAAGGCGACGAGAAAAAGGCAATGAGAAGGCGACGAGAAAAAGGCAATGAGAAGGCGACGAGAAAAAGGCAATGAGAAGGCGACGAGAAAAAGGCAATGAGAAGGCGACGAGAAAAAGGCAATGAGAAGGCGACGAGAAAAAGGCAATGAGAAGGCGACGAGAAAAAGGCAATGAGAAGGCGACGAGAAAAAGGCAATGAGAAGGCGACGAGAAAAAGGCAATGAGAAGGCGACGAGAAAAAGGCAATGAGAAGGCGACGAGAAAAAGGCAATGAGAAGGCGACGAGAAAAAGGCAATGAGAAGGCGACGAGAAAAAGGCAATGAGAAGGCGACGAGAAAAAGGCAATGAGAAGGCGACGAGAAAAAGGCAATGAGAAGGCGACGAGAAAAAGGCAATGAGAAGGCGACGAGAAAAAGGCAATGAGAAGGCGACGAGAAAAAGGCAATGAGAAGGCGACGAGAAAAAGGCAATGAGAAGGCGACGAGAAAAAGGCAATGAGAAGGCGACGAGAAAAAGGCAATGAGAAGGCGACGAGAAAAAGGCAATGAGAAGGCGACGAGAAAAAGGCAATGAGAAGGCGACGAGAAAAAGGCAATGAGAAGGCGACGAGAAAAAGGCAATGAGAAGGCGACGAGAAAAAGGCAATGAGAAGGCGACGAGAAAAAGGCAATGAGAAGGCGACGAGAAAAAGGCAATGAGAAGGCGACGAGAAAAAGGCAATGAGAAGGCGACGAGAAAAAGGCAATGAGAAGGCGACGAGAAAAAGGCAATGAGAAGGCGACGAGAAAAAGGCAATGAGAAGGCGACGAGAAAAAGGCAATGAGAAGGCGACGAGAAAAAGGCAATGAGAAGGCGACGAGAAAAAGGCAATGAGAAGGCGACGAGAAAGGTGGTGGTTGTTGGGATGTTTAAGGGGGACTAAACAGCGAAGGTCATCAGTCCCCCATTCCAAAATCAGGCGAGCCGAAAATCTACGGAGCAGGTAAAAACCAAAGGGGGAGGAGACGACCCCCCAGGCGCTAAAAGAACACAAATGGAGCAACAAACATTACAGACAAGAACAGGACAGAGGAACACCAGACAGAAAGAAGCAGAAGAAAGGAAGACGGCCGGAGACTGGTTGACTGACCACGAGAACAAAAAAGGGAAAGAGCCAACCATCTCACGGCACACCAGAACAGCAACAGACACGAGGACAAAAGACACAGAAAAGGAAAGGTGCAGGACCTCCCTAAATCGAACCATAAAACGGACTACCACGGATAAAATTTAAAACGGCATCAGCCATGGAGGCATCGTCAGATAAAACCAAAGCCAAAGTGCCCGGGAGATTAAAAGATTGCCGGAGTGTGCGCAGTCGAGGACACTCCAGCAAAATGTGGCCGACCGTCAGCCGGGACCCACACCGGCACAAGGGGGGATCCTCCTGACGCAACAGATGGCCGTGCGTCAGGTATGTATGGCCGATGCGCAGCCGACACAGGACTACCGAGTCCCTGCGAGAAGCCCGCAGGGAGGAACGCCACACATCGGTCGTCCCCTTGACAGCCCGCAGTTTATTCGGGGCTGTCATGCCACGCCACTCAGCAGCCCACATCCCAATCAGCTTACGGCGCAACACCATCTGCTGGTCGCGAGCCGTAAGGCCGACCTCCAAAGCCGGGGCGTCGATCGCCCCTTTGGCCAGCCTGTCTACACGTTCGTTCCCTGGGATGCCAACATGACCGGGCGTCCAAACCAGGACCACCGAACGACCAGAACGGGCAATGGCGGAAACAGTCTCCTGAATGGAGGACACCAGAGGAGAGGAGGGATAGCAGCGGTCGATGGCCTGAAGGCTGCTCAGGGAGTCACTGCAGATGACGACGGACCTACCTGAGCAGAAACGCATATGCTCAAGAGCGCGCAATATGGCCACCAGCTCTGCAGTAAATATACTGCAGCCAGCCGGCAAGGAGCGTTGCTCAACATGAGCAGCATGAGCAAAAGAGTAGGCAGTGCGACCATCAACCAGGGAACCATCAGTGTAGACAGTCTCACAGTCCGAAAATGAGGCGAGGAGAGCAAGAAAACGGCGACGGAGGGCCACAGGCGGAACCGAGTCCTTGGGTCCCTGTGCCAAGTCCAGACGGACGGACGGCCGGGACAAACACCAGGGAGGCGTAGGTGCACGGACCCGGAAGGGAGGCGGAAGAGGGAATGAACCCAATTCCGACAGCAGGGACTGAACGCGGACAGCGACGGAAAGCCCAGACCTAGGTCGCCGTTCGGGCAGATGGAGGACCATAGCAGGGAAAAGCAGGCGACGATTGGGATGATCTGGCGAGCAATGAACGTGGACAGCATAGTCGACGAGCAGACGATGGCGGCGAATCCGCAGCGGGGGAACCCCGGCCTCCACCAGTAGACTATCCACGGGGCTGGTGCGAAAAGCGCCAGTGGCAAGCCTAACCCCACAGTGGTGTATGGGGTCTAACAACTTCAACACTGAGGGGGACGCAGACCCATAGGCCAGGCTCCCATAATCAAGCCGGGACTGCACAAGGGCTCGGTACAACCGCAGCAGCGTGCAGCGATCTGCACCCCAAGACGTGTGGCTAAGGCAGCGGAGGGCGTTGAGGTGCCGCCAGCATTTTTGCTTCAGCTGAGTAACATGAGGAACCCATGTGAGCCGGGCATCAAACACGAGTCCCAAGAAGCGGCAAGTGTCCACCACTTCAAGCAGGTGGCCGTCGAGGTAAAGTTCAGGATGAGGGTGGACCGTCCGACGCCTGCAGAAGTGCATAACTCGAGTCTTGGGTGCAGAGAACTGAAAACCGTGAGTCAGAGCCCATGATGCTGCCTTGCGAACGGCGACTTGCAGCCTGCGTTCGGCGACTCCCGTAGTCGTGGAGCTAAATGAGATGCAGAAGTCGTCGGCATACAAAGAAGGAGACACCGACGACCCCACTGCTGCAGCCAGACCATTAATGGCCACTAAAAATAAGGAGACGCTCAACACCGAGCCCTGCGGGACCCCATTTTCCTGTATGTAAGAGGTACTGGAGGTGGCACCGACTTGCACCCGGAAAGAGCGGCGCAATAAAAAGCTTTGAATAAAAGCCGGGAGCCGACCACGAAGACCCCACTCATGCAATGTGGCGAGGATGTGATGCCTCCATGTGGTGTCATACGCCTTCCGCAGATCGAAAAACACAGCAACGAGATGCTGACGTCGGGCAAAGGCCATACGGACAGCAGATTCCAGCCGCACCAAATTGTCCACTGCAGACCGGCCCCGACGGAAGCCACCCTGGGATGGAGCGAGGAGACCGCGCGACTCAAGGACCCAACACAAACGCCGCCCCACCATACGTTCGAGCAATTTGCACAAAACGTTGGTGAGGGTAATGGGACGATAGCTGTCCACCGCCAGTGGGTCCGCACCGGGCTTCAAGATGGGGACAATAACACCCTCTCGCCATTGCGACGGGAACACGCCTTCACTCCAAATGCGATTAAATATCGCGAGAATGTGTCTCTGGCAGTCCCTGGAGAGATGCTTCAGCATCTGTGCGTGGATGCAGTCCGGTCCTGGTGCTGTATCAGGGCAATCGGCGAGGGCAGCGAGGAATTCCCTCTCGCTGAAAGGAGCATTGTAAGTTTCAGAACGACGCGTGTGGAACGATAATGGCGTCCGCTCGGCCCGCTCCTTGAGAGAGCGAAAGGCGGGGGGATAAGTTGCAGTCGCAGAGCTCGTAGCGAAGTGCGCAGCAAGGTGTTCAGCAATGGCGGCAGCGTCCGTGCACACAGCGCCGTCCAAAGAGATCCCAGGGACACCCGTAGGGGTCTGGTGTCCATAAATCCGCCGTATCCGGGACCACACGAGCGAGGGGGAAACACGGGAGCCCAAGGAGGAAACATACCGCTCCCAGCACTCCTGCTTACGCCGTGCAATAAGACGGCGGGCGAAGGCACAGAGCCTCTTAAAGGCGATGAGGGTCTCCAGAGACGGGTGCCGCCTATGACGCTGGAGAGCCCGCCTACGGTCGCGAATAGCCTCAGCAATCTCCGGCGACCACCAGGGGACAGCCTTCCTCCGAGGGAGGCCAGAAGAACGGGGGATGGAAGCCTCGGCCGCTGAAATGATGGACGTGGTTAAAACACGAACCACCTCGTCAATGTCACCCTGTGGGGGAGACTCAATGGTTGCAGCGGAAGTAAAAGGTGGCCAGTCAGCCCTGTGGAGAGCCCAGCGGGGCAAGCGCCCAGAAGAATGACACTGGGGCAGTGACAAATAGATGGGAAAATGGTCACTACCACACAGGTCAGGGTGCACTCTCCAGTGGAGGGATGGGACAAGGCCAGGGCTGCAAATAGAGAGATCGATGGCCGAGAACGAGCCATGGGCCACACTGAAGTGCGTGGGAGCACCGGTGTTCAAGAGGCTAAGGTCGAGCTGAGCCAACACATGCTCCACGGCCCGACCGCGAACATCGGAGACAGTCCCACCCCATAGAGGGTTGTGGGCATTGAAATCACCCAGCAGCAAAAAAGGTGGCGGCAGTTCGGCTATCAGAGCAGCCAGGACATGCTGTGCGACAACACCATCAGGTGGAAGGTAAATACTGCAGACGGTGATAGCCTGTGGCGTCCACACCCGAACAGCGACAGCCTCTAAAGCTGTTTGTAGAGGTACAAACTCGCTGTGAAGAGAGTTAAGGACATAGATGCAGACGCCACCAGACACCCTTTCATAAGCTGCTCGGTTCTTAAAATAACCCCGATACCCACGGAGGGCGGGGGTTCGCAGTGCTGGAAACCAAGTTTCCTGCAGAGCAATGCAAAGGAAAGGATGACGGCTGAGAAGTTGGCGGAGCTCAGCTAGATGGTGGAAGAAACCGCTGCAGTTCCACTGGAGGATGGTATTAGCCATGGATGGGAAAGGCGTGAAGGGACTGGGGAGGCAGATTACGCCTCCGGGGCCCCTGCTGCTACTGAGTCACCACCTGGACAACAGCTGTCTATTGCATCCGAGGGACTGGCGAGATCCATGTCCTCAGCGGACGCCAGGATCTCCACCTCATCTTCGGACGCAGAGGGAGAAGGTTGCGGTGGGACAGGTGCCACCGCAATTTCAGGATGCTTGGGAGCCTTTTTCTTCGACTGCTTTGCGCGCTGAGCCTTAGGTGGTTCCGGCTGGGAGGGCCTCACTGGATCAGTCTCTGGGACTGAAGACGACCGTGACGCCCTACGACCAGCGACCGGTGGTTGTTTGACAACCTTGCGGGTGTCCGCTTTGGCACTGGGCAAAGCCTGGGATGGGAGGGCCCCAAGGGACCCCTTCCGAGCGAGAGGAGCCGAAGAAGGCTCACGCTTCTCCGGCTGTGAAGGGGGAACAGATGTCCCCGGTGGTTGGGGTGGTGTTGCTCCTGAAGAAGATGGAGCAGGAGCAACAGGGAGTGAAGTGCCCCCCACAACCAAGGGGGCCGGTGAATGCTGACCGAGCTGAGATCGAACTGGTGTTGCAGCAGCGGCATAACTAGTTGGCATTGGCACAGGATGTAGCCGCTCATATTTCCGCCTTGCCTCGGTGTAGGACAGGCGGTCCAGGGTCTTATATTCCATTATCTTCCTTTCTTTCTGGAAGATCCTACAGTCCGGCGAGCAGGGGGAATGGTGTTCTCCGCAGTTAACACAGATAGGAGGCGGGGCACATGGAGTATCAGGATGCGAAGGACGTCCACAATCCCGACACGTGATGCTGGAAGTACAGCGAGATGACATGTGCCCGAACTTCCAGCATTTAAAACACCGCATCGGAGGAGGGATATATGGCTTCACATCACAACGGTAAACCATCACCTTAACCTTTTCGGGTAAGACATCACCCTCAAAGGCCAAGATGAAGGCACCGGTGGCTACCTGATTATCCCTCGGACCCCGATGGACGCGCCGGACGAAGTGAACACCTCGTCGTTCGAGGTTGGCGCGTAATTCATCGTCGGACTGCAGAAGAAGATCCCTGTGGAATATAATACCCTGGACCATGTTGAGACTCTTATGCGGCGTGATGTTAACTGAAACATCCCCCAACTTATCACAATTGAGCAACCTCCGTGACTGGGCAGAGGATGCCGTTTTGATGAGTACAGAACCAGAGCGCATCTTGGACAAGCCCTCCACCTCCCCGAACTTGTCCTCTAAATGCTCCACAAAAAACTGGGGCTTGGTTGACATAAACGATTCCCCATCAACTCGCGTACACACAAGGAACCGGGGTGAATAGTCTCCACTGCCTTCTTTTGCCATACGTTCCTCCCATGGAGTGGCCAGGGAGGGAAATGATCGTGGATCGTATTTCCTGCCGTTGAGGTTAGACCTCGATCGCTTAGGGACTGCTGGTGGTGGCCCACCAGCGAGAGATGATGTACCACGCTTCATTGCGGGTCATCCGCCCTGATGCCACCTACTCCGACCAAGGGCCCTCCCCACGGGCGCCACCCAGCCGCAGCAATAGCCACCTGGCAGGATGGCCATTGCTGGGAGTCCTGATGCCCCAGGGAGATGGGCATCTACTCCTTGGCATACGTGGGGAGTGAACGGCGCAGGCATCAGTAGAGCGATCCCTGTGTTGTCAGGGGGCTACAACCAAGAGGGTACATGGCGGCCCCACCACAACGGGCTGGCTACCGTGCTGGATCTTAGGTGCAAAAATTGCCAAGGTCGTCGTCGCAGTTAAAAGAAACACTGCAGAGTGCAGTGTGGTAATCGCCCAAGAGATCGAAATCGAGCGGGACACCATTGCAACAACGAGAAAGACGGCTAAAGGTCTAATTGCACGACGGATACAGTGCACCATGTAAGGCGCCCTTCCCCAATTGGCTCGCTCTTCGGAATAATTTAGAAAGATGGAGGTCAAACCCGAGAGGGGACCATCACATAAGGCCGAAACATGTGAGACTCCTTTTAGTCGCCTCTTACGACAGGCAGGAATACCGCGGGCCTATTCTAACCCCCGAACCCGCAGGGGGCGCGACGAGAAAAAAAAGGCAATGAGAAGGCGACGAGAAAAAGGCAATGAGAAGGCGACGAGAAAAAGGCAATGAGAAGGCGACGAGAAAAAGGCAATGAGAAGGCGACGAGAAAAAGGCAATGAGAAGGCGACGAGAAAAAGGCAATGAGAAGGCGACGAGAAAAAGGCAATGAGAAGGCGACGAGAAAAAGGCAATGAGAAGGCGACGAGAAAAAGGCAATGAGAAGGCGACGAGAAAAAGGCAATGAGAAGGCGACGAGAAAAAGGCAATGAGAAGGCGACGAGAAAAAGGCAATGAGAAGGCGACGAGAAAAAGGCAATGAGAAGGCGACGAGAAAAAGGCAATGAGAAGGCGACGAGAAAAAGGCAATGAGAAGGCGACGAGAAAAAGGCAATGAGAAGGCGACGAGAAAAAGGCAATGAGAAGGCGACGAGAAAAAGGCAATGAGAAGGCGACGAGAAAAAGGCAATGAGAAGGCGACGAGAAAAAGGCAATGAGAAGGCGACGAGAAAAAGGCAATGAGAAGGCGACGAGAAAAAGGCAATGAGAAGGCGACGAGAAAAAGGCAATGAGAAGGCGACGAGAAAAAGGCAATGAGAAGGCGACGAGAAAAAGGCAATGAGAAGGCGACGAGAAAAAGGCAATGAGAAGGCGACGAGAAAAAGGCAATGAGAAGGCGACGAGAAAAAGGCAATGAGAAGGCGACGAGAAAAAGGCAATGAGAAGGCGACGAGAAAAAGGCAATGAGAAGGCGACGAGAAAAAGGCAATGAGAAGGCGACGAGAAAAAGGCAATGAGAAGGCGACGAGAAAAAGGCAATGAGAAGGCGACGAGAAAAAGGCAATGAGAAGGCGACGAGAAAAAGGCAATGAGAAGGCGACGAGAAAAAGGCAATGAGAAGGCGACGAGAAAAAGGCAATGAGAAGGCGACGAGAAAAAGGCAATGAGAAGGCGACGAGAAAAAGGCAATGAGAAGGCGACGAGAAAAAGGCAATGAGAAGGCGACGAGAAAAAGGCAATGAGAAGGCGACGAGAAAAAGGCAATGAGAAGGCGAGGAGAAAAAGGCAATGAGAAGGCGAGGAGAAAAAGGCAATGAGAAGGCGAGGAGAAAAAGGCAATGAGAAGGCGAGGAGAAAAAGGCAATGAGAAGGCGAGGAGAAAAAGGCAATGAGAAGGCAAGGAGAAAAAGGCAATGAGAAGGCAAGGAGAAAAAGGCAATGAGAAGGCAAGGAGAAAAAGGCAATGAGAAGGCAAGGAGAAAAAGGCAAGGAGAAAAAGGCAATGAGAAGGCAAGGAGAAAAAGGCAATGAGAAGGCAAGGAGAAAAAGGCAATGAGAAGGCAAGGAGAAAAAGGCAATGAGAAGGCAAGGAGAAAAAGGCAATGAGAAGGCAAGGAGAAAAAGGCAATGAGAAGGCAAGGAGAAAAAGGCAATGAGAAGGCAAGGAGAAAAAGGCAATGAGAAGGCAAGGAGAAAAAGGCAATGAGAAGGCAAGGAGAAAAAGGCAATGAGAAGGCAAGGAGAAAAAGGCAATGAGAAGGCAAGGAGAAAAAGGCAATGAGAAGGCAAGGAGAAAAAGGCAATGAGAAGGCAAGGAGAAAAAGGCAATGAGAAGGCAAGGAGAAGTCAAGGGAAAGAGTAAGGAAGACAGTGAGGTGGAGAAGAGCAAAGAAATGAACCAACAAAAGGAAGGAAGAAACGAGAAGTGAAAAACCAAAAAGACCACAATCATAGGTCGTGGAACCGTCCGTCTCCGGACGCAGGCGCTTACTACCCCCGTGAGGGTGATGGACTCCTTTTAGTCGCCTCTTACGACAGGCAAAAAGACCTCGGGCCTATTCTAATCCCCGGACCCGCAGGGGGTAACGTAATCTGTCCCTGCCGTAGAGAGACGTTAAGTATGCTGCTGTAGAATTTTACTAACTTACACTTAGCGTGTAAAATGCATGAATATTAAATCTGTTCTAATCAAATGCCCACCAGTTTCTCTTAAATGACTCATTCCATTCTTTTGAGCAACATTGGAGTAGACAGCTTACCGAAGGCAACCGTCAATTGCTAAACTGTTGAGCTGTATCTATCTAAGTACTTCAGGGAACTATGTACATTCACATCCGTAGGTGACAACCTATACTTGCCCTACAGATGCTTGGGTGCTGCTAAGAAAGCAACGGAACTGACTGCTAGAGAATCTTTTCAGATACATGAGAAGTAACCAATTTTGATTCCATAACGAATCGCTGTGCACAGCGACTGTAGATTAAGGGTAAGGACTCAGCACATCAGAAGCCCTTTTCCAGGGTCAACCATCTGCAAAAGTGGGATCATATTAAAATGTCAACTGAACATTGAGAGCATTACCAGAACCAAATGCCAAAGGTTACAGGAGGTGCTGTTTAAGCCCATCTTCTATATTCTTGTCCTAAATACTGGGATATGATATTGTCAGAGCAACGTTTCACAATGTCTACGTAGCAGTCACGTGTCCTGTGTAAAACCGTGAATGCTCACTTCCTATCCGATTCCATCAACTATATTCGTCAAATCTGAATCGGAACTGGAGAACTGACCATACGTAATATCTACACACCGCCATGTTGCCCGTTGCCAATCCATGTTCTTGAAACATACTGACATCCTGCACAAGATGCAATCGACACACACACACACACACACACACACACACACACACACACACACACACACACTGACGTAAAAGAAACCTAACACCAAAAACTACAGTAATGAAATTTTAGGAATACATTTGTCTAGGTCACGAATTTAAGTGACTAACATTGCGAATCACAGGTTAACGTTAGCGTGAAATAAGCCATTGCAAATTTGAAATGCTGTTACATTGAAAACCCGTGTAACTGCCAGGATGTTGAATCTAAGCATGCAAACGTGCATGCAGTGTGTTTCACACGTGACTAAAGCCAGTGTGTACGACAGAGTTCTATGCCTGTTGCACTTAGTTAATACAGGTAATGTTAACGCTGGTTGTGGATGACTCTCTGCCTTCGGATTTTTGTTTGTTTTGGTTTTAGGGCGCAAAACTGCTATGGTCATTAGCGCCCGGTCTCTGACTTAGGAAACAATAGAAACCGAAAATGGAAAACAGCAGCAATGGGAACGAAACTCAAAAAATTTGAGAAACAAAGCAGAAAGGAGGCTTAAAAATCCACTACAGAAAGGGGTTGGTTGTCCCCAAAAAAGCTTCAAATGACAGTGGTATTGTTGGCAATTTAAAGATCGGTTCGTGCACGAAGTACGAAAAATCACTCCCTGACAAGCTGAGTACCTCCTGTGGCGATGAAGTAATGTCTTATGAAAGATGCTCTACATAGTACCCTTTACGTTGTGATTATAAATTTTAGTACAAACTAATGAACATGTTGCTGACGGTCATTTCCATCCTAGGCATTTTAATCCACTTTTCCAAGAACTTTTGTCTCATGGAAACTATCAAAAAATATTTCACCGATCTGCTTTGACCAGTGGCGTAACTGTGTGGTCTGGGGCCCCACGAGAAATGCGTGCCCTGCAATGAGCTTGTGACATAACTAATCGCCTAGCGAGGCCTAGAAAGACAGACGCGTTAACACTTAGCTAGGTTTGTACGTTCGAACGAGAATTCCATCTTCTGCGGGAATCCGCTATTATGGAGGCTTACTGTTACTCCTACAATGATCGGAAGTCATCAGGCCTACTTATGATTTGTTACGGCTGTACTGGGATTGTAAAAATTAAACTCGTGGCAAAATGATTGTCAGTTGCATATGGCACCACTTGTTTGAAACAAGGACTTAAGCAGATGAGAATGCTATAATCAATCCGTTATACCATTTATATCGAGTATATATATTAAATTTCGTTTTAATCAGTAAGACTTCATAATAGATTCCAGTAGAAGATCAAGTTCCGTTAGTACGTACACGTCCAGCTACGAGTTAACAGGTTTAGAAACTTGTCTGCTGAACAGAGCTAGCGAGTTAAGGCCTGCCTTCATGACGAAAGCGCCGCTGCTTTTTTTTTCTCGTGGGCCTCGTGCCTTGCCCGCGTAACATGCAAATGCTCGGCTACGCTCAAGCCGACGGGCAATCAATGCCAGTGGAAAGGTACTTTCTGAAGGTCTTAACATTGTCGTGTTATAAGGAGCTGTGTATTTAAACGCCGCAGTGAATATATACTGAAGTTACCTGGAACTCGCTCTCCACAGGAGACAGTCGCCAGCACTAACACTTCACACGTGTTTTGAAGTTCACCTAGGGCCCGTTTATAACTTTGGTGGCGGCGTAGTTCCATTGTGTCGCAATTGTTTACTTCTGGTCATGCTTATGGGTAGAGTTGTATTTGGTGGCACACTTTTTAGATGTGTGTTTGGAACTTTTTCGTTATCTTTGCGAGTCATTTGACGACGCAATCTGAGTGGGCGAGGTTCGCTGGGAGTTTCATTTTGAAAATTGTTGGTTATGAATTTGTTCTTGTGTCCGGTATTATTCGAGGCATGTGTTTCTTGTAGTTTGAAAGTGTTTTCCTTTTTCTTTGTAATTGATGTTAAGTCTGTGAGAAGCTCATGCGCTGATGCAATGGGTGAACTGGTGTTTACAGTCTTGATCTTTCCTTCATGGACAGGTCAGACATTTTGCCATTTCAAAATGCCCTTTAGAATGGCTACATGGCCAAAATCAATTTTGTGCAATAAACCAACAACACGCTAACAGCGGAAATTTTTTAGAAACTTTTCTTCCTATCATGTCCCTGCAGTTGGTTTGGTTGACTGCAGACGACTTGCGTTTCACTGTGCGCGTGCGCCAAATTAGATTTGTTTGTCGGTGACTGGTTGGTATATTCCTTCTTGGTTTGTTTTTAATCCATTAAGTATGGTTTGGCTTTAGCATTTTAGTTCTTCGTGTGTTTTTAGTCAAGTGAAAATTTAGGTTCCGGGTTTTCGAGTGGTACGTGGATTTATTGTTATCGAGGGCCTCGTTTGGGCCATAGGTCAAATTAAGATTTCGATTCCCATGTCTGTCTTTCGTAGTGTTGAATGTTTAGCCTTTTTGTGTGACTTTGTGGTTATTTTAGTTCTGGTATGGTGTTATTGGTGTTACGTTTCAGCTTGTCCCCACTCTAAAGCCAGTACTTCCTGTACTTTTCCCCATCCGCTTTCATTTTATAACTGTAGTGGAGTATTTGGTGTTTATCTTTCTTTGTTCGTGGGTCCGTTTCGCGGAGTTGCGACAACCGTATTGCATATGCTGGAAATATGTGTGTCAGCCGTCTTCATGACATGGGTCGGAACATAGGTGTAACCTTAAATTTCGGTTTTGCTCACGATTCAGATAAGTACGTTCTAGATTGATTCCCATCTGAAGCACATTGCAGGTAATACTTCTAACTGAGCAAGTGTTCCGAACACCAAATACGCAGTGTATTATCACTGCCATAATGAAGAGCAATGCAGAAAAATTAAAGTCTGCTACGCTTGTGTGCCTTGCGCGTGTCTTAAATCTTGTACATTCTTTAAATTCTTTACGCAGTGTGAAGTACAAGAATCAGCTGGAAAGTGAGGTGGTGGTTTCAGAAACAGTCTACACTCAAAGAGAAGCCGTTTTAAAAAAAAGACTAATCGAGAAGTTACCTCCATAACGGGCGAGAATTGGTCAGTTTTGAAGGCGCTGGATGATATCAACGATGATCCAGGCAGCTCCTGCAGCAATTACCTAACAGGACAATGTCACGTTGATTTTAAGGGCAACCGTTGGCAATTTCTGGAAGTAGATAATTTCTGTTTCAATTTTTAACAATTATTAAAAATATTCATTTTAGTATCAGTTTTCAGATAGAGGAAATGGACTCAGGTTGTAAAATTGCGAATTCCATTACGGGAAGCCCTAATTTTGATTTTTAGTAGATGTTAAAATACGTGAACTAACAGTTACAATTAGCTCGAATTAAAAGCTCAAGGCGACGCATTTCATTTACTTTATTAAGTGAATGGTGAGTCGTGAAAAAATCCCGTCTATTTCATTGAGTGGGAGGCGGTAATCGGATCCCCCTGAAGTGAAGGGATTGGTTCGTCTGGTCCCCACTGCCTCACCTGTCAACCAGCTCCAGCTTTCAATGCATCAGAACTTCCTCAGCGGTTTAAACGACTGAACAGGTGGACAAGACTTTGAACACTTGAAGCCAATGTCGAACGAAATGGTCATCTGCTCGTACAACTGAGATTTTGAAGTTAATGCTGCCATACTACTTTCACATGCACGCTGAAGCTTTCCTGCTATGCGAATCCAACTAGGAATATATTGCCAACGGAAGATGAGCACATAACTATCAAAGATTTTCTACTTTTGATAATGGATTTTGCTTATTTGACAAGTTATTTGAATAAAGGTATTAAACAACGAAATCCGCTTTGTGTGTGCACCACACGTATCTGAACACTGGTCAGTCCTTCTGTAAGATTGGTGCTACACGGTTGCTGAGGAGTACGTGTATATAAACATTGCCCACCAACGACTGATCATTCTATTCCGCAACTGGTTTGTCAAATTACGATTCAGGTAGAAGCCATCTGTTATAAATATTACGTATTTTGAGGTTTCTTTAATGACAAATGTGCAACAGTGTTACGTACTAGCATCATATTACACTTCTACCGAAAATGTGATTATAACCAGTACTAGAATGAAACAGCAGTAGCAAGGACGAATAAATTGTGAATTTCCTGTGGTAACCGGAGGCAACCACAGACGCTCAACTAGCACACACGGTTTAGCGGTGGGTAAGCTTTCTATGAAACAGAAAACTTGACACTGATTTCGAAAACTTTGCTATCATGTAACATTTACATTAGGTAACATTCAACTGCTGAGCCGAACTGACTGGTTGTTGGCCCTATGTTGAGCATGTGAACCGTGTTCTGAAATAAACTTTTAGATTTCAAACGCAAAATTAGAGAGAAAATTGAACCCATTAAAAGCCAAATGAAATGTGTACTCAATGGAAACTGACATTCAGTACCAAAGCACAATATGAACGATGCGTGTTTGACTAAGAAGGTCCACAAAATAATTACTACTCTACTCTGAAGAAAATTAGAAAGTAGGAACAGTGTTTACTGTAAGTTTGTGTTGAGACGACAAGCAAGACATCTCACAATCCTGACTACACACTGCTTGCACAAGGACGCAATGCAAAGTGCACCTTCAAATAAAATTGACTTACCTCTCGCTCAGCAAGCTGTTTTTGTGTCTGCAGTACTCACGTTCTCCAAATCAAATACAAACCAAGAGATGCAGAAGCTAAAAATAAATGATTTACTCTAAATTCTTATTGTCAGAAAATCTTGCTTCGTGCGGCGTAAGGTGCATTGGACATACTACAAATGTTCAGAGCTTTACTATGAATAGGATGTGGGTTTTACTTCACAGACAATCGTTACTGATAAATCAAAATGACGAAAGGACAGCAGAACATAAGGCTAACTATCAAAATTGTCTCATTGGAAACATACTTTCGAAATTCCTGTAAATCAACATAATAGGAAAGTATTATCCCTCAGTTTGTGTCTCCATAATGTATTCTACACAGCTTCTCCCAAATACACGGAAAATAGACCTCTTTTTAAGGAAAGGACTCCACCCCACTATGCCTCAATTTCTCAGAGCTGAAAAACTAAAGTCAACCACAGATTAAACACAGAGTCAAGGGTGGGTCTTTCTACACATGCAGTGCGCTCATTTATAGTAGCAGGAAATATGAGAAGCTATACACATGTATTACTTCTAGTTTGAGGCATCACGCTCTTAATTAGTTTCCTAGTTTCAGCTATGGCCTTCAAAGGATTGCCAACATTATTAGTGGTTCATGTATCTAATCACGTTGAGTTTTTCATACTCCGTTACGTTTTGGTTACATATAACCGTAAGTGGGTCCACCCGAAACCTGTCAGCGCCGATCTGTGACCTAGACAAGTGTTGCACAGATTGCCTGCTACGTAATCTGATAATGTATCTTATGGCGAACTACAGCTACCGGCTAAGTATCGCACTACTCAACCAAAGTATCGCTGGAAACACTTCCCTTTTTGACTCGGCTTCAGATGCAACCATCGTTTACTCCGCACGCGTTCACTGTCGCCAAGCAAACGTCAGTGTAATTCCAGCCGCAGTGAGTGACGTGTGCACAGCTCACCTCCCGTGCTGCCACACGGCAGGGGAGACCAACCTGGTGGTCCCACAGCAACGAGCTCGGAATTTTCGTACCACTTTCTGTAGAATCGGTGAGTCGTGTTTTCAGAAGAATTCCGTTGAATAATCACATAGCTTCGTACAGTGTCTGCAAATCTATGACAGCCGAGTTTGAACCTATTGTGTCATGAGAAGCCATGAAACAAGATAACCTATTATCATCGGGAAATTATATGTCCACTCACACAAGAGAAAAAAGTGAAAATGGTAACTGTCCGGCTGAACTAAAATTGTTTATAAATCTGAACGAATAGTACTAGTACAGAGACAGCAGAAAAATTTAGAACTTCTTGATTTAAAAACGGCAATTGTGTGGCAGCATTTCCGTATTTGTATCAAAATTGATTTTTTGGTAAAGTTAGTCAAGTTATAATCGCCCAGAGCTCCACAGCCAGTACGTTACGAAAGCTTTATGGGTGTAGTAGCGCGTCATATTCCAAATTACTTCCGCTCATGAAACCAACGTTTCAGCCACGGTTTTAGTGGCCCCCTCCTGGGTGTACTCATTGCTGCCCATAACTGACACAGGCTCTGATTATCCGCGTGCTGTGCCGCAGTGTTTCTCACAACTAATCAGTTTCGAAAGGTGCGAAGGATATTCTCCGATGGTTACAACCCCCCAAACATCTGCACAGCCATAGTAACGAATGAAAGAACCGGAGGTAGGCGGGAAAGGGACGAACTGCAGCCAGCAGCGCGCTTACCCTGTGTGGAGGGCGCCAACGGCCGGAACGGTGAACACCTTCGCCTCGTTGGTATGCTGTCACTCTTCTACAGCACCCTGAAGATGCATGTGCTACGCTCCACCAAGGATGAGACACATGCTCTGCACACTGGCGGCGTATACCAGTTGTCAGTGTGTAGACATGTATATTGTCGAAAGTGGTTCGCCAGTAGCAAATGGGCATACGGGAGCACGAGCGTTACATCCGCATTGGGCAGTACAACAGACCTACAGAGGCAGGAGGCCACAAGTACTGCGGCAGTGCAATTAAATGCAGTGACACGTATGACAGCGAAATGAAAGATCAGAGATTCCCCAAAATGCTCGGCACTATTCGCCGATGATTACCAATTATGGACTGCAGCATATCACCACTCCCTCCAGCAGCGAACTCATTACAATGAACTTTCTCACTCTTCCACTAACAGAACCTATTAATTGCAGTTTGAAGTCATGCTCAGCAGAGCCATCACGGCAATGTAAGTGATTCAGTACGAAAAAACACCAGTAGCCCCATAAGAAGGCTACTGCAACCGTAGCCCAAGAAATGGTTTATCAATGATACTATTTCACTCGCTACCATACGAACGAAACTCCTCTGACGGAAGTTCAAGGCCTTTCACATATTGTCAATTGTCTGACAAAAGTATTCTTAGTTTGTACACAATTTCACACTGTCCGCAGTTGGCTTCAGTCTGTTGCACGTTTTAAGGGCCCTACCCGATCGAGCTATCGGCTGACGGACCGACAAATTGTACGTATGTAGGCGTTTTGACCGACAAACAACCGACAAACACTCCTTGTTCGGATGTCGGGCGAGTAGGCCGCACATCACCCAACAAACTATGCCGTGTGTAGCGCTGTCGTGCTAACCTTCCGAGGAAAGTTGGCCTTGTCACTGTGCGCGGGATTAAATACACACGACAGGGTGCGAGGCGGTCGAAACCTTAAGGGCACTTTGTGGAGAAATTAAAAAACTGCAAATCTTTGGACACGTCAAGCGAATATAGCAATATAGTTGCACGAAATGCACTATTTTTAACTAATGCGTAAGGGTTTCGCGTGGCTCAGAGAAAGTTCCTCGAATTTCTGTTTTTAGATCTTGTTCTCAATAGTTATGGGTAATTTAAAAACTGGAATATCAACGTATAGGGGTAGTTAACTCTTAAGATACACAGCGCTCTTCAAGATGGAACATATTTTCAACGTTTATTGCTTCCATCATACAAAAACAGTTCCAACGTTCCTGGGAAGAGAACAGTTCAAATTTTTATGCGTTCAACGTGAGCCCCATTTGTTACACAACAAATACCAGAACGATGGCTCACTTCGTGCCTAACACGAAGTAGCTGGTGTGTCATTGTCGAACTCACAGGTTTAACAATACGATGAGTGTGAGGCATGGTGGAGGGGAGAATGCTGTCTTTTACATGACCCCACAAGTAAGTCACAATATGTGACCTCTTGAGACCTGGAAGGCCGCCGGCAATAAAGCTCCTCCCAAGTCTCCACACTATCCTGCGACTTACCTGTGGGGTCACGTAAAGGACGTCTTTGCCACTCTCCCCCCTCCCAATGCCTGACTCTTTGAAGTGTCAGACATCGCGTTGTTCAAACTTCAGTTCGATAACGAGACACCAGCTGCTTCGTGTGTGGCAGGAAATGAGCTGCCATCTTGGGATTTGTCGTGTAACACATTGTGCTTTCCTTTTACGCACAGAAATTTGAATTTTTCTCTTTCCAGGAACACTGGAGTTGGGTTTAAGTCTTTTCCTTCTTTTTGAATAGCCCTATACTTGCTTCATGCTTATAAACGTTCAAAGTCCAGCCTATATCCAAACTACTAAGAAGAGCGAAGGATAGAATATTTTTACAGGTTTTACAATTGCCAAGTACTTCATTTCTGATATATCTGTGTTATTAGGATATGTACACCATCACCACGTGTCGTCTTTCGTGTTCGGATTTAAAATAAGTTTCTTGAACTTTAAAGTCATTTTATGCTACATACATGATGTTTATGTAAACAGTCTTTTTTGCTTTAGCGTGATTTATTACCTCGCAACTATAAATCAGGTTGCGCGTTTCATGAATTATATTACCTGATAACCGTGGGATAGAACAGTACTGAATTCGAGGTACTTCTGACTTCTGACCGTCGCTAGAAATCATGAAGTTGTTAACAACCTCTTATTCTTTTTCGTTAAGAATGGTTTGATGATCAGCAACTGAAATGAATAATTCGCCCCTTACCAGGTAATTATGAAAATTCTCGAGGCCCAGCTGCCTAAGTAACAGAACGTTGGTGAATTTCTTTGCTCGCATTAGTCACTAGTCCATAGCTCTCAGCTTTTTGGCCTCATTACCTCAGACAGTTTATACAAACCCCTGTTTCCGTATGAAACAAATCGGTATCTCTTAGGACTAAATGAACTTTAGATAAGGTCGGGACGTGTTTTGGCTGCCACGAAATTGGTCGGTTGGCCGAAATATTGATGCGTAAGTAGGAGCCCTTAGTGGAAGTCATATCGTATTGCGAAATCAAAGAGTATGTTGAAAATTTTTTCATAAAAAGCACATCTATGTCATTTACTTTGTTAGACTGATGTACAGGGTGACTAAAAACAGTGTGAAAGGCTTTTAAGGGTGTTTCACGGTAAGTTGCACCGACAATTAACTAAGGAAACAATTCGATACGTTACGGAGTTTCCGAGTTAATTAGCATTAACGTTAGCCTATCAGTTCAATCCGCTCGGAAATTCAAGCGTCGGAAGGAGACTGTCGCCAAACGTGTCCTTCCGTTTTTCCTAAAATTAAACAGGAGTTAAAAAATTTGGAGTGTGACGATAGTAGGGATCGAACCCGAGACAAACACTGAGCAACCTGGTGCACCATCATCTACACTATGAGAACTGACAGTTTTATGTGGAGGACACTAATTTGCGCACGCAACAGCCTGACTTAACTTCAATGTTTAACTCTGAAACAGTGCAAGGTATGTTATTTTTTTCTTGTCTTTTGAACTCATCCTACCGTGGCACACCCCCTTACTATCTGTTACGATTGTTTCTCACAACCTCTATAGATTAAGTGCATGCCTACCCTACAGATCTACATCGCACCTAAAATTTGGTGATACGTTTCACAGCAAACGAGTTTATGTTAACGAGAGCAACGAGTTGGTGGCTCCATTTCCTCTCACCACTAGACGCGACCGACTGTCCGTTCACGCTGTACGGCACGTTAGTGAACATGGCAGGTAAGTAATGTCAAAGCCGTAAGACGTATGCTGTCGCATTTCCTCCTTTGGCAAAAAACTGAACTTTATTTACTACAAGATACTACGCACCAACAGCACCTACTCGTTCGATTTCCGAATAAATCTATTCTCTAGCATGCGTGAAGTTTTCTGGCTGTTGTCTGAAACGTTTCGGTTGATTAGAATAATTCTTCGTAAGGTATCAGTTCAATAAAATTTCTCATACTTCAGGGGCTAACCTATCATCAAATAAAACCTTAATTTTCTACATGCTACAGATTTGATTCAGGTTTCCGTTAATATACACAATGCGAGGCTAAAGGCAAATCATCTCACCTGCGCTACAGTAACTTTTTCGAAGTCGCGATAGTGACAAACTGTACTGTAATGGTAAATACGTAGCTCTGAAGCTGAATCTCACCACTGGAACAGAAAACCCGATACCAATGGCTTTACGCATAGAGCAAATTCTAATGGTAACAGCCTGGAAACGGTGATTGTGGAAACGTTGCCGGCACGCAAGTCAGGTTAAGCAACAGGTCTTAGACCGTAAAATCACAGCACCGAGCTACGAACGTTATTTAAGCTATTTGATTCAGTGTGAGGTAAACATTCGCACCGATATGAAATACCACAGTATTTAAGACTGACCCAGTAACAACTTACCTTCTTTTATTTTGATAAGCTAATGCACAAGCAGTACGTGGAAGACTTTCATGTCCGGACTGATTTCCTGTTAAGACTACTATCAAAGAAGTGTTTAAATTTCTTAGAATTTCAAGTAATCTAACATAACGGCACCTAAGGTGACAATTTTCCACAATTTTAGTTTCAACAAAAATCCAAGCACACACTGTCAGCAGCTTATGTCACTGAAACTTCATAAAGTCAGCGCTAAGATCATATTCGGCTCTTCAGTTACCTTCCATGCCATAGCACCTTCCTAGGTTTTACATGAGAAAAGCAGTGATTTTTTCACTGTTCTAACAATTTCTAAATGGTTCATTTCGTGTGTACCTGTGGCATTTATTACATAGTGTGCGCAACAGTCATGTTTAGACTGCCTTCGAATTTAGCGTTTTTTAAACTTACTTGTCAGTTTTTGTTACATATATAAAATTTTGCATTACCATGATGTATTTCTGTAGTAAACTATAAATCATGTTGCATGTTTCACGAATCACTGTAATTAATAATTGTGGGCTTACAACAGCACTGAATTCGATCCTCTAACTCCTGCTGTGGGGCAGAAATCAATGTAGGCAACAGCCTTTCATGACTACCCGTTTTCGTTAAGAATGATTTGATTTCAGCAGGTCCGAAACACACTATTGATCCATTCCTACATAATTACGAAAACCATCGACTCCCAGCTGCGTAAGTAGCGGAACTTGCGTGAATTTCTTTCCTTGCATTATTCGCTATTTTGCCTACAGCTTTCTGATTTTTTGGTTTTGTTACGTCTGTAACAGCGAACGAAAACCCTCCTCGTTTCTGTGCAAAACAGAGGAGCAACTTTCAGGACAAACTCAATGAAGTTAAGGTTAGCAAATCACAACACACCGGCGCTCTAATCGACGAATGCAGTCTGTCGAGACGTGTCTGAAGGCTGCCACGAAATAAGGCGGTCGGTTGGCCCAAATCCTGAAGCGTGTGTAGGGGACTTTGAACTGTTACAAATTCTAGTGGCCACCAAACAGTTATTCCTACAGTCTATGTCTTAACCAGTCGTTCCCAGCCTGGGGCAAAATTAAATTATCTGAGGGATAAAATCTGAATCATTCAATTCCGTTTCGGTCACGAAACAATTATTTTCAAAAGATCATTACTATCCTCACTTTAGTAAGACATTCTAATGATGTAAGATACCAATAATTACTTTTTCTGAACAGCATTAATGCGATGGAGGTTACAGGTTTCTCAATAAACCCACTACACACGTATGTTTTTCGTCCCGCACATTACTAATGATAAAAGCTAAATATGTATCAGACACGAAATATCTCAAACAAATGTCTTCAAGTATTAGTATCTGCAGTTGTCAAGAAATTGCCTCATTGCTAGCTTCGAAGCAAGTGAATTAATGAACACGATACAGCAGTAACTACGTAAGAGGTACTACAGTGCTTCACACAGCATTCGATTACTATTAAAGTGGTCAGACAAAGTATTAACAGCTTTAACTGTTCCAATATATGGCAGGTCAGAAGGGAGTAGTGCAGCAATCAAGTGATTTACAAACAGTAAGTATAGTGCACACATTAACTGGTTAGGTTTTAATTGGGCCTGCAGTGTGCAAGGCAAGCACGTGCCGTAATAGAAATGATTAATAGAGGGGAAGAACGCGAAACAAGTGTCTACTCTCTCTGTGGATAGTTAACTTTATCTGAGGAAGAGTTGTGAGTAGCACTTGCGATGCACCACGAGCTCTGTCATTCATTCTAACACACACACACACACACACACACACACACAGTAAATATTCACGTTCCATCTTTTAAAAATAAAAATGTTCCAAGAAAAACCTCTCATTCTACAATCCATTAGTTACCTGCATTGCGGTACGCCCAATGCACCCGGCTTACAACACCGTTGCCAAGTGTGATTGATTTTCTAATCGTCTTCCCCGCATGAAAAATTCTACATTTGACTACAGAGCGCAGCTACTATGCTAAAGTTCCCTCAGCAGTTAGAATTTAGGAATTGGCGTTTGCACTTAGAGATTTGTTTGTTTTTCGTTTGTTTACTACCAAGAGTATACCGACAACTAACGTTTCAACTTTCTTCCGAATACGTAAGTAAAAATTGTTTCAGGAAGTAACTAAAGTTATCCAAAGTCCCGTATACAAAGCATATATCGGCATCACGACCTAGCTTATGCGTAGTCTGTGCATAAACCGTCAATATTTTCTAACAACTACACTGTGCAGCATATCAGCACATGTTCCGTACTCACCAAGGACTGCAGCGATGAACAGTAAACTGCAGTGAGGTGAAGTCCAGGACACACTGCTCGCGTAAGAGGTTTCCTCGACGGGCGAAAGGCGCACAACGGACGCCACAAACTACGGCGGTGAACGCTAGTGAAGTCAATGGGTTATGACAGTGTACACAGATACTGAGATACCACGTTGTCGACTGTAGTGCCCTCCATACGAGGAATCGACAAGCATCACATCTCGATATCACACAATGCTCGTAATCTACAAATCAGGAGCGAAATCTCACGACAGACTTCCCAGTAACGGTTGTCGATATCGGATGTGTATTTTAATACGAAGAGTCTGATTTCTGGTACTTAACAGCGTATTAATTTAAGACTGATGTTTTCGGCATGTATTAAATCGTTGGGTCGCGGAAAACAGTTTCAGTTAACCTACGAAAGAAATCTAATCAGTTCGATATTCCACTTAAGTAAGGTAGCGGGCAGAGAAGCGTCCACCCTGGGTCTAACAAAGCAACAGCGGCCTAGCTCTTCCTGTCTTCATTACGTATTCTTCTTTCTTGACATTCTACATCCTAGAGTGTCTCCTCTCTATGGATCTATGCAATAAATAGTATATCACATGTAATAAACTTTACAGTAGTTTCATTTATTTTATGTATAACACTGCACATGACATACCGAGAGAAACTGGAGAAAAAACACAAACGGCACATTTAACCAACAATCAGTTGTTACGTGTTAATGTCCATTCTTCTTACCCATTCGACGCTTGATGGTTCAGCCACGAAAAAGATGTTTGGATCACACAGGTAGCCTCTCAGTCTACACTCCTCGACTATGTGCCGGTTCGAAGCTCCAAAAGCAGCTTGGGCTGGACAGCTTACCCCACATGTGCCTGTTCTATGCGCACACTCGGCGTCTTGTTCGGATGCGATTCATATACGTCCACTAATGCTGTGGGAGTTCAAAACCCCTTCGTTTCTGTAGAGGGTAATGAATATGCCGCAGTTTGGGTGCGTCACTCATAGTCCTGGATTCACGCCATTAGTGTCAATGGTGAAGCTGCTATCAGAAAGTCGTTTCGCCAGTCGCAGGGATCGGAATTTGTAACCAACTCGGTTTGTTGTCAACCCAGGAATATCTTCACGTTGGGAACTTGAAGACTATTCATCATTTTGGAATATTCTTTCAACAGTGCTTCTTGTCTTCTTACCATAGGAGGGACTATATGGGTGAGTATTGGAAGCCGGTATAGGGGAGCAGTTATCGTCCACCCAGAGATGATCCTTGTCGTTTTAATGAGCTGAGTGTCTGCCCTATTTACGTGCGGTCTGTCCAAGCACACCGGAGCACAACACTCAACTGCGAAAGTTCGAAGCCTTTCTACTGATGCTCTCCAGTTAGTACTACAGAGCTTCTCGATAAGTTTCTTGTTTCATCCCCGGCATTGATTTTTTAATGTACAAATGTCTTGTTGCATCGTCAGTCTGGTTCCCATTGACCTGTTGGTCGCCTTAAAGTAGGTTGTGTAAGTTCAAGGGTTGGAGGAAGACAAGGGCGTACCACATTCTGTAGGATCACGCTCAGCAACGCATAGGGGTATTCAGACCAGCCTCCGGAACGGTGACAACCTCACCTTATTAATGCAGCTGCCAATGACATAGCTGACACGTACTGAGTGCCTTTAACACAGAGCCTAGGTCTCCAAGGCGAAGTTCGCTGGCTTGGTTTCTGACATAGTTGGCGAACGCTCTGAAGTTATTTGGTAGATCACGCACACAGCTGTCAAATGTGCGGCTTTACTTACATAATGATGTATCCGTGTATGGTGTCTGCTCATGGGTGTCTGTTGCGTAGAAACCTGTCTCTCGTTACATTGGCAGACGCTCGATCGAAAGTTCGTACTAGTTTCTTATAATACAGATAACTGAAATGTGGTCATTATCAAGGAAACTGCAATGTGAATAAATCTGCTAATAAACGTAAACGATCTCTGCTTCAACCTTATACAACCTCTACTGAAAGAACAGGTTCTAAACTGCTACGTAGAAACAATGACGGTACATACAGGGTGTTCGTAAATTCCCCTTACAAACTTCTATGACTTGTAGAGAGGAGTAAGTACATAATACTTTGAGCAGGAACCCATGTCTAGAAACGTCATCCAACGACGCTACAGAGTCTCAAAGTTATACCGTACAGACATACATTTACAGGCGCCGATGCATATCATTCCGTAATGATGTTACAAACTTTCTAGGATGAGAGCGGAAGGATAAATGTATCAATCTGAGGTAAGGGTCCCTGGTCCGGAAACGGACTCGAAGGTTGCAAGAGCAAATCGTTCTTATATCTCTGGCAGTGGAATACATGTACCGCTACTGTTGTTGGTAAAATTTCAGGGTAGGCAACTTTCAGAGCTAGAAGTATGCACCCAAAACAAGAAAAAAAATCTAGCAAACGTGGGCTCTGAAATGCATACCTTAAGAGCTAGGAGCACTTGTTCAATAGAGGAGATGTTTCACGGCAGCATAGATAAACAAGTGCTCGTAGTGCCTCAGGTATGTGTTTTATAGCCCATGTTTACGGAACGTTTTTTCTTGTTTTGGTCCCTACTAGCACATGCGGAAGTTGCTTGCCATAAAATCTTAGCAACAACAGTACAATACATGTATTCCACTGTCAGAGGTATCAAAACGGTTTTCGCTTATAATATTCGACCGTTCGTTGCCGTATAAGGACCTTACTCCACATTGGTACATTTATCCTTCTCCATCGTCCTAGAAAGTTGTAACTTCATCCTGCATATACATACACTTACCGACACCGGAGCATATACCTTTGACGGTCTGTAGCGTCGTTGGGTGACGTTTCCGGAAATGGGTCTGTAAACAAATTATTATGTGTTCACTCCACTCTACAAGCCCTAGAAATCTGTAACGGTGATTTGGGAATACCCTGCATGTTAGGCACTTAATGATGAACTTATAGGTTTATCAATTTTTATTGCATCTTGAATAAAATTTTGTAACTCAAGCTTCACTTTCCTTTCTTTGATATTGTGTTCCTTCATCAACTCGTTAGCGCTAGGAATGATACGCAACGTGTTTTTATTGATATCATTACATCACAGTCTCGACAGGTTATCTTTCCACGTTTACGTATGCAATTCATGTGGTGCACGCTCTATAGAACGTGATGCAGTTAAGGGATTGGAGGAAAAACGTGTATGATCGCTATGTCTCATTTCTTTCTTTATGTTTTTAATTTTTTTTGTTCTGGATCTAATTTCATTCTTCCAGGCTTAAGCGAAATACTAAGGGATCTTCTGCAAAGCAAGGCAAAAGTAAATAATTTTTAAAAAATTCTAGTAGTTTACACAATTTTTTAAAAAAGTTACCGAATGAAATAAGGTATTTTTTGCTATAAACTGTCTATCAGTGGCAGTTTACTTACTTCTTTGGTTCGTATCGATCGTTTGGATTCTCGAATGAGTTCTTCATCACTTCATCCTTCTAAACAATACCACTCGTACCTCTTGTTTCTCCCAATTTTCATCTTGTTTTTGAGCCCGGTACTGGTCCAGCTAGGATATCCTGTGTCAGAACCTATCTTGTGTTTCCGTGCATCAATTTTTTTTCCAATATCGCAGTTGCTTTCCATTCCTTTCCGACTTCTTTCACTCAGTTCTTCCCAGCCAAGCGTCTTTCGTTCCACATCTTTTGAGTCAAATTCTTGTCGTTCACTCAGTTCTTCCCGGTCAAGTGTCTTTCGTTCCACATCTTTTGAGTGAAATTCTTGTCGTTCACAATCATGATGTGCTCGAAAATTTCAATCTTCTCTTCCGTAACATGCTTAAAACAACCTTCTTCTAGATCAATGTATCCAAAATTCACCCTGTTTTTCCGTTCGCCAAATGTCTCTTCAAATTTTCAGACCCTTATTCACCAGATGTATGCAGACTCCCTTGCCCAACATGGTTGCTTTAGATCCGTACATTTCGGCACTTCTGATTATTGTTGACATATTGCTGTAATTTGGCTGTAATTCAGCCGTTCCTCGATAATTTATAGTTTCTGCAAGTTATATTTTCAGCATATCGTGGTTTTTGCAGTATGTAAGGCCTGTCTAATATGATCTTGTTCATCTGTTGGTTACTTGTTATTTGGCAGTAGATACTAACTGATAAGGAAATAAAAAACTCTTACAACTCCCTGTCATTCTCTTCTTTAAAATGTCAGATGGCATTTCAGGTCCACGACTCTATCCTGTAGTTACGTTACTTCTTCCATGTTGGATTTTGATGTGTAAATTGAAACCATTTATGATATAAAAGAAAAATTAAAACTGTTATCTGTGTCAGTCACTTTTATTTTGTTTATCTTCTAGTAGATAATTGGTCTACATTAGCATTTCTTTCGTGGACGTAACTGGTTGTCCGTCTTAGGCTTCATTTCGTTAAAAATAAGTTATTATGTACCACATGTTATCATAATATGTCACTGAAGGCACACATTATAAACGACGACAGAGCTTCTTACAAGATGATAAATCAAAAGGCATACTATATGTTGTTGTGTATACGCGTTTGTGCAACTGGTTATTACTAGAACACGCATTTTTTAGGTCGTAAAAAGAGCACTTTTGGCACCTAAAATATGCTCTTTTAGATCTTCATTTCGTCTATATAAAACCTGAAATAGGACCTAAAAAGTATTATGTAGTATAACTAAGTAAAATGTAAAATAAACATTGTTGACATATGAACATATTGTTACTCATTAAAAGAAAAGGGAAATATAAATATGCACAACTGCTCAACACAGCAGACGCTATTCTACTTTCATGCTCAAACTGATCTCAAACCTCTTCAGTTTTCCTAAGATAAAAATATAGTATAAAACACATACAGCCATACGTTGAAATAGTGTAATATGTAATGTAATTAATTGCTGATAAACCAGTGGTCTCAAACATTCATACCATAGCTGGCCTCGCGCTAGATAACTAAAACCTTATTTACGTTTTCCAGAGTAAAACTAAGGCGCTTGTCAGTCAGTATTTATTTATAAGCCGGAAAAGAAGTTCCTCCTCCACAGACGTGACAGGGGTGAGTTTTACTTTCGTCTCATGTTGGACACGAATGCTGCAACCAAGGGACGAGGATTTTCCGTTACTTATGTATTCTGTTGCATAGTAATTCAGCCGTTTTTGCTCATACTCACTTCACTCGGCGTTTCAATAACTTTCTTTTTCACTTTCTTCAGTAAGGATATGCTATCGTAGGTCGGTCTCCCGAGCCTTCTAATTCGGAAATGGTCCTCGCTATAAATGTGTAATGGGCTCTAATATATGCCAAGTCCCTCTGGATTGAAGAATTTTGGAGTACGTGCTTTGCAAAAGTTACAGAGGCGGCATCGTACAGTAGATTTCCAGTTACCTTCTGCGGTACTGGGAGGTGCTTTTTGTAGTCCACTGCTGCTAACCACCTGCTCCAGCGATTAACAACATGTTCATGTGGCTGGGGAAAAATTTCACTATAGAGATTAATTTAGTTACGTTAGGGAATGCTAGTCATACTTGCTCTGCTGTACGGTTTGTACCATGTACATGCAGTTTCAAAGGGTGGAAAATTTGAAGCAATTGAAACCCTACAATCATATATGCAGCGGCATCTGGAAGGCAGAATCACCTCGTTTCTATCCAGGCCTTTTGGATACAGCACATTCAAATTGTGCAATTGTTTGCTAGTTATTCTTTGGGAGCTGTTTTGAACAAATCAGGTAAGTCCCAGAAGTGGCATCTGAGTCCGACTTGCCAACAATCAGATTTACAGTGTACCGGACAAGACTGTCAGTATTTTGATCAACATATTCTCTCAGATTCTATGCAGTGCGTCAGTGGAAACTGAACCCACATAATTTTTACGCAACTTTGCCTTTGCCGGAACACTGATTGCAGTACTTTTCAAGAAAACCTTTGAATTAGGATTTTCTAGATTTCGAAACGGGATGTTTGGTGCCACAATAGCATGACACAAGTCACCGCTGGAATAGTTCTTTCTAATGGTTTTTCCAGATTTCTTTGTTAAAAGCGATTGCTTTAATTTTGATTTTCGTTCAACATTTACCTTATGTAATTCTCCATCTGTATGCTGACACCAAGAGGATTTTTCATAACGCACTTTGTGCCCACCCGAAAAAAATTAAAAGAAACAAAATTCGTTAATTGTTGTTGAATTATATCAACAACACACTTTTTAAAGAGATGTTGATTTGTAAGACCGGTCTAGAGGCTCAAATCACGTTTTATCACGTTCTATGCAATATCAACACACTCTCAATATTGCATACTACTGACTTCATGACCGCCAAAAAAACTGGAAAAATGCAAACTTCGTTCATTGTTGTTGACTTTTATTTTCAAGTTGCTTTTTAAGAAATACTGGTGTGTAAATACGGCCCTGAACCACGAACCACCGAATAACACACTTATTGAGGAAAGTGAAAACTGTTACGGAGATTTAAATTTGTGGGTAGTGTTTAACTGGAAATTTTAAAAGAATCATGAAGTCTGGCAAAATAATTCATAAGAAACAACAAACATTTTTCAGAATTTTAAAATAAAATATTAACTGACTAAATTACAGCTTTTTCGCAAGGGGGGCATGAAGTACTTCCTCCCCTCCCCCCTTGGTATTGCGAGGGATAAGTGGGACGTTTTATCACTCTGAGCCTACTACAAGAAAGAAACAGGAAAGTGTATAGAGGTGCATATAAAAAGTATTTCGTGTTATTAGACTACACTGGTACTTAATTTTAGAAAAATAATAAAAGTCAAACAGAAAACATACAATAAAGTTTGGCAATTTTAGTTTTCCATCCATCCTGCCACTGAACAGATTTTCGTTACAACTCAGAACTTTAAGCAAATCAATACCCGGTGCATCATTTTAAGAACATGAATGCTTTTACCTATAGGTATGCCATTTTCACACTGGTTACTTTCCCTTTGTACAAAGACTGAGCTCAGTAACCAATGTGTTCTGGTGTCTCTTAGTATGATATTAAGCAAAATTTACAAAATAATATGCTTCAGGAATGCTCTGGTGGTGAAAAATGTAAGGAGAAACTTGCACTTCTGAAGTGACAGGAAAAGCTAAGAACATAATTATTCCGTCTGTCACATAGTGCGGAAGTTCTAGTAGCCACAGTCTTATAGGACTGACTTTGATTAGAGGGAAAACGTGTTCTGAGACAATTTCTTAGTGCAGGTTGCAAACATTCAGGGAAAAACTTGATTGATTTATGAGCCCTCCCCTTGCCCTTAACACACTGTTCTGTTAATTGGTGTATGATCACCTGGGGATAATACGTCCTTCTGACAAAGC